>NW_021703772.1:107205632-107499890 GCF_005190385.1 Monodon monoceros | reverse complement strand
TTTATACATACATATATGTCTTTGTGACAGCTGGTAAAATTAAACTTAATATGGATTGGATATTAGATGATATTAGACATATTATCGTTGAAATTTTTAGGTGTGACAGTGGTAGTGTAATTTATGAGAATGCCTTATTCTTTGGAGATGCACTGAAGTCTCTAGGAGTGACGTGTCATGATATCTGCAGCTAAATTTCGAATGGTTCATATATATTATGTATATATTGAAATTATATATCATATATAAAATATATATGTTATATATAATATTATATACATGGTTTATATATAAAATTTATATATAATATATGATGTATACACTATATGTCTACAATGTATGTATATTTTTTAACCACATATATGTGGCTAAGTGTTTACAACTCTTGCATCGAGGTGATAGGTATATGAGGGTTTGTGGTATTATTCTTTCCATTTTTCTTTGTTTGTGAGATTTTCCATTAAGAAAAGTTGGAAAAAACTGTAGAATCAAAATAACAACGTAAATGTAATGTGATGGAAGATGTTCATACCTTGTAGGGTAGCACTTGGATGCCAGCTCTTGCTGCCGTTTTAATTTTCAGGTGCCCACAGGACTCGGTGTCATGAGAAGACTCAATTCTCCAAGTACTTTCTCTACTAAAACTATGGTCAAACCTTTTTACCGGGCATTATGTAGTTGTTTGGCCATCTCTTGATGCCAACAATGATGTATAAAATCTTTTATATTTACCATGAGATACAGTACTTGGTGACAGTATGACCCTAAATGGAAACATAAACTCCAGTCTGCTGTGGCTGACAGGTCTCAGTTATAAGGTGTCATGCAGATAAGGCAGGTACCAACATGGGTGGCTGCCCAGTGGGCCTCCATTCTATTCAGGGCACTGATTATGGCTCTGTGTCAGTTTTAATACTCACTTTCCCAAATTCCCTGTTGCTAAGCATGACATGTGACTCAGTTCTGGCCAATGGGATGAAAGTAAAAATGATTCATTGGGTGGGGCTTCTGGGTAACCTCTGTACAAGGGACACAGTTGGGGGGCATGTGGCTTCAATCCTTTACTCTTTGGCTCTCCTGTTGTCCCCCACTAAAACTGGAGGTGTAACAGACATCTTGCAGCTGTGACGATACACGTCCCACAGACTATTACTAGAGTAACAGAGTCAGAAGATGGAAGGAAGCTGTGTCCTTGATGACATCCTGGAACAGCTGCATTTGCCCTGCACTGCTTTTCCTCAGATTTCTTAACATCTAGGAGAAACAAACTTATATGTGTTTAAGCCAGTGTCTGTTAACTTAACTTGCATATAAATACATCCTTGAATGATTCATTTAAAATATACTAATGTTAGATGTTTACATTATCATATGTGCCATGAATGTTGATGCAAAAATTCTTAACAAAATATTAGCAAACGGAATTCAGCAATATATAAAAAGAACTATATACCATGACCAAGTGGAGTTTATTCTAGGGGTGCAAAGCTGGCTCAATGTTAGAAAAATCAATGTAATCCATCATATTAACAGTCTAAAGAAGAAAAATTATATGATTGTATTAATGGATGCAGAAAAAACATTTGACAAAATTCAACACCAATTCACAATAAAAAAAAAAACTCTTAGAAAACTAGGAGAGAGGACACTTCCTTAATTTGATAAAGAACACCTAAAAGAAAGCTACAACTAACATCATACTTAATGGTAAAAGACTAATGCTTTCACCCTAACATTAGGAACAAGTCAAGTATGTCCACACTTACCACTGCTACTCAACATAGTACTGGAAGATCTAGCCAGGGCAATATGTAAAAAAAAAACAAAACAGAACAACCAAACCAAATCAAAACAGAAACAATAAAACCCAAACAAACAAAAAAAGGAAATTAAAGGCATATAGATTGAGGAAGGTAGAGATAAAACTATCCCTATTTGCAAGTGACATATTGTCTACATAGAAAACCCTGAATAAAGAAGACAAAGAAAACCTAAATAAATGGAGAGACATATAGTGTTCATGGGTTGTAAGACCTAATGTGAAAAGATGTCAATTCTCCCCCAAATTGACATACAATGCAATTCCTCTCAAAATCCCAGCAAGAAATTTTGTGGGTATAAACAAGATTATCTTGAAATCTATATGGAAATGTGAAGGAACTAGAATGGCTTTTTCATTTCAGCCCCAACTATTCTGACACCAGTGGATGTACTGCCATACAATTCTGACACTACCCACCCAGAGTTAGCCCAGACCTCACAAATCAAAGGTCAAAGTCACCAGCAAGACTACTCCCACTCCGGACTCCAGCTGCAAGCGGGGTCCCAGGACACCTGCGCTTCTGATGAACTGCCTACAAATCCGGGGGTTCCCACCACTTCCGCAGATTAGATGATTCACTAGAACATCTCACAGAACTCAGGAAAACACTATACTTATGATTATAGTTTAATTATAAAGAATACAAATCAGGAACAAACAAATGAAGAGACACATAGAACAAGGTCTGGGGGGAACGGCAGATTTTTTGTGCCCTCTTCCTGTGGAATCAAGGCACATCAACCAGGAAGGTCCACTGAGCTTCAGTGTCAGAGTTTTTATTGGGGCTTTGTTATGTATTGAATCATTGGCCATGTGATTGAACTCAATCCCCAGTTCCCCTCTGCTTCCCCTGAGGTCAGAGGTTGGGCTGATATGACACGGCTCAAAGCCCCAACCCTCTAATCACGTGCTTAGTCTTTCTGGTGACCAGCCCCCATCAGGAGTCATTTCATCTTTTAGCATAAAATCAGGTGGGATTCGAAATAAAATCAGGTGGGATTCGAAAGGGCTCATGAATAATAGACATTTCTATTACTCTGGAAATTCTAAGGATGTCTTCTCTCTTCCAGGAACCCAGGACAGATGCTAGTCAATTCTTTATTATATGATAATAGCTAAAACAACTTTGAGGAAGAAGAAAGTATGAGGAGACCCTCTATCTGTTGTCATGACTTGTTATATAGCTAGCTTTATTCACACTGTGGTATGAGCAAAGGAATAGACCCATAGGTCAATGAACAAAACAGAGGACCTAGAAATAGACCATACAAGTATGGCCAACTAATTTTTGACAAAGGTAGTAAGAAAATTCAGTGGAGGAAGGAAAGTCTTTTCAATGCGTGGTGCTGGATCATTGGATATCAATAGGCAACCCAACACCTCACATCTTTTACAAAAATTAACTCAAAATGGATTGTAGATTTAAATATAAAACATAAAGCTATCAACCTTTTAGAAGATGAGATAGGAGGAAATCTTTGGGACCAAGGGTTTTGTGAAGATTTCTTTTTCTTGTTTTTTTCCTCGGCCACGCCATGCGTCTTTAAGTATCTTAGTTCCCTGACCAGGGATTGAACCGAGGCTGTCAGCAGTGAAAACGTGGAGTCCTAACCACTGGACTGTCAGGGAATTCCCAAGAGTTCTTAAATATGACGCCAAAAATTCAATTTCTGAAAGAAAAGAAAAGGATACATTGGATTTCAAAATTAAAAGCCTTTGTTAAAAAATATCCTGTTAAATGGATGAAAAGAATTAGCTTCAGACTGTGGGAATATATTTGCAGACCACATAGCCAACAAAGGACAATGATCTAGAATATATAAAGAGCTCTCAAAATTCAACAGTGGAAAAACAAGCAATCTGATTAGAAAATAGATAGAAGACATGAAGAGACATTTCACTGAAGAGGATGTACAGATGGCAAATAAGCACTGAAAAGGTGTTCAACCTCATTAGCCATCAGGCAAATGCAAATGTAGACTATGATGAGTGATTACTATACACCTATCAGAATGGCTAAAATGAAAAATAACACCAAATGCTGGCAAGGATGCAGAAAGCCTGGATCTCTCATACTTTGCTGGTGGGAAGGTACAATGGTACAGCCACTCTGGAAAACAGTTTGGCAGTTTTTAAAAAAAGGAAACATACGCTTATCATATGACCTGTCGATTGCACTCCTGGCTATAAACACTCTGGGATAAATACCAGAGGGATAAAAATTACGTTCACACAAAAACATGTACACGATTGTTCATAGCAGCTTTATTTGTGGTTGTCAAAAACTGGAGTCAACCCAAATGTCCCTTAATAAGTAAAGGGCTAAGCAAGGTTAGGTATGTCCGTCCATATCATGGAATACTACTCAGTAACACCAAGAAATGAACTATGGATGGATGAAAAAAGCCCATCTCAACACATGGCATTCTCTATGAATTCCATTTATACGACATTCTTGAAATGACATCATGGAATTGGAGAATGAATTAGTGGTTGCCAGAGTGGGAGGAGGGTTGGAGGAGGGTATGACCATGATGGGACAGCACCAGGGAGGGCTTTGTGGGCCGGGATAATTCTGCATCTTGACCATGGTGATAGTTACTATGAATCTGCACGTGTAATGAAGTGACAGAAAGCTATACACGTATATTGGACTAACGGCACATTCCTGGTTTTACATTGGATCATAGTTATGTAAGATATTACCACTGGGGGAAATGGGGTGGAGGGTACATGGGATCTCAACTACCTTGTCACTTCCGGTGAAACTGTCATTATTTCAAAATTAAAAGTAAAGAGTAATGGCCTATATGGAAAAGAATCTTAAAAAGAGTGAATATATGTATATGTATAACTGATTCACTTTGCTGTACACCTGAAGCTAACACAACATTGTAAATCAACTCTACTTCAATAAAAGTTAAAAAAAAATAAAGTTAAGGAAAAAAATGAAAAGTAAAGAAAAAAATGATGGCAAAATAAAAACTTCTTCAGAAAAAAAAATTATTAGGATGGAGTGTATCAGGCCCACAACCCCAATTGGAGAATCACGAAGTGGGGGCAGAGGGGCTGGGATCGAGCCCTACTGGGTGCAGATACATCCTGGTTGCCCGGCAGGTGCACTGATGAAGTGAGCTGTACTCGCCCCAGAGGAGAGCGCCGTCTAGTCAAAAGGGTCCGGGTAACGTAGCATCCCGTGCTCTCTGCTTCCCACTCTCCTCTGCTTTTTCCGAGCACTCAGTGCATCAGTGCTGTTGGACATGGGGCACACGGTGATGAATAAAGGTGGAGGTCTCCTCCTTGGAGGGACAGGTAACACAGTGGAAGAAGAGGTATCGGGTCCCAGAGCAAAGGCACTGGCCCAGCTGGCGGACTTGGGGAGGTGTCCTGGGTGGCAGGAGTCTTGAACTGGGTTTAGAAAGATGAGCTGGAAGCAGTGAGGCAAAGAAGGAGATGCTGGTCATTTATTCTACAATCTCTGGGGAGGCAGTGAAGGGTAGGAGAATGGCATGATCTGATGAACATTTAAGAAAAATCTCCGTGGGCAGTGGAGAGGGCAAGTTGGTTTGGGGAAGGCCAGGGTCCAACCCAGAGGACAATGCCGGGGGGAGGTGAGGGCCCTGGAGGAGGGCAGACTATGGGCACGCGGAGAGGGTTCAGATGGAGGTGGACCTGGGGGCTGAGTTAACCAGGGCTTTGTAGATGCAGCATAGATACAGTGGTTCCAGAGCCCCGGCCAGGCCCCCTCCAAGAATGCCTGGAACTCAGCTTCCTCTGGGCTGCCAAACTGTCCCCGCCTGGACCCTGGGGCAGGGTGGACCCTGCCCTGGGCTACCTCATATCCTTCTCTGAGCTGCCAGGCCAGGAGTCTGCTCACTGCTTGGGAATGTCTTAGTTTCTGCAGATGACTTGCACGGGGTCAGGCTTTTTGAGTGATGCTTGCTGCAGGGACCCGCACCTCCCCCATCCCCCCAGGAGCTGCAGCACCTCCAAGGGGTGTCTACGTTGGTGTGGATGCAAAAGTCATTCAAAGTGTGTATGCTTGTTCGGGTTTCTCTCCCACTTGTAGAAGTTTTGGCAACAGCGCTTTATATTATGGATGATCGTCTACTATTGGGTGCTTCACAGGGTGTCGTTAGTCTCCTTCCAGACTGAAGACTCCTTGTGGGCAGGCACCTTGTGGGCGGGATTCTCCTGTGTGTGTCCCCAGCTCGCAGGGCTGGCTGGCTCAGTGCTGGCTGAACACTGACCGGAGATTTAACTGCTTGGTCGGCTGAACTACTCCAGCCTTTGTCTCTGCACTTAGAGGCAGGCTGTGCTGGGGCCTTATTAGGCTGTTAAAAAGCACCTCCCTGCTCCATGTTTACAGTGGGGTTCACGTAAACTATATATATGTGTATGTGTAAATATACACACACACAGGATAGTATTTGGAATGCTAACCACTGTTTCTCTTATCAGCAATTTGTTACCCGCTACCCTCCCTGGTTCAAACAAATGAGCTCTCTGTTTTCATTGCTTCAAGGAATGGATCAAATTCTTGGCTTTTGACTTTTATTTTATTTTTTAATTTTTAAATTTTATTGAAGTGTAGTTGATTTACAATGTTGTGTTAATTTCTGCTGTACAGAAATTATACATTTAAATACATTCTTTTTCATATTCTTTTCCATTATGGTTTATCTCAGGATATTGAATAGAGTTCCCTGTGCTATACAGTAGGACCTTGTTGTTTATCCATTCTCTATATAATAGTTTCCATCTGCTAATCCCAAACTCCCAATCCACCCCCCCCCACTCCTTGGCAACCACAAGTTTATTCTCTATGTCTGTGAGTCTGTTTCTCTTTCATAGTTAAGTTCATTTGTGTCACATTTTAGATTCCATGTATCAGTGATATCATATGGTGTCTGTCTTTCTTTTTCTGACTTATTTCACTTCATATGATGATCTCCAGGTCCA
This sequence comes from Monodon monoceros, assembly GCF_005190385.1. Classification (NCBI taxonomy): domain Eukaryota; kingdom Metazoa; phylum Chordata; class Mammalia; order Artiodactyla; family Monodontidae; genus Monodon; species Monodon monoceros. The sequence continues at coordinate 107,493,106 of NW_021703772.1, read as the reverse complement.
TCCATGTTGCTGCAAATGGCATTATTTCGTTCTTTATATGGCTGAGTAGTTTTCCATTGTACATGTATCTACTACATCTTCTTTATTCATTCCTCTGTCAATGGACATTTAGGTTGTTGGCTTTTGATTTTTAAAAGTCTGGACCTGTTTATAAGCCAGTAGGCTGGGGATGGTACCTGACAAGTTAGTCGAGAGCAAGCGTGCCTCCTTTCAGATCAGAAATCTATTCTGAAGGTGGGATTGTGGAGAATCAGAGAAGAGAATGTGGCTTCTTCTAGGTTCAGAAAGAGGCCCCGACCCTGCCGCCAGGACCAATCCCCGGGACAGGGAGAGGGATGGAAATCTGGGTTTGGGAGAATCTGAGAGCAGGGTACACTTTGCCCAGAGTCCCCAGCTGTCACGTGTAAGCCAGGAGAAACCTGCCCATCCTGTCTGGGCAGTGGGCCCTAGGGAAGCTTCAGAAGGTTCCCTGAGGCCCCAACATGGAGGGAGAAACAAAGTGATTCCTTAGGTCTGTTCTGAGAGGCTGCCAAAGCTAGGTGTCCTAAAACTCAGTCATGAGGGAAGGGGGCTATTTCTCCCATGCCCTGGAACAGACCCACGATGCAGCTGGATGGCTGACACAAGGATCCCAGACTGGAGAGAAGGGCGGGAGAACGATGCTATGGTGTGTGGAAGTGGCCAGGAGACACACATGAGGCCAGAGCTTTCTATGTCTGGAGACGTGGGAGCAGGGGGCAGGGGGCAGGAGGGACCTGCCGGGGAAAGAAGGGTTTAAGAGTGAAGAGTAAAGGGAGTCAAGTTTTTCCTGCACAGCCAGGACTGTGGCTTGAGATCTGTCCCCACTACCTTTGAATGCACATCTTTTCAGCCATTTTTTATTTAAGGAAGCATTGTTGTGTTTGGGGGGTAGGGGGAAGGACCCATTGAATTGGACATTGTCAGATGTTTACTTAGAATGAACAAAAACTATTATTATGTTTTCTGTCCCACTCTGTAAAATATAAAATGCGAGAAACATGATTTCATTGCAAGAGTGATGCTGGCCACCTGCGCCCTGTGAATGTGCATCACTGTCTGCCCGCCACACCCCTGCCCCCATAGGTCCACCAGTGAGAGCTCGGCTGAATCCTTGGTGCTTCCACCAGCCCCTGGGGGCCAGGAACTAGGCTGGGGTGGTAGAAACTGGCTTTAGAAGCAATACAGGTCTGCAGGAAATAAGTGAATTATGCACGGTCAAAGACGTATAACCATAAGCAAATGCAGCATACTTAATGCAGCAAATGTCAGAGAGAGAGGAGGTGACAAGGGTGGGGCATATATGAAAAGACAAAAAGGCAGGTGCCTTGGAATGAGTGCAGCCTGCCCACTGATAAGCCATCAGCTCCAGCTACTCTCCAGGTAGGTCTCCGTCCTCTGGTGCTGTGTGCCTTCCCTGAGCTTGGGGGTGGAGGGGATCAGGCCCAGGGCCAAGTGCAGTGGCCACATCCCGGTTACATACGCTGAGTGACTGATCTGTGCCCAGCTGATGGAGGGCATTGGGGGTCAGAGCTCATCAGACCCAGTGCCTGCCCCTCAGGAACCTCATTTGGAGGCTGTGGTTCTCCAACTGAGCATCAGGTCCACTCAAAGGCAACCACAATTCCATGCAGGTGTTGTCACTTCTCAACCTGGGGTCTGAGCAAGAAGTGATTCTTCCCCTCAAAGGATCATAAACTCCTCTCCCAGCTCCTATTATCCCCATGGCCAGGAGGAACACAGTGGATGCTGAGTTAGTGAAGAATTGGGTCCCAGAGTGCCTTCTCTTCACTATTACAGAATGACATTTGGGGGGTGGGTGCTAGGTGTGTGAGAAAGGCAAGCACAGGATTCTGGGGAGCCTAGAGGAGGGTCACTTAACCCTGCCTGAATTCAATGGGTGGAAGAAGGCTCTCTGGAGGAGGAAACAGGTGAGCTGGGTCTGAAGGGTGAGGAGGGGTTGTCAGGTAGCCAGGTGAGGAAACTAGGGTAGGAAAGTTCGGTATGTCTGTACATGTCCTCAGGAAGGACACATTCAAAGCTCCAGTGCATGTCGGAGCCTGTACGGGCATGGGTGGGATGAGCTGGGCAGCTCCTCTCTATTCAGGTGTCTGTCTGCATCCAGTATGCTCAGGAGGCGAAACATGCAGCTGTGCCCACAATTAGCTTTTAGGCATATACGATGAACCTGAGTAGAAGAAGAGGTAGGAGGAAAAGGCAGGAAGAAAAAGAAAAATTTGCCATGAGGAAAGGAGGAGGAATCTGAGGCAAGGGAAGAGGTGGTTCTGGGCAGAGTTCCGGTTGCTCTACATCTTCACCAAAGATTGGTGCTGTCAGTCTTTTTAGTTTTAGCCATTTTGGGGAGTGTGTCGTGTTAGCTCATTGTGGTTTTAATTTGCATTTGCCTAAAGACTAATGAAGTTTAGCGTCTTCTCATGTGCCTATTACCACCTTCTTTGGCCAAGGGTTTCTTCAAATCATTTGCCTTTCTTTTTCCTGTTTTTTTTTTAATGTTTTTTTTTAAAAAATGGATTGTTTGCCTTCTTCTTATTGAGTTACAATAATTATTTATATATTCTGGATCCAAGTCCTTTGGTAGATATACGTATCATGGGTAGTTTTTATCTGAGGGGATTACTTCTTCATTTTCATACAGTGTAATGGTGTCTTTAGAAGAGCAGAGTTTTTAAATTTCAAAGAAGTTCTATTTATCAATTTTTTTTTTTTTTGGAGTACGCGGGCCTCTCATTATTGTGGCCTCTCCCGTTGTGGAGCACAGGCTCCGGACGTGCAGGCTCAGCAGCCATGGCTCACGGGCCCAGCCGCTCCGCGGCATGTGGGATCTTCCCAGACCGGGGCACGAACCCGCGTCCCCTGCATCGGCAGGCGGACCCTCAACCACTGCGCCACCAGGGAAGCCCTATCAATTTTTAATGGTAGCTTAATATTAAAACATACCAAAATTTAGAAATTAACTCATTTAACCAACCCATGCTTGGACATTTAGGCTGTTTCCAACTTTTCACTATTTTTCTTGTAAGGAATGTCATTGTACTTATAACTGTTTCAAGGATAGTCTCAGATGCATCTTAGGGTGAAAAGGTTTGTAAGGCTTTTGTTATACACTCTGAAAATGCTTTCCTAAAGGGCTCCTCATACACTGTAAATGAAGTCCAGTTTCAAGGAACTGGCCAGTCCTCTTAGTATTCCTTCCCAGAGCTTGCTAGTTTGTTCATAGATAAATGAAACTTTAGAAATGCTTAAAAACATACATGTGCAATCTTGTCATGACACTTTGTTTAGTAAACCATTTTTTCCCCTAGATAATACAAAGACAATTATAATAAATTTCCAGTGAGCATTTCCAAAGGCTGGCATCTTACTTCTAAAGGAACTCAGCCATGATTTTTTGAAGGATTGCTGGGCAAAGGGCTATTTGCTTTTCTGTACCTCTGTTGACCCATCTCTAAAGCTGGCAAAGGTCAGCCTACTCTGTCTCACTAGCAAAGAGGGCCACAAACCAGAGACACTGTCCCTGACTCTCAGGACAGGATGTCATGATAGTAACCATTTGCTGAGGCCACTAAGCCCTGGGCAGGGACTGCTAGGTTACCTCTAATCCTCAGCAAAAGCCTTGCCTGGTGATACTCTTGCTTCAATTAAAAGGAGCAGGCAGCGACTGGCCCAGTTCACACCACTAAGAATCACAGAGCTGGGGCCTTTTGGCTCTGAAGCCTAGGCTGCTGTTGTCATGTTTTTGGTCTATTACCTTTCAGCCACACCATAGACCACACACAGGTCAACAAATGTTTAAAGACACAGGGGAGGAACACAGGGAAGTCTATTATCTTAAACATTTTTTTGCTCTTGGAGATTTCATTTGCCGGTGGCCAAAGGGAGTTACTGGTTTTTGCTGGAAGCCTTGGAAATATCCTGGGGCTGGTTGGTGGCCCGGTGACTGGCCTGTTCCCCAGCCCCTCCTGCATGCCCTGGTTAAAATGGATGAAAACTGGAGCTGACCATCTGGGTCAATAGGTTTGGAAGCAAGTAGGCGGAGCCTGGAGACAGGTCCCCTTTCAGAAGGTCCCCTGGAGGGCTGTCTTCCTATCTCTGCAAAGGTCCCCTCCAGGATAGTGGACATGCCCGGGAGAACAGATAGGTATCAGCACTGAGGACCAGCTTGAGCCCAGGCTGTGAATGGCATGTCCTTAGCCTCTTTCCACCTGTATTCTGAACGCCTACTCCTTAACTAGGTACTCGGACGTCCCAATTTGCCCAGGACAGTCCTGGTTTAGGTCTAATATCCCAGTGTCATTGTTTTTTCCCACTTTCCCTCAAAACTATCCAAGTTTGGACATTTCATCTTAATTCAGATGGGCCAGATAGAGGCACTCAAGAGAAACTCTACCTTGAGGATACTTGCGTTAGGGATTCACCAGGGTTGTCTCTCAGAAGAACATTATTTTGATAACGATATATCAGTCATGACAACTGCAGGTGACCTCACATTGGCTTTAGCAAGAAAACAAATGTATTGGTTGGTTTAGTTGGATAGTGGGAGGTAGGGAGTGGGCAGGATTCAAGCATGACTGAAACCACGTTCTCAAACAATATCGTTATGACTGTCTCTCTGCCTCTGTTTCTCTCTCTGTCTCCGTCTCTCCAACTCTCAACCCTTGTTGACTTCATTTGCTAGGCAGGATCTTTCACACGGTGACCAAGCTGACTTCTGGAGGCTCCACACTTACATCTCGTGTATTAGCAACCCCAGCAGAAAGAGGAACTTCTGTGTCCTACAGGCATATATTCCTACAAGGCCAGGGAAGACTCTTATTGGCTCTACTGGGGTCATGGGCTCATCCCTGAGCCAATGGTTATGGCCTGGGTGAATGGCTCACCTGGGGTATGCATGCATCATGGTGCAAGGGACAAGGCAGCATCAAAAAAGGACAATTAGCTGGGCAGAGTAAATTTATAGCATCTGCTAATCACTGTACAGAGCCACCATTTACAGAGTCACTTCTAATATTCCAGGAGCTTTATATATATTGTTCTTTATTTCCACAACAATCTAAAGAGTGTAATACACTCACATATTGCAGATGACGCTTGAACAGTTTAAATGACATACCCAAGGATGGGCAAGCGGTAAACTGAGGAGCTGACTTCTGACTCTAGGTCTGACTGGCCCTCCTACAATGTCATGGTGACATTTTACACTTGGAGGGAGTGAGGATAATTTGAGCCAGGGGCCCTTCTTGGACACCATATCACACATATGCTGCCTGAAATAATGCTTCTGGAAAGACATATCCCCTTTCGGTTCTGCCTGTAGATTCTTCTGCATCCTCCCTGCCTCTCTAAAAGATGAAGCCAGCTGTCCCAGGAGGAAGGTATGAAGATGGTCTGTTCCCCATTCTGGAGATGGCCAGGTGCTAGGTGATCCCAGCACAGGACCTAGCAGCCTTCGGGTAAACCTGTCTTCTTCAAGTCTCCACCTGTAAGAGAATGGCACAAAGTTCTACTGCTACTGAACACAGGATTACTCTGACTGTCAAAAGAGTATAAAGCAAAAATCTTGCTTTGTAAGACAGAATGATGCTGGTGATGCTAAGAGTCATAGTGCCATCTCAGAGCGTCTGACTCAATTCTTGAAGGATAGAGGGAAAACATCACGCAGTGCTCTTTTTTCTCCAAGGGACAGGAGGACTTCCCTTTGCCCACCTGAGTCCTTCATGGTTTTTATCCTGTGTGTTGACGGTATTTTTTGAGGTTTAAAAAAATTAAATTTTTGCGTACCCTCAAACAGGTGTTTTTTTAAGTCAATACTTCCTCCAATGGTTTTGTGCTTTAAAAAGTCTTTCCAATCTAGGGATCGGATAAAGAATTATCCTTTTTAAAGATAAGAGCTGTGCGTATTTTTTAGTTATGAAGGCAACATAGCATATTACAGAATATTTAGGAAATTAAGGGGAAAAAAATCAGCCATCATGCCTTGATTGTATCACATCTACTTCCTCGTGCATGGTTCTTTCGAGTCTTTTATCATGAGCACTTACTTTTATGTTGTTGCAAGGAGAGGGCATGCACGATTTCCTATCATCTCCTTTTCACTCATAATTATACTTAAGCATTATTTTCATGTTGCTACACAATCTCTGTAATTGTTTAAAACGATCCTCTAATGGTCTCTCTGGTCACCGTGCTGTCTAGCTAACCCTATCCTGCTGATAACCATTTAAGTTGCCTCCAATTTTTCTGTCAAGTGGTATTTTGAAACACCAAAGTCCAGTGAAGCAGAATCTCCCACTGTTCCCTGGAGGCTGACTGTAATATGATTTGACTTCTGCTCATTTCCTCCTTTCCTCAGAGGAGGACTGGAAGAAATCGCTCTTAGAGAATGGTTAGAAGAATGCCAAACATAAAATTAGGAGGAGAGGGACCATGAGGTGAAAGCTTGATGAGCTTTTAGGAGAAAGCTGCCTTAGAAACTGCACTGTTTAGGTTTTGTTCTTGTAACTCAGGAATCGGGCATGAGTTTATTATCATAATAATTTTGACAAAATGCCTTCCCCTCATGCAGTGCTTGGTGCTTTTCCTGGTATGCAGTTCTGTGTATCAGCTGAGGGCCTTAGTGCTGGAGGGCCTGGGTCTGAATCTCTGCTTATCTCTTTGACCTTGAGCAGCTGCAGAGCCTCAGTCTGTCTTTCTGCAAAAAGGAATAATAATAGGCCCAGAGGACTGAAGTCCTGAGCACTCTTGGGGAAATACCAGAGGAGTAGCCAGAGAGGTTGCAGAGGAGCCTTCCCGGGGAGCACAGGCCAAACCTTTTTTTCCTGGGCCTCGGTTTCTCCATGAGTATGGCAGGCTTGGTGTATGGTCTGCAAGAGCCTTTCCTGCTCCTCCCAGAAGCCTCCAGGGGGCCCCTGCCCTGGCTCCTGCCTGGGTGCTGGACATGTCCAGTCCTCTTCAACAGGGCCTCCAGGACTCCTCTCAGCATTCAACTCAGCCCACAATTCCTGGGACACACCCTGACTTCCAGGACGGCAAAGTGCTGTGGCATCCTTCCAACCCCTGACATGATTTTGGGGAGGGGTGTGGGTGGGATCAGTAAACCCAATGCATATTTATTAATTTTGAACAAGTGTCATTGGTCCGTTGGCAAAGTTGTCATCGGTCGGTTAGCAATTACCTTATCTTCTCTTTGGATAATGACAATTACTCATTTTTCTTCCAGCAGGGCATAGGAGATCACCCAGTGTATAGTGGTTGGAGAGCCTGGGATGTGGAGTCAGAGGTCTGACTCCAGGCCTCTCTGTGCCTCGTTTGCAAAATGGGAGAAATACTAGCACCTACTTCATCGGGCTGTCCTGGACACGGACCGAGATAATGCCTGTCCATGAGGCACTTAGCAGAGTTCCAGGCACACAGGAAGGCTCGGTACTGTTAGGCTGCTGTTATTATAATAATTATCCGCAAATTAGAAAACCGAGCGCCTGTTTGGCAAGGGACTAGGCAAGGGGAACAGTTCACAGGTGGCGCCCTGAGAGCCCAGGTCGAGAAGGGTGAACCTAGAGGCCAGGAGGAGGCCGAGCGTCGAGAAGGGGGGCCAGAGGTGAGCCCCGGGAAAGAGAGGCGTATCCAGTTGGGCTGCGCGCTCCAGCCCGGGCCCCCTGATCGCCACACACTTTATCTTTGATTTTTGAAAGCACCCTTCTCCTCCATCTGGCCTCCTTTCCGGGGCTGAGGAAAGGAAAGACGGCCCGCGGCGGCGCCGGACCTAGGCCTGTCGTATTCGTCCCAGCCCCGGGGCGGTGTCATCGGAAGGTCCCGGGAGTCCCGCTCGCCACCTCAGCCGCGGCGACGGTGGGCGCCGCTCCCTCCTCGCTGGCCGAGCGGTTCCGGCGCCCGGGTGGCCCTTTAAAAGGCCGTGTCTTGTCCGGAGGGGGCGGCGGGGGGCGCTGACCGCCGCCTGAGGCCCGGCCCCTCCTCCCTCCCCCTCCCTCCCCCTCCCTCCGCCAGTCCGTCCCTCCCACGGTCCCTGTGTCGCTCGCTAGCTCGCTTGCCGGGCGCACGCTCCGCCTCCGCCAGTCGGCTCGGCGGTCTAGTGCGCGGCGTGGAGCGGGAGCCCGGGCCGGACGCGCGGCCGGGGGCCGGGGCTGGGGGCTGGGTAGATCGGAGCCAGCCACCGGGCAAGCCTGAGCCGCAATGGCTGAGATGGGCAGCAAGGGGGTGACGGCCGGGAAGATCGCCAGCAACGTGCAGAAGAAGCTCACTCGCGCGCAGGAGAAGGTGAGCGAGCCCGAGACCCTGCAGCCGCGCCGTCCGGACACCTGTCCCCCATCCCCGCGCCAGGGGCTGGTCCTGACCCCGGGCCGGGCCCTGTCACCTCCAGACGAGCGCTGCCGAGGGCCTTCGGGGGTCCACAGGCTGCGCCTCCCGGCGTTCTGGGTGCCCTTTGCCGTCCGCGTCCTCCGTCTCCTCTCACCCCCGGCGGGGTGCAGGAGAGGGCGCAGCTGTCCCGTCACCCCCCCCCCACCCCCACCGCCGCCGCTTTGTATCTTCGCGGCACCTCTGCAGAGGAGCGGCGGCCCCCGCTCTTCTCCGGGCGCGAGGTCCAGGCTCACCCCGCCCTGGAGGCCGAGGCCCAGAGGCTGGGAGGCGAGGTGGCGCCCCTAGCCCTCCGGGACCACTTGAGCCCTGCGGGCGGGGCCGGCGCTGGGGCGAGGGGGGTCTGCCCCTTGTCCCCAGGGTCGCTTAGTTCCGGGAATCCCGAGGCTGCCCCTCCGCTCGCGGGTGCTTGCGCGCCGACTCCAGGCCTCTGAGCGCTTCCTGCGCTCGCCGTTCCCTCCTCTCCACCCGCCGCTCCACCTTCTGTCCCCGTGGGCCGAGGGAGGGGTCAGGTTTCCCTTCCCGAGAGGTGCCTGCGACCTGGAAGCTCCGGCCCGGCTCCCGGGGAGCAGAGAGCTGCGCACCCATCGAGAGGTGCCCTCGCCAGAGCAGGGGCTTCGTGTTTCCGGCCGCGGGGAGAGAGGGTGGCGGCTCTGGCTTTGGGAGCCCACGGCCGGGGTGGGGAGCCGGCCCGGAGGAGGGGCGGCAAGCCGCCGGGGGTGTGGAGGGCCCCGCAGGAAACCCGACCCCTCGGCGCGGAGAGCCACTGTTTGCAGCCGGGGCTTCCCGTGGCCCTCGGACTGTGCAGGAAACGCGGGATTGGGCGGCAGGGGTCCGCGCCCGCCCGGCTTGCTATCCCTAGCCGCCTCTGGTTTATTGAATTGGATCACGCCAGCTGCTGACGCCACTTCCCCTGCCGACTCCAACTCAGAAATCTGAGATTGCAGAATCAGTGCTGCTGCCAGGGTGGCCCCCCGGTGCTCCCCTGGCCGGGTCTGTCCCCTCTGCCGCCCGATCCCGGAGACCGGCTGGCCTTCCCCCGCCAGGCTTGTGGCTGTTTATAAACAATGACTTTTGCAGCCGAGACCTGCGGGCTCCCTAAGGATGCAGCCACGTGACAGTGGGGGTGGGGGTCGGGGTGAGAGCGGCGGCGGCCTCTGGAGCTTCCCCCGCGCTTCCCTCCGAGTCCTGCAGCTCATCCTTGCGGTCCCGGGCTAAGGAGGTGGGTGGGTGGCGTAGAGGGAAGGGCCCTCAGCCAGACTCCAGATCTGGCCCGTCCCAGCTGTCCTCCTCCCCTCCCCAGGGCGGGACGAGGGATTAGAGTACCACAGATAGCTGGCTGGGGGCTGGGAAGGCTTCAGTCGCCCAGGTTGGGGGGAGGGGAGGGGCAGATGCCTCTGCCCTTGCTCCCCTGCACGGCTGGGTAATCCATTTAGGTGCCTGGAGCAGGCAGCTCTGGGTCTAAGCCTGCTTCCTGCCCCCGAGGGGCTGAGGAAGATGAATGGGAAGCCTAGGGAAGGCAGAGGCAGTTTCCCTGCCCCCAATCCAGTGACGCCTTAGTCTTCCCCGGCTCCCCTTTGCTTTTGCTGTGTCCCCGTTGCCCTACTTGCCTTGTTTCTGCAGCAGCATCTTTCAGTAATTTCAGGGGCAGTAGGCATGGGCTGTGTCCCCTCCGTGTACATGGCGAGAGGTCATCATTGACCCCACTGAGCTGCCCCCCCCCTCCTTAGCCTCTGTTCTGTGGCTGTGGGCAGTTGGTGGACAGCTGGTCAGCTGTGGATGCTGGCCGTGGCCAAGGGCCGGCCCTGCCCGAGCCTGGGCCTCATGGGACTGGAGTTGCTTAGTGTTCTTGCTGTTCTCTGCCCCGTGGGCTCTGGTTGGGAGATCTTCCCCAGCGGAAGCCAGAGCAGCACCACGGGCATCCTGGCCGAGTCTGGGAAAGTAGCCTCCCCTGTTGGCCCAGCTGCAGCCGCCTCCCAGGAAGCCCGATGACTTGACCCACGCCAGTCTCTCTCCTCTGCCCTCCGGAGGCTCAGAGTCTGCGTTGCCGCCTCGGTGCCGCTGACCTGGCTATCTCCTCCGCATCTTCAGGTGGCCCTCAGGACCATGTGTAACTCACAGTGGCAGTGGTCTCATAGGCACCCAGCCCCACCTCGCCTTGGTCAAATCTATGAGTAAAGGGGCAATTCCAGTGGTCCTGTTGCCACGGCAGGGTATTTCCTGAGCAGGGACAAGCAGGCGCTTGGGTGGAGGGCCTAGGTTGTATCTGCATAGGAAGAAGGGCCCCCATCTCTCCTCTTCTTTTCCGCACCCTCGATCTCCCCCCCGTGTCTTCTCTGTCCAGTTGTCCACCAGGATTCAGAGGGGGACGGTGAGGCGTGGGACAGCTTGCCCGCTGGTGCCCGTGGAGCCAGCTCTCCTGTCCCCCAGCTCAGTGACTCCCCGCTGGGCCCTGGCATTGCCCAGTGACCCGGCAGCATCCATCACCGGTCTGGGTGCTCCCTGGGGCTTGGGCAGATCCGTGTGGGCACCCAGCATTCACCTGGCCCCAGCGGGTGCAGAGTGACTGTTACGAAAAAACAAGGGCGTTTGGGGGCTTGGCTTGGGAGCCCTGACGCAGGCTCTGGGTGAGCTGATTTGTCCCGTGTGTGCTCCCTGGCCTTCCCTCATTCAGCGAATCCCGCCTGCGCCTGGACCTGTGCTGTGTGCCTGAGCCTGGGCTGAGCCCGGGGCGCTGCGGGGAGCAGGGTGTATGTGGCTCTGGCCGGCGTGGAGCTTACTGTCGTAAGGTCCTGAGGCCTCTGGAGGAGGAGGGTGTGAGAGGGTGTGAGACCACAGCGGAGGGCTCCCCGGGGTCCGCCAGCCAAGCATGGCACTGTCACCGCTCACCTCCCAGCCCCCAGCTGCCCCCAGGGTGCTCGGGTGCAGAGCGTGTGCCTGGAGTTCAGACCCAGGTACCATGAGGTCATCTTCCCGTCGCGTTTGGCTTGTCGGATCCTCTATAAATGACTCTGTCCATTTTTGGGCCTCAGTAGGTGGCTGAGCAGAGCCAAGTTGGGGTGGAGCCTGGGTCAGATGACAGAGAAGATTAGGGCTTGGTGGGCTGGGTCCCAGGGGTGATGGGACGGTTGGGGAGAAGGGACAGGTGAGGTGGGGGTATGCTCTGGCCTGCTTGCCCCGAGGTCCACTGCCCAGTAGTCCTCACGGGGCATGCATGAGAGAGGCCGGCCTGTGCTGGTGGAGCCGGGCCCACGGAAGGCGCAGGGGAGGAGGCTCTGCCCACTGTCTGCCCCCCGCCGCCGTCACCCCGCCACTGGCCCGGCGCTGCTGGGAGTGGGGAGGCCTGGCCCCGAGGGGCAGGGCCTGGGGCTGTCCGTGCACGCAATAGCGCTGGCGTGTCACAGCAGATGCTCCCTAGAGGGAAGGTGCAGTGGCAGTTATCTATAGGACCCCGACACATGGCCATGATGGGGCCACGCTCATCTGGGTGGTCAAGGCCTCCCGTGCCGTAGCCACGGAGGCCTCCTCAGTAGGAGCCAGGCCTTTGCCACCGGCTCTTATGCTCACGGTGGCCTTGAGAGTAGCCACGCCACACAGAAGGCAGGGGGCAGGGAGCCCGCCGGGTCTGCTGGATGGCCTCTGAGGCCCCGGGCCCTGGTCAGCAGTGGCTCTCCTCGGCCCCGACTTTCCACTGTCCTCCCCATCGGGGTGTCTGTCTCGCCCCTGAGTGTCCTCTCTCTCGTCCCCTCCCATGTTGGCTTTGCCTCCGTCACTCTGTACCTCCCTGCGCTGTGTCTCTTTCCTCTGATCTTACACAAGTGTTTCTGCACCTCTCCAGGCTCGGATCAGCTTCTCCCTGAACCCGAGTTATTTATGTAGATGGTTCATCTTGCCGGCACTGGAGAGAAGGCTCCTGAGCTAGGCGTCATCTCTGGGTGGGGTGTTTCTGGGGGCTCAGTGGATGTTTGGCTGAGGCCTGTGGGTGTGGGGAGGTTGCAAGCGTGACCTCCAGACTTCCCGGGCCCCGGCGGGCGGGGGTGGGCTGGGCCTCACCCCACTCCATCGAGTCTGCTGGCTTGTGGCAGGGCCCAAAGCAGGCTGTTTTGCCCAGGTCGCCTCACTGGGCTATCTGGGGCTTGGGGAAGGTGTTCCCCGGGGGCGGGGGGAACAGCTGTGGGTCAGGGTGCCTGTGGAGTGGGGGAGTGAGCCGCTGGTCACCCAGGGAAGGGGTGGGGTGTGTCGGGAGCGGAGAGGGGTACCTGGGCCGTCGATTTGGGTTGGATGTGATCAAGTCTTGAATGCTGGTGGGATCTGTGGATTCTGTGGACTCTCAGAGAGGCTGAGGCCTCAACTCTTCACCCTCCTTCTTCCGCAGATGACCTCGCCGTGTCCCCTTCTCACCTTCGCTCTCTGGCATTGCCCAGGCCCTTGCGCCTGGATGAGGCGATCTCTGCCCAGCTCGCCCCTCACCAAGTTGTGCTTCTGTTCCCCCCTTTCTGCCTTAGCCCGGCCTTGCCTGGGCTTTTGCCATGAGGTTCTAGAATCCCTGGGTCCTACCCAGGGGCGTGTCAGAGACAGACCCCGGGCATGGGCTCGGTAGGCAGCAGGTGGGGATCCTGGGTTCCCCTGACCAGCCGGGACCTTGGGCAGATGGCAGGACCCTCCTGAGCCCAGTTTCTTCATTTGTGAAGTGGGGGTAATGCTGGTTCCCCTTCACACGCCCGTCGTGGAGAGTAGGGCCTCGGACAGTTGCCCGTCACACAGCAAGTGCTCAGTGAGCAGAGCCGCACGATGACCCAGAGACCTCCCTCCCTGCCAGGCCCTTGTCCCAGCCCTTCTCCCTGGAGTGTCCATTACAGGCCTCTGCAGACAGCTAATCCCTGCTGAGCCCCTGAAGGATCAGGATTTGTAATGTTGTCCCAGCCCAGGGTGATATGTGTGTGTGTGTGTGTGTGTGTGTGTGTGTGTCCCCGTGTCTGTGTGTGTGTGTGCAGGGGAGTGGCGTGTGGCGGGGGAGGGAATTGCACAGTTCCGGGGTTGGGGCGGGAACTGGACTCAACTACACGTAAATCCGGTGGCCCTGGGTAAGTGTCCCCCCTCTCTGGGCTTCACTCTGGCCATCTGTAAAGTGATCACGGGGTTTGCTTCTTCATTTACTGGAAGAACCCACTGTGTGCTGGGCACCATCTTGGTTCTGTAGGGCTGAGCAAAACCAAGCCCCTGCCTGCCTGGAACTGACGTCTCGTTGGGGGAGACACTCAAGAAACGAAAAGTCTGGTGGCAGGTAGATACAAGAGCAGGGCAGGTTTTCAAACTCAGTGGAATGTGATGGCTCAGATCAGCCTTTCCTGAGCATTCCAGGGCCAGGTGCTCACATGGTGCAAGGGATTGATTTGGGAAGAGGCTGAGCGGAAGCTTCTGGCTCCAGGTGAGAGGGCATCTGGGGGATGATGCCTTCCTGTTTGATGTCACCCTGCTATGTGGTTTTCTAAAGCTCCTTTTTATTTATTTATTTATTTTTTGCGTGGCATGCGGGATCTTAGCTCCCTGACCAGGGATCGAACCTGTGCCCCCTGCATTGGAAGCATGGAGTCTTAACCACTGGACCACCAGGGAAGTCACTAAAGCTCCTTTTTTGGCAAGTCTCCTTTTGGGATTAAAGATGCAAAGAAAAGGACACCAGAGCTGAAGGCACTGACAGTGCAGACCAGTGCTGCTTTGTGGGCGGGGGCTCTCACCCAGGATGTAATAGGAGGTGGGAGGGGCCAATAAAAGAGGAGGAGGGAGACACCAAAGATGACCCATCCCGGGGAGGACCACTTAAAAGATTTTCACATGAAGCAGCAACTCAGGGTGGTGGCAGCCACACTCTAGGGAGCTGGGTTTGAATCCCTTCCCACACGTTACTACCTTTGGGCAGGTCACATTGACCTCTCTGAGCCTCAGTTTCCTCAGCGGAAGTCAGTGGTGAGAGCCACAGAGAATGCTGTGTGGATTAAATGGACACAAGTGAAGGGCAGGGCTGGTGGTTCTTGTGCCGGGGATGGGGCATGCCTCGTGGGACCTGGCTGGCATCTGGGGCTCCTGGGGCCTCCCCAAAGAGGCTGCCACCTCCCAAAGAGGCCACATCGTTCTGGACCGGGCAGCGAAGCTGGCTTAGTGCTGAGGGCTGGCAGGGGTCAGGGCTGGGGAATTGAGAAGAGAAAGGCAGGCTCTTCCTGTCCCAAGGGAAGCCTTTGTCAAATATTAACTTAAAAATAACCTGGTTTGGGGGCTTCCCTGGTGGCGCAGTGGTTGAGGGTCCGCCTGCCGATGCAGGGGACGCAGGTTCGTGCCCCGGTCCGGGAAGATCCCACATGCCGCGGAGCGGCTAGGCCCGTGAGCCATGGCCGCTGGGCCTGCGCGTCCGGAGCCTGTGCTCCGCAATGGGAGAGGCCACAACAGTGAGAGGCCCGTGTACCACAAACAAAACAAAACAAAACAAAACAAAACAAAATCAAACCTGGTTTGTTGCACACCTGCTGAGTGCCAGGTGCTTGGTGAAAATTCTCATCCACACTGCAAGCAGGGAGGTCATTATGATACCCATTCAGCAGATGAAGAAACTGAGGCTCAGAGCAGTGGTGTGACTTGCCCATGGGCTGTCCTGGTCCACTGTCTGGGGTGCTACCTCTTCCTTGGTGAGTAGGCCCTCAGGCCAGGGGGAAGGCCCAGATCATGCAAATAAGATGCGGATCTCTATCCAGGAGGGAAGGCCTGTCTGGGGGGGCGGGGTGTCATTTGACAGATTTTCGTCCCAAGATGTTCCCCACCATTAAATTAGATCTGGGGCTGCTTGTCTGCCCCTGGGTCCCCACGTGGGGTCTAAGCTTATACTTTGGGATGTGGCCTTTCTGTTTTGGGGGTGTTTGGTGGGCCCTGGGGTGAGGGGACAGCCTGGGGTTTCCTGAGGCAAGTCTAGGGACAGGAGTTCATACCTGCAAGTGAGGACAAATGAGGTGATGTGTGTGTGTTTTCCCAAATATGAAAGCTGCATCCGCTTTACTCAATATAAAGGAACACCCTTTATCCTGAGATTGTATCTACTTTTGTTCATATTGTTGCAACAGTGTTTCTTTTATGAAATGATGGTAATTCTGGTGGTTTCTTAATGTTTTGGGGGAGGAAATAGTCATAATACTGACCGCACCCCCCCTTCCTGCAAAACACACACACACACACACACGCACGCACGCACGCACACACACACACATACACACTGGCCGAAAAAAACACACACACGCGTGCGCGCGCGCGCGCACACACACACACACACACACACACACACACACACACAGGGAAGATTTTCCTGGTGTGGAATCTAAAAGTCTGGGCCCCAGTGCCCTGGGGCAGTTTGCTGCCCACCCTGTGGACTGGCTGCCTGGAGCTGGGGTATTGTTGGCTGCTCTCCTGGGTCCAGGCTTGAAGCAGGCCCGTGGTGGCCTGGGGCAAGCCCCCTAGAATATCTGCTCCACAAGGGTGGGTCCTGCCTGCTGCAGTAGCTGTGGTGCCCCCAGCTCTGCACACAGTAGGTGCTCAGTGCTTCCTTGTTGACGGGATGCTTGGATTCTTCAGGCAGGTAGAGGCAGGCTGACGGCTGGCAGAGGTCCGGGAGGCCCTGGGTTCAGGGTGTAGGGTGGGAGGGGGAAGGGCAATGTGGCTGCTGGATTTCAGGCCCCCAGAGAGCACAGGAGGCATCAGAGCCCAGGTCTTGGGGTCAGGTGCAGGGGGCGCATCTGGCCCTGGCACAGGCCATTCCGAGGGACCCCTGGGCAACGCTGCTTAGAACCTTCTCCGGCTGTAAAATGTCTCAGGGCTGTGATGGTGCTACCCTGAGCCTGGGGTTGCAGTGCTTGGGCCCAGACACTCGAGTTCTCAGGAGTGGGCTGGGGCCCTGCTGGAGAGCCCTCCTTGGCTTTGGGCCAAATGCCAAAGAAGGGTTGGCCTGGGCCGTCTGCAGGGGTCCTCTTCTGACCTGAGAAAGCTTTGAGGTGACCGGGGTGCCGGGGATCCCTGACCTGGAGGTCTGTGTGATTTGCTAGACCTGAGACTCATTGCCGCCCTCAGACCCACTTGGGCTTGCTCTCGGCTGGGCCTCTTCCCTCTGCCTCCTGGACCTCACCTTCAGCCCCAGTCCCTGACCCCAGGTCCCAGTGCCACGGCAGATGGGGTGGGATTGGGGCCACAGCGCTGGTGGAGGGTGGGCATTGGCCTTGGGTGCTGAGACCTGTCCATGGTGCCCCTGGGAGTAGACATTTGTGCCCTGTCCCCCCCATGCTGTGCCTGGGGTGACCGGCTGGGTCTCTGCTGCTGTCCCTGCTCTGTGGACAGGGGCCGAGCTTGCAGACATCTCTGCCTCTGCAGTGCGAGGGCCGCAGTAAGGCGGGGGCTGAGCCCCAGGGGCTGGGAGTGAGTGGGCGGCAGCCAGCAGCAGCCACCGCAGTGCTGGGGGGAGGGACTTGTCACTGTTGTCACTGCCAGTGGAGCTGGGGCTCTCAGGCCCTCAGAGGCCCTGCAAGCCCCCCCCCCATCCTGGAGCCCCCAGGGCACCTTTGTAGGGACATCAGAGCTGGCTCCTCGCTTTAGATGCCTGGACTTCTGGCGCTGAATTAGCTCTTCTTCCCCTTGTCATTCTCTCCTTCGTGGCCTGCCCATTGTGGGCCAGAGGGCTGAGGTCTGAGGGATGAAGGCACTGGGAGGAGAAGAGCTGGCCCCTGCCCTCCAGGAGCTCCCAGCCCCACACCCAGTGCCCATCACAGCACTCGGGGGAAGTGAGGGGAAGGACATTGGGGTCCTGAGGAGCCTCCCATCAGGCCTGAGCAGTCAGGGAAGACTGCTTGGAGGAAGTGGCATCTCCTCTTGAGGGAGTGACCTGGGTTAGGTTAGAATCCAGCTGTGCCCAGGAAGGTACGGGGGGGTCTGGGGCAGGGCTGCCATCCTGGAGTCCACTCCATCAGGGCTGGGGTCACAGCCTTCCTGGAAAGGCTGCTGTACGTCCTGTACCTCCTCCCAGTATGTGCAAACCTGCTTCTCTCTGTTTTGAGGCCACAAGGTGACACTGCGGAGGGGATGACACTGCTAAGCCTGTCGAGCTGGACAGCTGGGAGGGGTCAGTGGGCCAGCTCACCCCTGTTCAAGGCACCCCAGTGTGCTCCGCCCTTTGAGGCCAGACCAGATGGCCAAGTGGGGGATCCCCTAGGTCTTGGATCAGAGCCGGGGAGGGTCCTCAGAGGACGAGGGGTCATGCCAGCTGGTGGGAACGCTGGCTCGGAGTGCAGACTGCAGGGCGAGGAGTGCACGGCAGTAAGGTAACATTGTGTGCATGAGTCTCAGGGCCAGTGGCTGGCTGGTGAGGGGTCCAGGGCTCCACCCAGGCCTGTGCTTGAGGAGCTCTGCAGGGGCCGTGGGGCCGGAAGGCGGCTGGGGTGACGGGAGCGCCTTGCCAGCCCTTTTTCCGACAGCTGCTGCTACTTTCTTTGGACCTTTTGGTCACCTCGGCCTCTCCCCAGGACTGCGACCAACATGCTGGAGCCCTGGCGAGCCGGGTCCCGTCGCTGGGCACTGAGGACAGACCTGGCCCAGGGAAAGCTGGCCCGAGGGGTCTCCCTGCTGCTCCCACCCCAGCCCCATGTGGCCGCCCCTACTTCTCTGCTCCGAGACGGCATCACCTCTCTCAAGTCGTGTCCTCCAGCCTGTCAGTAACTATCTCGGGGCCAGATGTGGGTGATGGAGTGGATGAGGGTGCTGAACTGGGCCCCGGATCCCTGGCAGGTGGGCAAGAGTCAAAGAGAGATTGAACAAGGGAAGGGGAGGAAGGAGGTTGGGGTGAGTGTGGGAGAAAGACAGACCTGGACAGAGAGAAGGGAGCATGACCCCAGTGACCACCCACCTGCTCTGGGGTCCTGGGCAAGTCACGCCCTCTCTGAACCCCTATTTCCTCCTCTGTAAACGGGAATGGGAGTTCCTGCCCACGGGCTTTTGGAGAGGGTCCAGCAGGAAGGAACATGATCAGTGCCCAGTGCCTGGTGGTGGTGGAGGAAGTGATGCCGTCAGTGCCTGGCGGGGAGGACGCACAGGTTCTGTTCCAGGGAGCATCTTGCGGAACCCTGGGAACCCGCAGGTAGGGACCATTCTGGCTTTTGTGTTCTGATGACTGGATCCTTGAAATTGAACTGCAGTGCATTTTTGCTTCCTTTCTTTCCTGCATAGGCCGAAAACACTAAATCGGGAGGGGTGGTGTTGCCTCCCCCAGGAGGGAAGCCAGAGCCCCCCTGAGCCGGAGCATGATTGAATGGGTGGGGGGAGGGCAAACAGTTCCAGGTGGGCTGGGTTGAGGGGCCTAATGAGGGGAGGGACCTGGGGACATAGGTGAGGGGTCTCCCATCATTCATTCATTCGTTCATTCGAGGAACCCGATGCACAGCAGAAAGAGCTGGGGCTTGAGAGATGTGGGTTGAACCCTGGCTCGGCCACCGAGCCTCAGTCGCCCACCTAGGAACTGGGAAGCATGAGATGCCCCTCCCAGTGAGGGAAGGTGAACTCCGGGACTCCTGTAAGTGATAATGGTGGAGCTGAGCTCTGCTGGGTCAGCTGGGTCTGGATGATCCTGGAGGGGAGGTCAGGGATAGCGTCTCCGTGGCGTTTTGTTTTTTACTGAGAACCCTCCCACTCGCTGTTTTTCATTTGTTCCTCTCAGTGACCTGTGAGGTTGGCGGGACTGGATTATGGTTCCACTTGGCAGATGAGAGCACCGGAGCTCAGGGAAGCCCTGGGATTTCCTCCCTCCCAGTCTTGGACTTGGCCCCAGGTTGGCCTTTCCTGGGAGCTGCCACCGCCATCCCTGAGCTGGGAGAGGGTGGTTGGAGGATGCTTGGAAGAGATTATTGTAGTGCAAATGTGAACGCTGAAATGTTTTCCATTAAAAATCAGTGGGTGGGGGGCTTCCCTGGTGGTGCAGTGGTTGAGAATCTGCCTGCTGATGCAGGGGACACGGGTTCGTGCCCCGGTCTGGGAAGATCCCACATGCCGCGGAGCGGCTGGGCCCGTGAGCCGTGGCCGCTGGGCCTGCGCGTCCGGAGCCTGTGCTCCGCAACGGGAGAGGCCACAGCAGTGGGAGGCCCGCGTACCGCAAAAAAAAAAAAAAAAAAAAAATCAGTGGGTGGGGGCTGCCTTTGTGGGGCGAACACCTGGGGAGCGGTGTGTGTGTGTGTGTGTGTGTGTGTTTGTGTGTGTGTGGTGTGTATGGGGGAGGGGGGCTGGCCTGCTAGAGGAGAAGGTGACCCTGCAGAGCCACCTTGGGACTTTCCACATGGCCCCTGGGATCCCCCATGACTCCACCAGGCAGGTGGGGGAACCTGGCTTCATGCAGGAATCACGGGACTCCAGAGGGTCAGGGTCGGATGTGGAAGGAACTGTCCTGACTTGACTCCCAGGGGGAGCCTCAGGTAGAGAGAGACCTGGGTGCAGATTGAAAACAGAGTTGGGGAGGGAGGGGAATCCCACGGCGGGGGAGGGGAGGGGAGACTTGAGGAGGAGTTAATGGCCAGGAATACAAGTGGAGTCAATCTAAACGGAGAAATAGAATCCACAATTAAGTGGGTGCATTTGCTGAAACTGGGACAGGATGAAAATATTGTTGTTTGAAATATAAACTAAGCCAGGAGCTAGTTTATAAGTTGTGTGTGTGTGTGTGTGTGTGTGTGTGTGTGTGTCCCTGCCACCCAGGCCTCCTGGTGGAGGGGACCATGGGCCTGGCAGGGGCCACAGCCAAGGGGGGTCCTGGGCCCTTCCTGTGGGTCTCGGGGGCGGCGCTGTCCTGGGTCTGGTGGACCAGGTGGGGGCCATCCTGGTACTGCACTGAGGAAGCTGCACCGAGGCGTGGGTGCAGGGCTGCAGGGCCGCCTGGGAGAGCTGAGTCAGCACCCTGGGAAACCCATGGTCAGCAGCAGGACAGAACCTGATTCCTGCATCCCAGCTTTGAGTCAGTGCACCGTCGGGTCACACTGTCCTACTGTGTGCGCTGTGGGCGGAGGTGAGAGACCAGGAGAGGCCACACACACATCCTGCAGCCCGGATCCGAGCTCCTGCCCCTCCCCTCCACTGGGGACTTGGGCCAGTTACTCTACCCTTCTTATTTCGATTTGCTCCTCCATACAATGGGATGACCGTCCTCCCTGCTAGACCCGGGTCTTCAGTGGTGGAGGCTGGTCCCGCTGTGAATGTGTGATCCTGACACCCTCACACAGTAGGCACTTAACGCTGAGTTGGGCTGTGAGGCTCCCTTGCACGAGGGATGGAAAAGGCTTCTCGGAGCATCTTACGTAGCGTGGCAGGTGGAAGGCCCATGTTCAAATCCCAACCCTGCTCCTCCCAAGCGCTTGACCTTGGGCAAGTTACCTGTCCCCTCTGAGCCTCGGTTTCCCCGCATGCGAGGATTTAACGGGGGAAGAGTTGTCTCCATTTCACAGCCGAGGACACTGAAGGTTGGGGTTCCAGCTCTCGGGTGGGGTGGGGGTACTGAGGCGCTTTGGTGGGCGTGGGGTGTTCAGCTGTGCCCATGCCCTCCGTGTGTGTCCAGTTGGGCCATCCTGCCCAAGTCCGGGCCAGCCTTGGCCAAGCAGTGGTGGAGCCATCCAGGTTCAGCTTGGGATCCAGATGGCGAGGCCTCGTGGGAGGAAGGAAGGGGAAGGTGTTGCCCAGAGAGGGCCCGGCAGGGGCCAGGTGACACCGTGGAACCCTTCCCACCACTTTTAGGCCTCCCCCGACCCCTATTCCGTCTCCCTGTAAGCAGCAGGAGTGTCTTCCAGCTTTTAGATGCTCCAGAAGTGTCCAGAGCTGCAGCATGGGCTGGCCAGGAGCCGACCTCCTGGGGTCTGGGGCTGGGCGTCCACCCCAGGCCATGCCCTGCACTGCTCTTTTCTGCTCTCCTCCTTTGGCACATTGCTGTGATTTTGTGTTTTTTTTTTTAAAAAGGAAGTGGGTAACTCTGACTGCCAGCTCAGCTTTCCCTTACTGTTGAACTGTGTTTCTCCTGGGAAAGCGGGCCCTGGGGGAGGAAAGGGACAGGTGGGTGTGAGCAACCTCCGCAGCAGGCCCAGACAGTGAGCTGGCACTGGCTGTGATTTCTGGGGGCCAGGGCCCTCTTTTGTGGGTGGGTGTAGGGAGTCTCTGCTACCCCTCCGTGTCCACACTGCCTCAGCTCTTCTCAGGGAGGGACGTGGGTCAGACCCTGAAGACCTCCTTAGCAAGATAGACAACAGGGCTGATGCTCTGTCCCAACCCTGGGAAGTCAGAGATGGAGGGGCCTTTTGCGCTCACTTGGTCCTTACCTCCCGCCTTTCAGGGTAGAGGTGGGACCCTGGGTGGTGACCTGCCCAGACCTCTGGCGGCCCCTGCATTGTCCCCTGTGGTCTCCGGGCTGGCAGGGGGAGGCCCCAGCTCCTGTCCACCGTGTGCTGATTTCCTGCATCTGCTGGGCTGGGAGGACCAGTGCCTCCCCCTCAGGCCCCTCCCTGCCCACAGTATTTCTCTACCCTGCCGCAGCCCAAGACCTGTTGTGCGGGGTTAGCAGGAGGGAGCCTGGGAAAGCCCCTCTTGCCCGCTTACAGTCAGCGCCTCTGCCAGGGGCGGGGCCACCACTGGACTCCCACTCTGGGCCCCTCTTGTTTCCCGCACCCTGGTCTTCGCCCTTGCTCTGACTATGCTCCCTTCCAGCCCCTCCCAGCCCCCTCGCAGTCTTCCCCCAGCCCCTGCTCTAGTGGAAAGCAGTGGCACTGGCCCTGGCCCCCTCTTCTGCTCTGGGGCCCTGTACCAGTGAGTCCCCAGCCTTTGATTCTGCATCTGCAAAGTGGGGTGTCCTCACAGGTAGTGGCAACTTGGAATCAGGCCAGGGCTGCGTTAGGGGAGCCCTTAGGACAGCTCCGGGGCAGCCGAGGGCCTGGGAGGGACCACAGGGCCGGGGTGGGGAGAGGTGGGGCGAGGGGGGAGGGAGCCGGCCCTCCCCCGTGCTGTGTTGTGGGCAGGGCATGTGTCTGCACTTGGCAGGACTGGGTGGAGCTATTTAAAGCTGACTCTGGGCATCAACTCCTTTGAGTGACAAAAATAACAACAATAACCAAAATAAAAGCACTAACATGTTGGGAAAAAATACCACATGTCTTATGTCCTTTAGGTACTCTTTAATAGTTCCAGGTCCACAGATGTGGCCATGGAGGATTCCGAGTGGTAAAATGAATGAATAGCCTGGTTGCACATTGAGGCCAAACAGACATAGGCAAAGGGCCGAGGGCATTCAGAGGAATGAGTGAAGCCTTGTGCCTGGGGTGGGGGTCAGGGAAGGCTGCCTGGAGGAGGTGATGTGAAGGGCCGGCTTGGCCTGGCGTCAGTAGGGAAGTGGTTTTCTGATGAATATCGTGGAGGTGGCCGTGGTCCTGCCGTGTCAGACCTTTGCTTGGCCCCAGGCAGGTGGGTGGAGGCGAGACCTTCACCTGCCCTGGCCTGGCTCTGGCTCTGTGCCCCGCTGAGTTGGGGCTGGGCTCGTGCTTTGCTGCATCTCCACACAGGCTGTTCCCCGGGAGCCCAGCAAGCAGCTGATATGGGGCTGGTGGGAGGTGGCTGGGCTGCAGGGGCAGATTCCACCCCTCTGCTGGTGGCCGGCGTCGTGGCGCCTGGGGCTGAGAATAGCACCCACACTCGCATGGAGGGGACAGGTGGGCCGGCGGTGGCTGGGGGTGGGTGGAGCTGATGTCTCAGAACAGGTGGTGTGGAGGGCTGGGCGCAGGGCGGGGCTGTGCGCGTCCTCTGCTGGCCCCACCCAGCACGGAAGCAAGTGGCCGGCGGTGACCTTGTGGCTGGGAGCCCTCCCTGACCCCTCTGTAGAGTGGGCGGCATCCTGGGCTCAGCGCTGGGATGTCAGATAGCAAGGCCCATCAGGGCTGCTTGTGGGTCGCCAGAGGCCAGTACTCTGAGCCGCTGTTTGGGCTCCAGGGGGCCTTTACCAGTTTACCCTTTTACCAGGGGTCAGGGTAATGGTGGTGGGACTGGCAGGGCCCCTGCAGAGCCAGGGGGAGGAGGCTGCTGAGGGCGGTGGGACCAGGAACGGGAGGTGGGCTGGCTGCCGTGCAATGCTGTGTGTCAGCCCGAGTGAGTCATGGCGAGCAGGTGCTTGGGGCGCCAGGCACCAGGCACAGGAAAGGGATGTGTGGGCTGGAGGGGTGGTGGAGGTGAGGGAACGAGGTGGGAGCGGCTGCTGGTGCTTTCTGGCTTGGGTGGGAGGAATCCCAGGTCGACATAGGGGTAAAGGGACAGGGGGAAGCCAGCCCCTGCTCTGTGCTGGACCCTCTTGGCTACACAGCCCCACTTCATCCTTACACCCCCTTGAGGTCTTGGCTGGGTTTGCTGATGGGGCTCAGGGCTCAGAAAGGTGAGCCCTGGCCCCCTGGCCCTGCCTACCTGCCTTCCGACACCTCTGGGGACCTCAGACTCACTGTGACCCCCAGGTGTCCCCACCTCGGGTGATTCAGGCTCCTTCCCTCTTGTCGCTCAAACCTGGCGTCCCCCTCAGTTTTCTCCCTGTCCCCCCATCCTTGAGCACTTCTCGCCATTTCCTGTCTTGGCCCTAAACCATCATTGCCTCTCACCTGGGTCACTGTAGTCACCCAAGTGGGCTCCCTGCTCCAACCTGCTCTGCAGTCTGTTCACACAGCCACCTGGGCTCAGATCTGTGGGTCAGATCACAGCTCTCCAGAGCCTCCTACCCCCCGCTGGAGTTTCAAAGCCCTGTGGCCTGGCCCTGGCTGCCAAGGCAGTTTGTGCAGTGGTTGGAGGGTCTAGCCTCTGGAGCCAGGCTCGGACTTTGGATCCTAACCACCCCGCTGGCTGGCTGTGTGACCCTGGGGAGTTTTTAAGGCAGTGCCTCAGTTTCCATGTCTGCAAAGTGGCGATAATAATAGTGCTTCCTTCCATGCGAAGGGCTCGGCACCTGTGTGCAGGGCATCTTCCTCCTACGTCTGCCCTCTTGCCCTCTTTCACACTCTGGCCTGCTCTTCCCACCCCAGGGCCTTTGCACTTGCTGTGCCCTCTGCCTGGCGTGGTCTCGCTCCCTCATCAGGTCACAGAGGTCACGTCCCTGAGCCCCGCCCTCTCCGTGCCCTGCTATGTGTTTGTTCAGAGACTTCCATTGCCACTGGACACGCCTCCCCCTTGGAGCACCGGCCCTTCCAGAAGCCCTCCTACCCACATGGAGGCCTGCTTCTGGTTCTGGTTCTGTGGACATCCAGGAATGGGCTCAGACTGGCGGGTGGTTCCTGAGGAGAGGGGAGCCAGTCATGACCAAGCCTGGGCCCCCTCCTGTGCCCCCTTGGGGCTCCAGGGCACCCCATGTGGGCTGAACCCCTCCCAGGTCCTCCCTGCGAGGAAAGGGGCTCCTTTAGAGCCATTTTGTTTGGGAACCAATAGCCAGGTTCAGATTCTAGCTCCTGTTTACTTAGCCCTGAGACCAGGGGCATTAGGCCTCAAGTTTTTGTGTTTTTTTCTTTCTACAACATATTTTTATTAATTTACTGCCTGATAGTTATCTATAATACCTTTTTTTTTTTCTTTTTTTTTTGGCCACACCGCGTGGCATGAGGGATCTTAGCTCCCCGACTAGGGATGGAACCCAGGGCGCCTGCAGTGGAAGCGTGGAGCCCTAACCACTGGACCGCCAGGGAAGTCCCAGGCCTCAAGTTTCCTCATCTGAATACCTCCCTCTCATGGGATTTAGCGAGTGCTTGTAAGCCTCTCCGGACACCTTTGGATTAGCGGCTGCGTCTGATCTGTGGCTGCCTCCGCCCCGCACAGGCCCAGCCCAGCCCCGCCCCTCCCAGCACCCCCCAACCCCTTCCCCATCCCAACTTTGGCCCCTGCTGCCTCTGCTCCCCGGTGCTCTGTTCTGGGCTGTTCCAGCCTCCTGCACCCACCGCAGCCCACCCTAGCTTCCTCTGGGGTCAGGGTGGCCCTGCTCTGGCTTCTGGCCACTGGCTTATCTGCTGAACAGGCTGGAATTTCAGGCTTCCAGGGAGGGGAGGGGAGAGAGGAGAGGAGGGCAGGGTTTCTTGGCTGGAATCATCTGGAAACTCCTTACCTGGGAGTAAGTAAACTGGTTTCGACCAGACTGTCATATTTCAAGGCGCTGTTGTGGGTCTGACATACATGGTGGCCAAGTGTTTGTGTACCAGTTAAGGACGTAAAAAAAGAAAACCAAACATCACTTTTCACTCTCGCCAGTATTTCTAAAGGAAAGGAAGAATCACTAAAAGAGGAAGGAGATAATTTTAGAGTGACAGTTTCCCAAGAAAGGCCCCTTGGCTTCCTTAGTCGGTCAGCCGTTCTTACCAGGGCCCACAGGAAAGGGTGATGAGTCTCTGTGGACTGGTGTCAGGGGATAGCGACTTCCAGAACATGAGGACTTGGGAAGAAAAATAGATCACCAAGTGGGGTGAGGCCCTGGCGCTTCAGGGAGGCTTGGGAGGGGAACCTGGAAATGTTTTTCAGTTTTGTATTTCATTGCAAAAATGTTTGCAAACTTTGCATTCTAATACATAATCTGTGCCGCTTATGTCACAAAAGTGGTTTCTTTACCAGTCAAATCTTTGGAACGCTGCAAGGTGGAGCAGGAATCTTTTGTAGTAAACAGACACGCTTCCTGTTACCCCCAGGCGGCTCTGTATCCCTGTTTATGGATCACAAGTTGAGGGATTTCCCTGGCGGTCCAGTGGTTAGGACTCCGAGCTTTCACTGCTCTGAGGGCCCGGGTTCAATCACTGGTTGGGGAACTAAGATCATGCAAGCCCAGTGGTGCGGCCAAAAGAAAAAAAAAAAAAGAATCACAAGTTGGGTTTCGGTTTTGAAATCCATCAGGTTCGGGGTCCTGGGTCTGCCACTCATTAGCTGAGTGACCTCTCTGAGCCTGTTTCTTCATCTGTAACATGGGACCAACAGTCACACCTTGGGATGATCCTGGTGATATGAGTCCACCTGTAAGGCAGTGTCAGGGGTGGTGGGACCCCCTCAAGTTGGGTCCTTGGCCAGGGCTCCCTGGGGTCATGCCTTGCACTATGATCTTTGTGGAGCTTCGAAGGAGGGGCAGATGCAGTCCATGGGGAGCTTGGCTGGGCGGGTGCATGGCTGAGAGATGACATCCGATGGTGAGGGGTACCCCCCTCCCCCCCCGGGTGTGAGCTGAGCTCACAGACTTCCCCTGAAAGGAAGGCGGGTGGCAGCCTCTCCTGTCACCTCCTCCAGCCAGCCTGGGGAGACGGAGGTGCCGAGCAAAGATGGGGGCACAGAGGAACCAGGGAAGGGGGCTGTCTCTTGGGGGCAGCCCTGCGTGTGTGCCGGGCTGGGGAGAGGGAGCTGGAGTTGGGACGCCCTCTCCTGAGACCCGCCGGCCCAGAGGTGGCCCTTCCCGGGCCTGGAGCCTGGCTTGCCCCCCCTGGGAGACTGTTGCTTTCCCTTTCTCTGGTTTTCTCCCCAGTTCCCTTCTGCATTCCGGATTCTTCTTTCACACCGTCTCCTGGCCTCCGCTCTGCTTCTTGCCTGGCTCTGTGGCCTCCGTGTGGTTCCTCCTGCCACCTTCCTCCTGTGTCCGGAGGCGACTGAAGGGCCGGGGCAGGAGCCGTGTCCGGGAGCGTGTGTGGGGCTGTGTGCAGACACGTGGGCGAGCACCGGCACGCGGACACGCGAGTGTGCACACGGGCCTGCGTTGGGGGGCGTTCTTGCCTTCTGGGGTTGGAATGCTGTTCCTGGCTCTTGCCCAAGGCCGGCGTTTTAACATTTATCTTTCTTAAAAAGTCATTGCCTTTTGGAGAAGTCGTCAGGCTGAGCCTGATGTATGGCCAGCCTGGCACCGCAGGAGGGCTGAGGAGTGCTGTTGGAGGGCCCCTTGCCATGCGTTCTGGAAGCCCTGTGCTCTGGACCGGCTTTCCGGGCCCTGGGCTCTGCTCCCAGGCAGGAGCCTGAGCCGCTCCCCACCGCTGCCGGTCACAGCCGGGCCAGCGAGGCCAGACCCCTCGTTCTAGCCGCTCTCTGCCTGGTGCCCACCCAACGCCAGGGTGCAGCGGCCGCTCTGGGGCTGTAGCCGTGTCACACTGGCCAGCAGATCGCCAGCCTTGGGCGTGAGCACTGTGGTTCTGGAGGCAGAGGTACCTGATGCGTCTGCGTGAGTGAGTTCACGGGCCCTCGGCGGGAGAGGCAGCCTCGGTGTAGTCACCAGCCCGCCGGGGGCAGGGGCTGCAGCCCAGGAGCGGCAGCCGGGGAAAAGGACCCAGGAGTCAGGAGCCCTGGGTCCAGTCCTGGCCGGCCCAGTCTCCTTGATACAGACCGGGGTTCTTGGCCTTCCGCGAGCAATAGAAACTGACTAGGGGCCAGACCAGAAATTCAGGCAAGGCTTTACGGGCCCTCCCCCCCGCCCCTCCGCTGCAGCTGGTGGGAGCGAGAACACACAACAGCTTCCCTTGCTCGCTTGCTTCCTGAGGGGGGAGAGCTTGTTCCTTACATGGGGTGAGGGTAGAGGTGTGTCCAGGGGTCTGGCCGGAGGGGTGGCTGAGGTGCTTTGTCCACCCCTTTGGTGGTGCTGTGTGCAGGGGGCATGCGCAGTACCCTGCTTTTGCTCCCGACCCCCTGCTTTTGCTCCAGGCTCTTCAAAAGTGGCAGCTGGGTTTTTTGGTCTCTTTGTATCTTTTGTCCATAATTTTGCCCCAACTGTGCATGCACACAGTTACTTTTAGTCCCATATAGTTTCTTTATATTTTGTTGCTCGTTGGAGAGGTATGTCCAGGTGCAAGCATTGCAGCAAAGGGTCCCAGGTCCCAGGCTGTCTCATTCTCATTCATGAAATGGGGGTGCCAAGGCCCACTGGAAGAAGAGGCCCAAGGGGTCCAGACGGCTGCACAGTGCCAAGAAGGGTTCGGCCAGGCCAGCAGGGCATCCCTGGGCTAGGGTCGGAGGAGCCCATCGCCTCTGCATCCCCAGGGCTCAGTCACCGGGTGGTGTGGCCTCGGCCTCGGCAGGGACGGACCCAGTGGGCAGCTGCAGGGCCTTGAGTCTAGCTCACTTTCCACAGCAGACGAGATCTGGGCCACACTTGCTCAGCCACGGGGTCCTGGCTCTGCTCCTTCTTTGCCCTGTGGCCAAATTCCTTCCTTTTCTCATCTCTAAAGTGGTGGTGAGAATACATAGCTCTAGGCCTGGCATGAGATGAAAAGAAAGACCTAGGAACCGGACGCCCAGGAGCAGTGAGCACACCTCTCCCCTAAAGGGACCCTGGGCTTCTTGGAGGAATGGCTGATTCTAGGGCCGGGGCAGGGACCCGCTGAGCCTGGAGCATCTCGTAGTGTCAGGAAGCAAGGAAATGCTCAAAGACTAGTGGAGGCGTGTCCACAGGCTCCCACTGGCAGAATTTAGGACAGTTTGAGCGTGAAAAAGAATAATGATGGTAATAGACTATAGCACATTGAATGCAAAACGGAGGCAAGAGTCCATAACAATATCCCCATAAAGGCAAGACCAGGGGAAGGACTTCTTTATAGCACGCCAGGTAATATAGAGGAGGTGATAGAAGCCCACGATAACAGTTGGTTCAGGCAAAGATGAGAGGCACAGAGCTTCTCAGACTTTAATGCACACAGAGCCCTAGGGGACTTGTTAAAATGCGTCGTCGAATCCAGCAGGTCCGGGGTGGAGCCTGAAATTCTGTATTTCTGCCAGGCTCCCAAAGGGCTGTGATGCCGCTGGTCCGTGGACCCCACTTTGGTATAACTGAATCACTTTGCTGTACAGCAGAAATTAACACAACATTGTAAGTCAACTATACTTCAATTAAAAAAAGAAAGCAATGTGTGAACTATGAACTGTGTTTGGATCCCAGATCAAAAAACAAATAACCCAGACCTAAGGGAGATTTGGGGGACAACTAGGCATGTTTGTATATGGACGTATATTGGGTAATAGTAATAAGTAAAGAGGAAACATCGGGGGTGCCATGGTACCACGGGGATTTAGGAGAACATTCTTATTCTTGGAAATGTGCCGACATAAATGTGCCGACGTCATTAGGGGTGAAGGACTCGGGGTACGGGGTCATGATGTTTGCAGCCTACTTTCCAGTGGTTGGGCTAACGTACAAACAAGCGAACTAAACTGTTTCAATAGAGAGAAAGAGAGAAAAATTGTGGCCTGTGGTAACAATTGGTGAGTTTGGGGAAGGGCAGAGAGCAGTCTGTTGTACTCTTCTTTCAACTTGTTTTGCCATTTATGTGGGTTATATTTCAAACTAGAAGTCAGGAGGGGGCCTATGCAATGTGGCCGTGCCTGGTGGGCTGGGGCTTACCTCTCCCCTCTCCCTCCTTGCTCTGCTGAGGCCCTGCCCACCTGGCTCCTAGGTTACTAGAGGGTTGGGAGGAGTGTGGGGACAGGCGTCCATCACAGGGGGCCCGGGGGGCCTGGGCAGCATCTGGGCTCGAGGACCATGAAGCCGGCCCATCCCGCTGTTTGGAACAGAGGATGGAGCCGTCGGGCAGGAGTCAGGGGGTCACCCCAGGGTGTCGGGGAATGAGCCAGAGACCCTGAGGCTGTGGAAAGTTGGGGCAGAATATCCTGGGAGGGGGCAGCTCCAGCCACCAGGTGGCCTTTGGTCCAATTCTGATGGCCACCTCTTCATTTTTGCCTCTTGGCATGTCTCCATCCGAATGGGTCCCTGCTCTGTGACCCCTGGGAAAGCCTGGCCTTCCACCTGCCCATCTGCCTGTCTGTCTGTGTGCCCCTGCCTGCCTGGGAGCCTCTGTGAGGCTGCAAGGACGTGCATCCTGTCGCTGTGGTCCCCGGACCGCAGGCCCTGCCCAGAGGAGGAAGTGCAGTGGTGACGCCCAGCCGCCCGGGCGCAGCTCATTCCGTGACCAACCTCAACCGAGGCCGTGGCCGTGGAGGTGCCAGAGGAGATGATGAGGAAGGTGAAGGCCTGCTGGGGTCTCAGCGGCTGGGTGGTGGGTGCCCAGGGGAGCTGAACGCTCCTCTGTGTGTGTGAGCGTGAGGGCTCCGGGTGCTGGGGGAGGCGGGAGGAGGTCTCCATCTCTGCTGGTCTCTAGAAGGGCTTTTCTAGCCTGGTCCAGAGCCTGGGGACCAGGGCTTCTGTCCTGGGCCCCTGGGCTGGGCTTTTCTTGCCAGCCCTGTGCTACATGTTCAGATGTGGGCATGTGTCCCACACATGCAGGGGGCGGGCCACGCTCTGGGAGGAGGGAGGGGTCCAAGCGGGGCCCCTGGGGTCAGCCGAGGGGTGAGTGCCTGCACGCTTGCTCCCCTGCACTGTGTTGGCTGGGCTGGGGTGGCTTGGAGGGGGCCAGGTCTGCTGGGTGCCCCTTCTCCAGTCTGGAGCTTGGGAGCAGCCCTGTGCTCACTCCTGACTGTGAGGCCCTAGGCTGTGTGTCCTGATTTGCCTGCCACATGTCACGTGGAGCCAAGGACACTTACCTGTGAGGAGGGGGCCCGTGGTGTCTGTAAAGTGCTGTGCTCGGTGGGCAGTGAGCGATAATTTGTCCCTAGTTCGAACGAGACTGGCCCCGGGGGCCCTTTCTGTTCTTCTGGGTTTGGTGGCCGGGTGTGTGGCACAGCTGGTCTGTCCCCTGGGGCCACTGGCCATCCAGGAGGAGACGAGGGGGCCTGGCAAGGCCCGGACGAGGCCTCTGGGCCGTGAGAGGGGCTGGGGAAGGGGCACCCCCCCTCCCCCTGCAGCACCCCGGCCACAGGAAGCTGTCGCTGAGCCCTGGCACTTAGAGGCACTCAGCCGTGTCCTGTGAGCCTCCTGCCCCACCCAGGGAGGGGCCACTGGCCCTGGGTCACAGCCCAGCCCGGACAGGCTGACCCACGGACGCTGTCGGGGAGGTTCGTTCTGCCACCAGCTCCCCTTTTTCTGCCCTGCCCGGGGCTGGTCCTTCCGAGGCTCTCCATACCCTCTGCTATCTAGCTGCACTGAGGATGTGGTAAGAGCAGACGGGGTGGCACCGATAAGGCTTCCTGGACCGCTGGGCTTGGGCTGAGCAACTGCGACCTTGGTGTCATCTGTCGCATCGTCAAAAAGGCTCCCCTTTGTTTATTACAGGGGAGACATGCATGATGAGCGTGTGCTTAGCGTGACACAGGAGAGTCTGGGGCTCCCCTCTCGGCGAGGAGAGAGCTGTGAGCTTGTGTGTGTGAGGGCTGGACAGAGCCACCCTGGGGCCTCTGTGGGGGTGGGGACAGATCGGGCATGGCCCAGCGGCTTTTAGGTGGCAGGGTGATCGGGTGCAGTCTGGGCACCCCAGAGGCTGGTCAGAAAGGCCTCTTCCCCAGTGTGTGGGGCGTGGCAGGAGGCCCAGCTATGGAGGGTGGCAAACAGGATAGCCATCGGTGCTGTGGGGCTTTACTGCAACAAATTTTGTCCTGGTCCCTGGCCTGGGGCAGGTGGTGCCCAGCTTGTTTTTCCCCCAGTAGCCACACTGGGAGCTCCCCCTGAGGACGAGGACCCAGGCTGTGTGCCCTCCTCCCGTTGTCTGTAAAGTGGGATGGGTACAGTGAGCAATAAACAAGGCCAAGGCCAGCACACACTCACTGGGCGGTGCGCTGAGCCTCGACGGTGCAGTGGGTACAGTTACTCCTGTGTCAGAGGCAGGCACTGAGGTGTAGCGAGTTAAGCAGTTAGCCTGAGGTCACATGGAGCCGTGCTGGTCACCGCCTTCCACACTGACTTTGCAGGGCTGGGACCTACTGGAACCAACACACGTTACCCAAGACCAGACCTCAAATTCGTGTGAATGCCAGATCTCACCCTGATCCTAACAGCCACCTTCATGGTGAGCTCTCTGCATGTCAGGCTGAGGACTTTCCATACACGACCCTCTCATTTTGCATAACAGGAAACTGAGAGGCGGACTGTTTTGTTCAAGGTCAAGACTCTGATCTCAAAGTTCAAAGCTCAGATGAGAACGAGTTGTGTGTCCACCCTGTGCCCAGCCCTGTAACGGAGCTGGGGACACAGAGAGGGCTGGACACTGTCCTCGATCTCAGGCTGTGCAGGCTTGGGCAAGGCCAGAGGCAGACACTCAGGCAATGAGGAGAGTTGGTACAGGCCCTAAGTGGTACAGAGTGGGATGGAGGAGGGAAAGGGCAGGGGCAGCTTCACAGAGGAGGTGTCGCCTGAGCAAGGTTTTGGAGGATGAATAGGAGTCTGCTGTGTGCACATGCATGCCCTTGCATTCAGGTACAGAGTGTGTGCAAGTGTCTGATATCTTGGGATGCCATCTGTCTGGACTGGGAGGGTGGGTTCGTGTCAGGTCCAGCCATCAACTGTGTGAAGGCTGTTCTGAAAGTCTTTTAGGGGATCACCTGTACTTGGGTACCTACTATGGGCCAGGTACAGAGACGTTTTACAGACATGAGCCTTAAGGTGGGCGCCAATGTCCTTTATTAAAAAAAAATTAATTAATTACTTGGTTGCATTGGGTCTTTGTTGCTGCACACGGGCTTTCTCTAGTTGTGGCGAGCAGGGACTACTCTTCGTTGAGGTGCGTGGGCTTCTCATTGCGGTGGCTTCTTTTGTTGCGAAGCACGGGCTCTAGGCGCACGGGCTTCAGTAGTTGTGGCTTGCGGGCTTAGTTGCTCCGCGGCATGTGGGATCTTCCCGGACCAGGGCTCGAACCCGTGTCCCCTGCATTGGCAGATGGATTCTTAACAACAGCGCCACCAGGGAAGCCCGCTAACGTCCTTTTTATTTTCCGACAAGGCACTTGAGGTTGAGAGAGATGGTCAGAGTCCCTTTTCTCAGGGTTCTTCTCACCACCTGGCGTAGTCTCACCATGGCTGGCCTCTTTCTCGAGGCCTGAAGCTCTCTCTGGTGGCTTCCGCTGGCTGGGGGAAACCCACAGCTGTGTTGGATGCCTGGGGCCAGGTGTGCATGTCTGTGTGTACATCGGGGCCTTGGTGTTCTCAGGAGCCCTGATAGCCGGGCGGGCACTGGTGACTCCACTGATGGAGGGCATCTCCTCAGGGAGAAGGAGAGGCAGGGGGTGGACAGGCTCACTTTCCAGTTCTCCTGCCTGATGGTTTGCTCCAGTGGCCCCTGCTGACTTCTGCAGGTTCTTTCCCACCTGGTGGTCCATTTCTCTCTCTGGAGGTGGTGGGGCTGTGGGGTGGGCGTTGATGGGGTGAGTCACCTACTTGTGCTCAGTGTCGAGTGGGCTGGGCATCCCCACAGCTCCACCCTGTTCCCATGGGGCCAGCCGGATGTGGCTGCCAGGGGGATGGGGAGCCTGTGGATTGAGGGAAGTGCCCGTTTTCTTTCTTTTACTTTCTTCTTCTTTTTAAAACTCTTTTCTTGGCCACGCTGTGCGGCATGTGGGATCTTAGTTCCCTGACCAGGGATCGAACCTGCACTCCCGCCATGCATTGGAAGCGCGGAGTCTTAACCACGGGACTGCCAGGGAAGTCCCAAAGTGCCCGTTTTCCTGCTCGTGGTTTTGCTTTTCTCCTCTCAGTCCCGTGTTGGCCCTTGGCATCCAGCTGCACTTCGCCCATGAGTGTCCTGACTGTTGTAGCACAAAGTTGTTGGCGGGCTGCTCCCCAGTGTGCACCGCTGCCCCCGCACCTGCCACTCTCACCTTTCCTCTCCATCCTTTACGACCTCTAGTCATCTTGAGCGACTTGAAATTCCCTGGTAACGGACCTCATCTTTCTGGTCCTCCTCGCCTTTGCTGCAAGCTCTCCCCTCCGTCTGAGCTGCCACTTCCCCCTGGAAGTCTTCCTTGATTGCCCGGCCTGGATAGGATCTCCATCCTGGGCTCCCGCAGACTCTTGTACCTCCCTCTCTCTTGGGACTGGACACACGTCTGAATGATTTGCTGACCCAGCAGAGATGAACAGGGCTGGGCACAGAGCGGGAGTTTGGCAAGAGATGGCCGAATGCATTGCATGATGAGAGAGAGGGTCTGAGAGCTGACTGGCCTCGCCCTGGCTCCTGGGCAGCTGGGGGAGGGGGAGCGGGGCAGCACAGGCCATCTTAGGGTCAGTCAGGGGTGGGAAGGGTCCAGGCTGTGTTCTGGGACTGGGCATCCCTCGGTCTAGGACCCTGGCCTGGCATTCCAGCCCCATCTGGTACTCATCCCTGCCAGGGGCCCACTTGTTTGTCTACTCCACCTGCCACCCTCACCCATTACCACCTGCTTACTTGTTATTCTTGTTGGGTCTTGGCCGCCGTCTCTGCCGACCATCATCTCGGTGTTGTCCTTTTTGCTTGCCTGCCCAGGCCTGTGGAGGGGCATCTTTGCCTCCCTCTACCCCTGCACACCCCACCTCCTGTCTCCCTCAGTATCCCCTTCCTGTACTCCCATCTCATGTTTTCCTCTGCTGTCTTCCCATTGCCCTCACCCTTCCTTGCTTCTTTATTGTTGCTCTCTCTCTCTGCCCATAGAGAACTCTGGGATTGGAGGGACAGAAGCTGGGAGAGGGGAGTCTGGGAGAGCCTGGTGGGCCAGGGCTTCCTCTCAGGCTCCTGGTCCGGCTCCCTCTTTTTCTAGATCTTTCCCCCTCTCCCGGCCTTGGGTCTCTCTCTCTCTCTCTCTCTCTCTCTCTCTCTCTGCCTTTACCCACCCACCTCCCCATCTGTGTCCTCAATGCCCTCTCTGCTGACACAGCTGAGAAGGGACAGCTGTGACTCACAGAGGGGCGAGTCTGCCTCTGGGATTTGGGGAGTAGAGTGTGTGGCCGTGAGCCCACGTGTGTGTGCCCTTGTGTGCCTGTGTGTGTGAATGCACGTGTGCCAGTGTGAGTGCCAGGGGTGGGAGGGAGTCTAGATATGGGCTAGAATGGGTCACAACTGAAACTCTGGTCAGATTGGGAGCTGACTCCCAGGGACTGCAAGAGCCTGACGCCCAGCCACCCTCCCTGCCCTCCTGGTCCTGGGGCGGTCACTTCCCTGCCCCTCCGTCTGGTATTTATGAGCCTTGGGCCCAGGAAAAGGAGTCATGTGGGGAGGTGGGGCTGCCCCTACTGGCCCCCTCATGTTCAGCTGCCAGGGTGGGGGCGGAGCACCCAGGGGTGCAGTGTAAGTTCAGCTAGGAGGGGCACCCGACCCCTCATACTGCTGTTTCGGTTACTACAGCAAGTCTGTCCTAAGTTCCTCCTCTTGACTGATGGGTGAGCCCTGTGTAGAGGATGAAGAGGGTCTCAGTCCTGCCCTTGGGGGTCACAGCAGCCACAAGACCTCTGATGGTCCCGGTGCCCTGGGCTGGCTGGGTGATATTGGCCATGGCCCTCCCAGACCCGACCCTGGCTGGGGTGGGGAGGGGTCTGTGGTATTCGTGACAGGGCCCTCTTGGTTTGGCTACTTCCCTTATCAGAGTAACACACTTTGTTTCTCCCTCTGCCTTGGCAGGTCCTCCAGAAATTGGGGAAGGCGGATGAGACAAAGGATGAGCAGTTTGAGCAGTGTGTCCAGAATTTCAGCAGGCAGCTGGTGAGTGAGGGTGGCCCTTGGCCTTAGGGAGCTTGTGAAAATGGAACGGTGGCTGCCAGGTGGAAAATGTCAAGAGCTGAATTTCTGGGCTAGGGGAACTTGAGAAGAGCGTCAGTGTGGGCTGGCGAGGTCACGGAAGGCTTCTTGGAAGAGGGAGCGTGTGGGTGTGGACCGTGGGGGAGAGGAAGGAGGGGCAGGGGTATACCTTAGGTCCTTGGTAACACTTAAGGTTGGGGTGGGAGCTGTCATTAGATTGTGCCCAGGCTCTGGGAAACCTTGAATGTCAAGGCAAGTGGGATCTCTAGAAGCTTCTTGTGAGGAAAGTGGTATCTGCAGGGTTTAATGTGGGAGCAGAGCAGACTGGCTTTGATTTGGGCACCTCGATCAAAGTGTCGACCGTGCCTGGCTGAGTGGCAAGCTCCAGGCCTGGCCATTTGTAGATGGCTTGTGGGTGCCTGTAACAACCCTGTAAGGCAGCTGGTGTCACTGTGCCCCTTTCACAGATGAAGCAGTTGAGGCTCAGAGAAGTTGGGTGATTTGCCCAAGGCCATCCAGCTTTGGGAGTGGATTCAGACCCATACTTGTCTGATTCCAAAAACTGCAAGGGACTTGAAGGGCACCTTAGCAATTCCTTTTACAGGCCAGGGGCCGGTGACAGGAGGGCCTTAATTATGTCGACAGCCTGGGGGCAGTGGTTAGATCCAAGGGAGGACTTCCTGACCAAAGGGCTCTAAATGCCCTGACTGGGTTGCACCTGAGGCCTTCCCCGCTCAGGTCTGCTAAGTCTAGAATAAGCTGCTTTGGTGGCTGTGTCTGAGCGTAGTAGAAGAGGAGAATGAAATGACCCTGGCAAGTGTCCCCTCACTGGGCAGGGCCAAGGAGGCAGGGAGAGAGAGCTGCGCCACGGCTCTGTGGCTTCTGCAGACCAGCCCCAGTGAGTGACAGATGGGGATGGGGGCCAGAGGAGGCCACAGGAATGGGCATGGCTGTGGGGAGTGAGGTCAGGGTCTCAGCTCTGCTAGGAAAGGGGCCAGGTGGGCCTAGACAGGGGCTGGGAGGGCCCAGGCCTCTTCCTGCTTGTCCACACCTGACGCCTCAGAAAGCACGGAGGGTACCCACCACAGCCTCTGCGGCTGGAATGGAACCTCTGGCGGAAGGGGCCTCCTTTGGAAAACTCTGACAGCCCGCTGGCCAGGGGCTGGGAGCAGCTGGGAGAGGGCCGAAGAACATGCTGGGAGAGGGCAGGGGTGCATGCTGGGAGAGGGCCAAAGAGCATGCTGGGAGAGGGCAGGGGTGTATGCTGGGAGAGGGCAGGGGAGGAGCTGGGAGAGGGTCGGGGAGCCTGCTGGGAGAGGGCAGGGGTGCATGCTGGGAGAGGGCAGGGGAGCAGCTGGGAGAGGGCAGGGGAGCAGCTGAAAGAGGGTAGGGGTGCATGCTGGGAGCGGGCTGGGAGCATGTTGGGAGAGGGCCGGGAGCATGTTGGGAGAGGGCCAGGAGCATGCTGGGAGAGGGCCGGGAGCATGCTGGGAGAGGGCGGGGGAACAGCTGGGAGAGGGCAGGGGAGCCTGCTGGGAGAGGGCCGGGGTGCCAGCTGGGAACGGGCCCAGGACCAAGTCTACCCTCACCTGCCAGAGAAGCTGAACTGAGGGGTTCCCCAGAACAGGGCTGGGAGCCCCCATGGCTGCTTGTCCCCCAGGCCAGGAATGTTTCAAGGCCCAGAACAGAGACATCTGCTGGCTGTGTGGCTCTGTGTGAGCCCTTGCCCCTTGGGCCTCACATTTCTCACTTGCAAAATAGAGGTTTGAACAAGAACCCTGAAGTTCCCTCTGGGTCGCTGGCTCTGGGCAAGGAGTCACCCACTGATCTTTGCCCAGAGGGGCTGGGGAGTGAGGCCAGGGCTAAAGATAGCCAGTGCTGGTGGCTCCCAGGCTGTGGACATGGGCGGTCATTTGAGCTGGTGCTCTGCCCTCAGGCTGGGTGGGGTGGTCGGCTTCTCAGGGGCCAAGGGTGGAAGCAGGGTGGGCAAATTTAAGGTCTCGTTTGAGGCTTGGGGTAACCCTCCCTTAGGAGTTAGGGCAGCTGGGCAGTTCTGGATTTGATTGGTGTGTGGAGATGACTAGGACCTGGGGGTGGGTGGGGTTCAGGATTTACAAAGGTGTGAGGGTCACTATTCTCAGGGGAGTGAATTCAGGGAGCTGCAGGGCTTGGTGGGGGGTGGGGGGGGCAGCTTGGGAAAGGCCAGGTGAAGCTTGAGCACAGGGAGCCCTGCTTTTCACCTGGGAACACCAGGCCTAGTGGGTCAACCCTAGCTGAGTTCAGGATGGCAGGGAGTTTGGGCTTCAAGGAAGTGAATCTCCCACCCCTTCCTATGGGGGTGGGTCCTAGGAGAGGGTGTCGGTCACCTTGCTGTCACCTGCTCTCACAGGGACCCGGTTTACATAACTCCTCTGGGCCTGCTCAGTGTTAGTTGCGACATCCCTGCCCCTGCGTCCCGTCCCTGCACTGTGAAACCCTGGAGGGCCCACTCACACTCCCGCCCACCTGAGTGCTTCAAACCCAGCTCAGGCCCTCCCG
Source organism: Monodon monoceros (assembly GCF_005190385.1). Taxonomy (NCBI): domain Eukaryota; kingdom Metazoa; phylum Chordata; class Mammalia; order Artiodactyla; family Monodontidae; genus Monodon; species Monodon monoceros. Next base: position 107,454,567 of record NW_021703772.1, on the reverse strand, counting down.
GAAGCCATCCTGGGTCCTCCAGGTGGCCCAAGCTCTTCCTCCTAGGAGCCACCTGTACCTTGCACCCCAGGGCTCATCGTTGCTGTTTATCTGTCACTGAGGTGGGGCAGGTCTGATTCCTTCTCATCCCCCAGGATCCACCCAGGCCTCTGCTCCAAGGGGGCTTTGCTGGCTATCTGTCGTTTGAAGCTCTTATGGCATTGATTGCAGAGGGGCAAGAGTCAGCTGGAGCCAGAGAGGTCCATGCAGGGGAGGACTTCCCTGCCCCCTGGATTCCCTGGGAAGATGGGGGCTGACGTCAGGGAGGCAGGGAGAGCCTTTGGAGGGAGGTTCGGGGGACATGGGCTGCCTGCTGGCCACCTCATGGAGCCGCACCTGCCGTCAGTCCCAGGCTGTGGTGCCCTTCCAAGACTCCCAAGTCCGGAGCCAGGAGAGCAGGCTGAGGGGCAGGGGCTCCAGAACTTTATCCTTCCCCAGCTGCTCTGCAAGGCGTTTGTTAGAGCCCAGGAGCCTCCGCCGAGTTGTTTGTCAGAGCCAGTGTGGAGGGGAGGTGGCTTGGGCGCCCGCCTGAGGCGACAGCTGGCTGGGGGCCCCGGGGTGGGGGGCGTCGACCCTGGGCCCAGCTGCAGTTGGCACAGGGCGGGCCTTGCACATCTGTACCCAGCGTGCCTGCTCACAGCGTGGCCTTGTTTGGGAAGCACAAGGGGCCCTGGTACGGCCTGAAGCCTGGGCAAGCGTGGCAAACCCCCCCCACCCCGCCACGGGCGACCCCTTTCTCAGGGTGCATTGGAGACAGACGCTGGGGGACTCTGGGGAGGGGAGCGAGGTGATGGAGGCTAAGCTGCGTCTGGAAGATTCTGTGACATCAGATGAACACAATAACATCACATCACAAACATATTTGAGTCTTCATCTCTACCACCAGAGCACTGAGTTGTGAAGACTGGGGAGGCTGCATCAAGGCTGCATCAGGAATGGGGTGGACCTTCCTGGTTCCCCAGTCCCATGGGGTCCACATGCGATCCCTGAGGGAATTCCAGAGAGGTTTGAATGCTTGTGGATTGGCCTTTTGTTTCGTACTTTAATCTTTAATCAGCACACCTCAAACTTGGATGTTCCTAAGAATGATATGTGGCCAGGGTTTCCTTCTTTTAAATGTGATGTGCTGAAACCCTCCTTGCACAGTGTCTCTGCCGTCCCATGGAGGCGTTCGTCATAACGAATAGGCAGCTGCCTGTTCCGGCCCCTTCGTGACCCATCCGGCAAACTGGGGCCTGAGTGGCCAGGTATTGGAGGTTCTCGCCGGCTCTCCCAGTGCCCGTGTGACCCTGGGCAAGTCATGCAACCTCTCAGTTTCCTCTTCATTAGGTGGAAACAGTGGTGTTGAGGGCTGGTGTGTGGAAAGTGCCGGCCCCAGTGAGGAGCTGCTGCCCGGAGCTCTGAGGACACCAGGGCAGGAGGAAAGGGCTCTGACTGTAAAGAGGGGGGCCTGTTTGCAGGGGGACAGGAGAGGTTGAGGGTGCTGGGGGTGACCCTGTGCAGGGGGGCTGGGTCCCTGCCTGCCCTCGGCTGGAGCCTTGACCTGCAGGGGTGGACCACCACCTTCCGTCTCCTACGGGAGCTCCAGGCTGGCCGGGTGGAGCTCTGTAGGGGCTCACGTCTCCTGGGACTGTGGCTCGATGCTGTCATCTATCTAACCCTCCACCAGGGGGAGGGACTTCAAAACAAGGTGTCACTGAGGTGTAGGCTGGTGTCAGGGTAGGGAGGGCCCAGGAGGTCTGCCGTCACGGCCCTCCAGAGGCCCCGGTCTCCTGTGTCCCCCTAGGTCCCCCATCATTGTTCTCAGTGTACAGCCCACTTCCTGAGGCTGGCCTTCACGACCTCGGGCCCGGCCCAGCTCGCTTAAGCCATTTCCCTGAAGGCCTGTGATGTGCCAGGCGCCCCTGCAGGCACTCCACGCACATTTGCTTGTGGTCTCCCAGGCTGGGGTCATTCAACCCAGTTGGCAGGCAAGGAGACCGAGGCTTAGAGAGGCTACGTGTCTAGTAAGGGACAGAGCTGGGTCTTCACGGCCCCAAAGCCTATGTGTGCTTTCTCCCGCTTTCCACGCGGCTTCTGAAAACTTCAGCATCTCCCTGGCGGTGGCCTCAGACTTTCCCTGCTGGCCTCAGCCTGCTCGCCCCTCCTCGCACCTGGAGCTCAGCTGTCCTGCTCCTGCCTTCTGCGGTGCTGATGGCCAGAGGGAGTTGAGGCTGTGCCTGTGGTTCCACCCTCTCTGCTGGTCCTGCCTGCTGTTCCAGGAAGTCCCGGGAGCTGCCCTCCCAGCTCAGGGTGCTTCACTCCCTGGCCCATTCTCCCTCATCACCCTTTCCTCCTACATCTTCCCTCTCAGCTGGGCCAGTGTCCCGAGAGGCCTGGACATGACCCCCATACTTCTCTGCGCTCCTTCCAAAGGCCTTCCCTTCCGGACCTCTCCTCTCCCCATCAGAACCCTCCTGACCCTGGTGGGATGCGGTGGGAGTCCGCTGGCCTCAAGCACCAACCACCTAAGCTTTCAGGACAAGGTGCTGGGTGGTTCCTGTACCCCCGATCGTGTTCCTGGGCTTGTTGGTCGCCTGGTTCATGGTTACCCGAGGGCAGGCCTGCCACACGCTGGTCCCATCCTACACCTGGGCTGTGCGTGTGTGTGTCCTTCAACCGTGCTCCAGTGTCTCGTCCAGGGTGGAGGGGTCTCTGTCTTCTTGCCTTCTTTACAGGGCTGAGAATAGTGTCTGAGAGAGAAGGTGCTGACACCCTTGGGTGAATGTTCCTTCGGGCACAGGGCTCCCGAGAGGGAGCTCGGTGTGTCAGTGGCCAGAGAGGCGATAGCTGCCGTGCCCCGGCGCGGTATCCTGTAGGCCCCCAGTGCCTTGCCGTGGACAGCCCATCCGTGGCAGGTGTCCGGGAGGTGCAGGAGGCAGAGGGAAGGTGTGGGCTGTGCCCCAGGCCCTCACCTTCTTCTCGTCTGCCTCTTTGCAGACCGAGGGCACCCGGCTGCAGAAGGATCTCCGGACCTACCTGGCCTCAGTCAAAGGTAAGGGGCAGACCTGGCCTGGATGGGCGGGCTTCCTGGGATGCAGAGAGGGGGCCCTCCCCATATGGAGCTGATGGGCGCAGAGCTGGGAAGGGGCAGCAGGGCTGTCAGGGATGTCCACCTACCTCCTGGGACTTAAGGGGTGGGGCAAGGGTAACCCCCCCACCCCCCCAATCAGGGGTCCCCATGGCCCTGGCTGCAGCATGGCCCTTCTGCCCCACAGCCATGCATGAGGCCTCCAAGAAGCTGAACGAGTGTCTGCAGGAGGTGTACGAGCCTGACTGGCCTGGCAGGGATGAAGCGAACAAGATCGCTGAGGTGAGTGTGGGACCGGTGGCCTGGGCCCTTCCCCAAGGGCCCTTCTGACCTCAGCTGGCCGCCCGTCGCACCCTGCGGCGCCCTCTGGGACCAGCCCTTCTGGTCCTCATGTGCTGTGTGCTCTTGGACAAGTCCACCTCCCTCTCTGACAGCCCTCGCGCTGAGATGGGTTTCCTGATGCGATCCTGAGGCACCTCTCGTCTCTGTGCTGTGTCTCCTGGCTCGGGAAGCCTCCCTCCCTGGCCCCACCAGCCCTGGGCCTATCTGATCCTCAGGGTCACGTTTTGAAAAGGCAGGAGGTGTGACCGCATTTTATAGATAAGGAGGCTGAGGTTCTGAGGAGCCGCCCAGCCGTGAAGCTATGGGGCAGAGCTGGCCCCCGGGTCCCTGGGAGGTGAGAGCCGGACTGGCTGTGGGCCGGCTCCCCTGGTGCGCGCTGCTGTGTTCTTGTCTCCCGCAGAACAATGACCTGCTCTGGGTGGATTACCACCAGAAGCTGGTGGACCAGGCGCTGCTGACCATGGACACGTACCTGGGCCAGTTCCCTGACATCAAGGTGAGAGGTGCTTGGTCAGTCCACCCTGCTGCGGCCTGGCAGCCTGTGTCGGGGAGCTGGAGAGGGAGAGAGGGACGGGGGTGCCGGGGCGGGGGAGAGGGCAGCCCCGGGCTGAAGGCAGGCCTCCCCCACTCGCCTGGCACTTCGTCCTCCAGGGCTGCTCCCTCTGAGACCAGCCTGCCAGCCCCCAGACCTGGGCCTTTCTGAGCTGGAAGCCCTGTCCCTTTGGGTCTCCAGACTATGGAAAGAGACCTCATGGGGCATGTAAGTGTGTGGCCGTGTCCCTGTGGAGTGCCTGCAGGGTTGACGAGGTGTATTAGGGGGCTGGAAGGCCTGGGTGTGTGTGCCCTGTGTTAGGCTCTGTGTGCTTGGAAGGGAAGGTGTGTATAGTTGTGCGTGTCGCCTCTTACCTGGGTGTGTTTGTGTGACGTCGCGTGTTCAAAAAGCCAGCTGCCTTTGCTGGGCCTGGGTGAGTTAGGACCCGTCAGTGTGCCAGGATCGCCGCCGAGGTGACTGGGACCCCAGGTGCTCCGGACATGCAAGCAGAGTTGTCTGGAGCTCAGGTGGTGACCGTCGTGCTGGACCCGATCCCCTGGGTGGGTGGGTGCGGGGGTCCCGGTCCACGCTGGCCACCTCGGCCACCCAGTGCAGATGCCTCAGGCTCCCGAAGGTGCCTTATGGGGAGAGTAGGAGGGAGGCAGGTGGTGGTGGCCCGGGGGGAGAGAAGCCCGAGGCCCAGGAGGCCTCTTTAAGGAGCTGAGGGCCAAGGGAGGGGGCTCATCGGACGCGGCTGGCAGGAACTGACAAAAATGGTTCACTGTTGCGAGGACCTCCATAGAAGAAAGGACCGCAGAGGGCACGGACTGCCTCGAAGGGTGAGCTCTTTGCCACCAGAAATGTCCGAGGGACAGTTGCAGGCACGTCTTAGACGGACTTGAGCCTGGAGTCGGCTGCCCTGAGCCCTCCGGGGGCATCTAGGTCACCGTGCCCGTGACCCAGTTTCCCCGGGTCAGCATCTCAGCGTGGGCGCCAGGCCCTGTTCAGCCCCCTCCTCCTTCTGTCCCCCCAGTCACGCATCGCCAAGCGTGGGCGGAAGCTGGTTGACTACGACAGTGCCCGGCACCATTACGAGTCCCTCCAAACCGCCAAGAAGAAGGATGAAGCCAAAATTGCTAAGGTAAGGCTGGGGGTGTTGGGTGCTGCCGGGGAGTCTTCAGGGAGTGGCAGGCAGCAGGGCCGCAGGGGTCCCAAGCCCTCCCCCGGGGAGCCTTCTTCCTGCGCTGCGTTCACCGCACCCTTGGCAGGCTTGTTTGTCACTGCGCCCTGGCCCGCGGGCATCCTCAACCCCCTTGCCAGATGGCTTCATGGCTGGGGACTAGTCCCGGTAGGTCTGGCCGAAGAGCTGGGGTGGGGACGGCGCTGGGCCCAGGGCCTGAGTGAGAGGCTCTTGTGGGCCCCTGGGTGAGGCCCCCCTCCTGGCCCATCCTGTAGTGCCGTCCTGTCCCCTGGCCCCTCCGCCTGCTCTGAGGCTGCTTTCCAAGATGAGAACAGGCCTGGCTTGGGTTTCACTGGCCCGGCCCCTCCCGGCCTGGCGTGCTCCGGCTGGAATTCCTTCACCGGATCCCAAGCGACCCTGCCACAGCTGGAACAAGCCGGGTAGGGGTGGGGCGGAGGTTACACACTCACTCTCCAGGTGAGGGTCTGCGGGCGGAGACCACCCCCCCCCCCCGCCCCCGCCGCCCTCCGCCCAGCCCGGGGCAGGACTGCGCTTGCTGAGCCCCTCTGCCCCTGCTAACGATTCTCACATTTTGCTTTGCAGTTGGAGTTCACCCCCTTCTCCGCCCCGCTCGGGGCACCCCTTAATTCTCAGCCTCGGGGCCTTTACCTGCTCTGGGGGGCCGGCCCTCTGGAGGGTGGCAGGTGTCTGTCACTGCACTGGAGACTGTTTGGACGTGGTGTTTAATGTCTGTGTCTCTGTTTCTTTCTCCCCACCTCCCTCCTGTTTCTCTACTCCTTGGCCTTGACCTTGACCTCCCCTCCCCACCCCCAGCCTGTCTCGCTGCTTGAGAAAGCCGCCCCCCAGTGGTGCCAAGGCAAACTGCAGGCTCATCTCGTAGCTCAAACTAACCTGCTCCGAAATCAGGTGACACTGGCTTCTAACCTTGCACGTGCTGGCGCCTTCTGGTTTGTCGTCCTGTCCTTGGTGCTGGGTGGTGCTGGGCGCCCATCTGCCCAGACGCCCTGGGGGGGGGGAGGGGCGGGGGCGGGGGAGGGCTCCTCCCGGGTTGGGAGGCAGGGCTGTTTTCATTATGTCTCTGCTGCGAGAGCTCCTGCTTCTGAGATCTGAGGTCCAATGCAGGAAGCGGATAGAGGCTGGGGGCTCTGCTTGACCTGGGATGGGCCCACCTCTTTTGCGTGGTGCCCGGGGCTCTGGTCATCCTGGGACCGACTCTGAAATCCTAGCCTCCAGGAGCCCAGGAAAGCCTCGGAACCTTTGTCCTCTGTGAGGGCTCTTGCGGGGAGGGATGTGGTGTCTTTAATGCATTGTCCTTCAAGCTTCATAAGAACTGTGAGGTTGCCCTGAATTTACAGAGGAGACAAACCTGCCCAGAGAGGCAGAATCTCCTGCCCAAGGTCTCAGAGCCGCTTAGTGTCTGAGTTGGGGCTCACCCGACTCAAGCTCTGGGTCATTATCCTGGCTCCCTGGCCCGGGGCTCCATGTGGGTGGTCCTGCCACAGCTGGCCAGTCATGGTGACCCTTGTAAGTGGATCTGTAGGCCCCATGGTGCCCCTGGAGGGGACGCCGGGAAGGCTCTTCAGTCCGGCTGGGATGCTGAGACCTGGGGCCGAGAGGATTGGCTCTTTGTGAATTTCATGGAGGGCAAACAGTCCGCGTCACAGTGGTCCCTGAGGGCTTCCTGGAGGAGGCTCTTTGTACGAAAGTCATGAGTGATGACTACTATCCTGGCAATACCTCGGAATGGGCCGGGCCCTGGGTGAACACAGTGTGGCCGAGGACCACGATGCAGTGCCCTGGGAGAGGTGGCCTCGTGGTTCTCAGTCCAGTGAAACTGACCAGGCTGTAGCACCCCTTCGTGGTCCTGGGGCGGGGGCAGGTGACAGAGGCCCCACCCAGGAGGTGGGGTTTCGCTCTGGGCAGCTGCCCCCTTTTATCTGGGCCACCTTCTGATTTCCTCACCTTCAGCCCACACGTATTGAATGCCTGTGATATGGAGAACTCTGGGCTCCGCGTGGGCTTGTGGCTACCTGTTGCCCGATGTCTTTTAGGCCAAAGCTGTGGGCCGACTTTGGAGGTACTGAGCTGTTGACAGCCTTACCTCTCCAGGGTCTGCGGTAAATGGCTGGGGGAATCTTGGAACAGGCCCGTGTCCTCCCCTGCTGCAGGAGGTGGAGGAGGGCCGAGGGGCTGGAGTGGCTTGTCCTGCCTGTAGAGTTCAGGACTTCTGGCCGGAGGGGGAATGGGGCCACTCACCCAGAGCCAGGATTTCTGCATAATTTTCCCTGAGACGGGTTTGGCACAGTTGCCAGGTGAACATTTTTGTTCTGTGGGAGAAGCCCCTGGGAGACTGTGGGGCTTGGGGTGGTGGCCTTGGCCGCTTTGGGGCTCCCGGGATGGGTGTGGTTGGGGATCCTGCTGGAGGGCCCCCAAGCCCGCCCTGGAGGATCGGTCCTGGAGGATGGCCGGGGGAGGCCAAGGCACTGGGATCTCATCTTTGCATGTTGGATTGCAGATGTTTCGCCTTTCGGCCAAATTCCCATTTGGATCGTTTTCATTTGAGCCTCTCCTCCTTCTGCCCCACCCTGCCTCACGCCTGGCTGGAGCCTGGGGAGCCTTCAGGCCTTTGGCTGGCAGTGGCACTTGGGGTCCCGGGGCTGCCCTGCTGGCTGACTTGACTTCGGGGAGACAGTGCCACCTCCTGAGGCTGTGCTCTCCTGAGCCGGCCAGCTCCGGATGTCCCCTGGGCTGCTTCTGAGCTGCTCTCCATGTGTGCTGGGGCCTCCCCAAACCTGCCTGCAGGGCCCCGGGGCCCTGCTGCATGGCGAGCTTTCCCACTGCTCTCCATGTCCGCCAGCAGCGTGTAGTGGAGCCACCAGGGCTGCAGGGTCTCCCCAACAATGGACAGCTCTCCCCCGACCTCCTGCCACCCCTAGTGTTTCTGAAAGAGCCAGGATATGAGGAATGTGACTCAAAGGGAATAAAAGACACAGGCCCTGACTTCTAGGAACTCTAAAACGAAGCCACCTTGTCCTTTGCAGCATTGCTGGGTGTGTGATCAGCGCTTGGTGCACAGCTACGAGCTGCTGTGCTGTCCGCCGCCGTCTTGGCTACGCTTGTCCATTTGGGGAGTTAGGACGAGCATTGTGGGGACCAGAGTGGTGGTCTCTGTGGCTGCAGGAGCCGGGGCGGTCAAGGTGGTCCTGGAGGATGTGGGACTTGAGCTGGCCTGTGGGTACTTGGGTGGGAGGCCCACGTGACAGTGCGAGGTGCTGGAGGCTGGAAGTGTGGGTAGTGGCCCCCCATCAGGCACTGGGATTCTCAGAGGACTAAAGCAGGGATGATGCGGCCCATGGCCTGGAGGGCACCGCAGATCTGACCCATTCCAGGAGTGGCCTGAGGCATGCATGCTTAGAGACGTTTCTTTTATTTCCTATTCGCCCTTTAATTTTTTTGGATAATATTTGTTTTTATTAGTATTCTGTGGACTCCCTTTAATTTTTAAATGAGATTTTAAAAAGTGAGGTGAGGAGCCCTTGCTCACTCTAGCAAGTTCCAGCAACCTGAAGGCCATGTAGTCAGGGGCATGGTGGCCCTTCTTCCCTCCAAACCCCACCCCCACATTCACCACGGCTCGGCCCCGGCACAGCGGGGGGTAGGCCCTGACTCGGGCTGATTGATGCTGGTGCCTGAAGCTGGATGGGACAGCTGGGGGGGCTCAGGTTGGATGGGGCAGCTTGGGTGTGCTCTGTGGCAGCTGGCGGTTCCGGCCAGTTGGCCTGCGAACGTGAGGCTGCCGGAGGGGAGTTTTCTCCTGGACGGGGCCTCCACGTTCGTTCCTGGGCTGTGACTCAGAGCCTGAAGCCAAGTCACCCCCCCTGAGTCACTGTTTCCTCCAGCGCCCTCCAGAATGTGTTAGCCGAGCCCTTTCTGGGGCCGGGGTCTGTGACTCACCCCTACCCTCGGCTCAGCCCTCGCCAAGCTCCTTTCTTGGGCTCTGTGATGGGGTCTTAGCGCCACCGCCTGGTGGGTGTGGGCAGCCCTGGAGGGCGCCCGGCCAGCGCCCGGTCCCCAGGCCTCGGGAGTGGGTGCAGGCCCCCTGCCCAGCAGCCCGGCTCCCTCCTCCCCTGCCTCTCCCCTGCCTCTCGTGGATGTGCCCGATCTGCTGCCTCTGGCCTCAGTCTGGTGGGGAAGGGTCACAGAGGAGAGAGGGGTCGGGAGAGGGTAGGAAAGACTCTCCCAGGGAGGCCAAGTCAGGCTGGTGGTTGAGGCTGAGTAGGGGCCAGACCTGGGAGAGGAGGGAAGGAAGAGTCAGAGGGGCCGGCACGAGAGCTGGCGGCATGCGGACTCCTCGCCTGAGAGAGGCTCCCCTGGAAGTGAGCAGGGTCCCACCTGGCTGGGTCTGGGGCCTCTGCCCTTCCTGTGCCTCAGCCCCCTTTGTCCCTTGTCTCATGCTTTCTTGCTGTGCTCCTCTCACCTCCATCTTGGCGCATCTGGGCCAGATGCTGGGGGGCGGGGCGGGTTCTCCCTTTGGCCGTGGCTGCTCTGCCCGGAATGCCCCCGACGGGCCTGGCTGTAAGGGCCCGAGGGGCTGCATGGGGAGGTCTGCCCGGGCGTCCACATCCACTTCAACCTCCATCTTGCCCGAGCCCTGGTCCCCGCGCACTGGGGCGGGGGGGCGGGTCTTGGGAATGGGCGTGGCCTAGCCTGGGTGGGCTGGGACGGAGGCCTGGCAGAGGGGAATGACCCGTCCCGCCCTCCAGGCCGAGGAGGAGCTCATCAAAGCCCAGAAGGTGTTTGAGGAGATGAATGTGGATCTGCAGGAGGAGCTGCCGTCCCTGTGGAACAGGTGAGGGGCGGGGGTTGGCGGGCCGAGCCTCGGCCGCCCTCCCCTCCTGAGGCGGCTTGGCCATTCTGCGTGCCCTGCTCCGTGCCCTCCCAGGGCTGGGTCCGGTGAGGGTGGAGGCGAAGCAGCCCGTGTGGCTCTCCTGGGCTGCCCGCCCTGATCTGCAGTTCACCTGGCCCTTCTTCCCTCCCCCCTGCAGCCGTGTGGGTTTCTATGTCAACACATTTCAGAGCATCGCAGGCCTGGAGGAGAACTTCCACAAGGAGATGAGTAAGGTAGTGACCCTGGGCTGTGCTCCACCTGCCAAGGGCCAGGGTCAGAGGCATGGGTGGGCCGAGCTTCTTCCCTGCTGGGGTTGGACACATGCTGGTGACCACAGGGGGACCCTCTGGGCCCCTGAGAAACAGTGTCAGGGCCCAGTCCTCAAGGAACAGAGTGTCAGGGCCCAGTGGGAGCTGCTGGGTGCTCTGGGGAGGCTGCGAGTGGGCCCCAGGGGTCCAGCCCCGGCCCCGTCCCAGCTCCCAGTTCTATTCTCCTTGCCTGGGTGGAGCCCACCACCCTCAAACTGGAAACGTGCTCTCAGGCAGCCTTGGCCCAGGGAGCTCAGTGTCAGAAAATGGTGGCAGTTTTCCAATTTGTAGGCAGATAAGAAATAAATTACTAAAATTTTCCCAATTAAAAAAATGTTTTAAGTTTGCTCTACCTACAGAATCTGGCGCAAGAAGGGGCCTGATTAGCTTAAATTCCTATGTTGCAGCTTAACTGGCAGTTAAGCTGCAAAGCTGCGTTGGAGAAACGTGGCGTTGGCAGCTCCCTCCCTCCCTGTGCCCTGGGTGGACCTGACTTTGTCTCCTGGGCCCAGAGGAATGAAGTGATTGTGGGGCATTCCAGGCCCAGGGCAGGAGGAGGGCTTTTGCCAGCTTGGGGCCTGTCCTGAGTGACCACCCTCAGTATGGTTTCTTGCCTGGTAGGCCTTCCCTTTCCTTCCTACTTTTTCTTCTTCCCTTCAAAGATTTGAGACAACTTGTACAAAAAATTTAAAAAACAGAGAGAGGTGTTTTGGGAAGAAAACATTTATGTAAAGTGGGAGGAAAATTCAGTTCTGGGCTTCCTAGTGGCTAAAGCAGAGGGAAGTATACTCAGTAAAGAGAATCACGAGGTGCATGGGGTAAGCCCCTCGTCTTGCCTGGGCTTTTGGTGAAACCTCTGGCAGTTGTAACGTGGCCTGAAAGCATCCTGGCAAGTGACTTCAGCAATTAGGATCAACAGTTAATTTGCCAAAACAATTGAAAAAACTTAAAAACAGTACAAGCTCTATGGGGCATTTTAAGAAACGCCCCGTAAGTAGGAAGAAGAAAAAGGTGGTCCCAGAAACAGTAGCTGTTCGCAGGGCAGCCCACTGCCTCCTCCTTTTTTCCTGTGGGTTTTCTGGGACAGGTGTGCTGGTTCCCTGCCCCCAGTGATGGGAAGAGAAGAGCTTGCTCCTGGTTGGGGCAGGGGCACAGGGGAGGGGCTGGTGGGGAGGAAGAGAATCAGGGATGTTGTTAGGGAGAGGGGGGCTGTTTGGTGGCCCCCAGCCAACCGGCTTGCTGTCCCTCCTGCAGCTCAACCAGAACCTCAACGATGTGCTGGTCAGCCTGGAGAAGCAGCACGGGAGCAACACCTTCACGATCAAGGCCCAGCCCAGGTGTGTGATGCCCCCCCTCCCCTGCCGAGGGCCGCTGGGGGCTCAGGGAGGTGAGGGCTGGGGCTGGGCTGTTTGCTGAGGTCCTTTCTGGCTGGGCCTCCCTGTGCTCAGGGGAGCAGGTGAGGGCCCCCCTCCTCCTCCACCCCGTGTCCCCTCTGGGAAGGAGCTACCGGGGCAGCCTGCAGCTCCCCTGCCTGGGCCTGGCTTCCCTATCTGTGCAGCTTTGCAGGTGGGCCCGGGGACTAAATGATTCAGCCCAATGGGAAGGGAGCCTCCTCGTAGAGCGGGGGCCTGGTCCCAACCTTATCCGAGGCCCCGGATGGCGGGGAGGGGGGGGTGCCCTTGTTCCTGCCCTCTGCCCAGAGGGGAGCCCTGCTTCCTGGGGCGAGAGCTCCAGGGAGGAGGGGAAACACCTGGGCCTTGGCTGTGGCCCGTGGGAAACCACAGCAAGTCTGAGATTTCCCTTCCTTTCCGTCCGTGAGCATCGCACCACAGTGTGGAGAGCAGCGATGCACCGCGCCCTCCTCGGCTACAAGGCGGGGTGATTGCATCTGGTTCTTGGGGTAATTAGGGTGTCCCCTAGGAGGAGGAAGGCAGTCAGTATTCAGTGAACGTCACTGTCCCTCTTGTCCCCTGCAAACACAGTATGTGTGAGGGAGGGGGCGGCCCACAGGGTGCCCGGGGGGCAATAAAGGCCAAAACGTGTTTCCCAGGTCACCGCCTGGCCTGGAGGTCATGGTGGCACGTCCAGGATGGGTGAGGAGGGTGGAGGGCGCCGCCCACCCGGGCAGTGCAGGCAGCGGGGACCAGGCCGCCTTGGGAAAGGGCTGGTCTGAGGGGAGAGGAAGGGCCTTGGAGGCTCGTGAGCCTCCTTTGCAGCAAAGCGGGCAGGCAGGTTGCCACCTCTCCCAGGGTCCCCTGCTGGCCCGCTGACCCCGGTCCTTCTTGGGCCCCAGAGCTCCTGTGGCTGGACCCCGGGCAGGGCGGGTGGCCAGCGCTGTCCCGGCCTGAGCCGCCTGCCGCCCGCCAGGTCCTGCTTCAGGGCAGCGTCCTCTTTTTGCTTGTTCCATGGGCACCACCTCAGCGTGCCCGGCAGGACACGGAGGCCAGCGGGGGCCCCAGGACTGGACAGCCGGGGCCGTGGGCAGGACTGGGCCCTCTTCCCGGCCTCCGGGAGTTAGGAGGGCTTCTGCTCTTAGCCCTCCTCTGAGCAGAGGGGCTGCCGATGAGGGAAGGGAACAGGCTGGGCCCACATCTGCATTTCCCCCAAACGAAGGCCTCAACGTCCCGCCCGTCCCCACAGAAAGAAAACTAAACTGTTCTCGCGGCTGCGCAGAAAGAAGAACAGGTACCGGCAGTGAGTGCTGTGTGGTGGGGGCCTCGGAGGCCAGCACCCCGGCCCCTGTGCATGCGCCTGGCCCTGCCAAGGGCGCCACTAACCCCTAACTTGCCTTCCTGTGTGTGGTGTGCGTGTTGGGGGGCAGAGGGCAGAGGGGTGTCGGTGGGAACGGAGGGCGAACAGACCGCCTTAGCACGTTCCTCTTGGGCTGCGGCCTGACCAGGAGTGGAGGATGCAGCCAGAAGGGAGGTCCGGAGGCTCAGGGAGAGGGCTGCTGTAGCCCCGCGGTTTGTAGGAATTCTGTGTGTGTGTGCGTGTGTACATATGCTGGATGTATGTGTATTCTTTAAGGAGGCAAAGACGTTCCCATAAAACACATTCAGTAAAGGTGAGAAGGAACCAGCGAGTCTCCCACGCATCTGTGCCATTGTCTGGCCCCCCGCCATGCTCGGGCAGGTGATGGGGTCACTAGTTTCTGTCTGTCCTTCTAGACCTGCCCGGTCCAGCACAGTGGCCGCCTGTCTCATGTGGCTGGTGAACACTGGAAATGTAGCCAGTGTGACTGAGGAGCTGAATTTTTAATTTATTTAATTTAAACAGCCCCCTGTGGCTGGTGGCTGGTCTCAGTCAGCACTGTTCTAGAGTTTCTTTAGGCAAGTACAGCATAGATTTTTATTTTGCACCCAGTAGCGGGCCGTGCACACCGTGTGTCCTTGTTGGTACTGAGACTCGACTTGAGGGCCTCACCCTCTCGTCCCCGCTGTGAAGACACCCCCCCCCCCGTTTATTTACTCCTCTGCCCGTTGCCTCTGCCGGTTCCCCGGGTTCCCCGGGAGGACCCGTGGGAGCAAAGGCTCGGGGCCTGGGGAGCGGGGCTGGCTGTGCGCTGGCGTGAGGGGTGGACGGCAGGCAAGCTGGCCCGGAGGCCCGTGGGCTCAGGCTGAGGAGCGGGGCCGCCCTGAGCACAGAGGATGCTGCGTGACGTGTGGGGGTGAGACTCACTTTGCTTCTAGGATGCGTGGCTTTCTCCTGCTGTGGGGCTCGGCGCCCCTGCACCTGGTGGAGGCCTGAGGGAGGCTGGCCGGCCCCTGGCGGCGGCTTCTGGCTCCCGCCCTGGTCCCCCCCCCCCCCCCCCTCCGGGGCCCCACAGATCTCAGCTTCCCTGCCGGGGCCCGCAGACCTCAGCTCCGGGTGTGGTTGTCACTGTGTCCAGGGCAGGCCCTGCTGCGGACACCTGCCTGTTCCCAGTGCTCACGCCTGTGTCGCCTCATTTCTACCCGTCCTCCTGCCCACGAACGTGCAGTTTCACACGTGGGTGCACGGGGACACACACTTGTGCACACGTGGGCGTCACGTTTTTCCAGTGAGTCTGGACACACACGTGCACCCTCAGTTTCCCAGGATCTACGTGGACACACACATGTGCGCGCACATTTTCACACACGGGTCCCCAGGGCATTGGCACGTGCACACACCCTGTCACACGCACACTCCTTCCTGGACGCCATGGCCTCCCTGCATCCGGGCCCCTCTCTTGTCTCACCTCCGCAGTGACAACGCCCCCGCGAAAGGGAACAAGAGCCCCTCTCCTCCGCCTGATGGCTCCCCTGCCGCCACCCCCGAGATCAGAGTCAACCACGAGCCCGAGCCAGCTGCTGCGGCCACCCCCGGGGCCTCCCTCCCCAAATCCCCGTCTCAGGTAGGAACGTGTCTCGGTGGCCTGTCCCCTCCCTTCCTTCCTCTGCCTCCTGCTCTGCCGCCGTTCCCCTCCATCCCTGTCCCCTGTCCCTGCCAGCCCTGGCTCCTCTCCGTGGCCCCGGCCCCTGCCAGGGTCACAGGAGCATCTGTGACCGTCTGTCTCCTCCTTAAGTGTCCCCCCACCCCCACCTGCTGTAGCGTCCCCTTCTCTCCTCTCCCCTGGCCTTTGGGCTGCTTGACCTTCTCCGTCTTCCTTTCCTCCCGAGACACAGTCTCCAGGGGAGACTGCATCCAGTTCTGCGCAGGTGGCTGCCTCCCCCTCTTCCTTGCCTTCTTCCTTGCGGGGGGCCATGCGGGACCCTGAAAGGGGCATCGCGAGGAGGGGCTCAGTGAGGGGAGAGGGAGGGGGAAGCCCGCTCCCCCCGTCAGTTTTCTCCAGGTTTCTGCAGCGTCCCTGGGAGCTGCAGAGGGAGAAAGGAGGGGTGGGGTCCACCAGGCAGGACCACCTGAGCCCTGCTAGGCTGTCCCTGGGCCCTGCGGCTCCTGGCCCGCTCGACAGCTGATTAGAAGAGCCATGCTAAGAGGGTGTTGAGAGCCTGCACTTGACTCGAGCACTTGCTCGGGGCCAGAGCCCGCGCCAGCCTTTCTGTATTTTCATTCACTGTCCTCACAACCAGCCTGTAAGGCAGATGCTCTTATCACCCCAACGACAAGTGATGAAACCCAGGCTTGGGCGGGGGGGGGGGGGGGGTGTGTGTGACTTGCTGTGGTCCCCGAGTGGGCAGCTGTGTGGCCCTCTGCGGGGCCCTGGCTGTGTGCTGGCCTCGGGGGTGACGGCCAGAGGCTGGGCTGCAGCTCCTCCAGGGGTTGGAGTGGGCAGAGGGCCTGGGCGTGCAGGAGCAGAGGCAGGGGGCTGGACGCCCGGCTCTCTCTCAGCTCCTGTTTCTCTCCTCAGCCTCCCCCGAGGGCGGTGAGAGCCAGATCCTCTGATGCCAGCCCCTGGCGGCCCCGCAGGCCCTTCTTTCCTTCTTTTCTGTCCTGTTCTCTCCTCTTCTCTCTTCTTTCGCTCCCTCGCCCTCCGCCCTCCCCTCTCTCTGCGCAGGGTTTCCGACCGCCTGCTCCGGCCCCTCCCGGGAGCCCCTGTGGTCTCGGTGTCCATGTCTCGGGGAGCAGTGGCTCTCCTTGTTTCGTCCTCCTCGGCGGCCGGGGGTGTGACTAACGTGGCTTTGTCTCTGTCTGTCTCCCTGGCCCCCATGCTCTGCTGTGCGGCCCCCCAACTGCTGCCGACCCCCAGCTCCGGAAAGGCCCACCGGTCCCTCCGCCTCCCAAACACACCCCGTGCACGGAGGTCAAGCAGCAGCAGACCCTCAGCCTGTTTGAGGACACAACTGTCCCTGAGATCAGCGTGACCACCCCCTCCCAGGTCAGCCGCGGCCGCCGCGGCCCAGCTCTCTCTCCCTTCTCTCGCTCTTTCAGGGTGCGCTTGGCCTTCCCCCCCTCCCACCCCCGGTGCCTCTGCCTCAGGAGCAGGGGTCGGCTCTGGGCCTCTCTCTCGCACGTCCCTCCGTCCCTCCACCCGTCATCCCTCATCTCTGAGCACGTGGCCAGACCTAGGGACACGGGCAAACAGTCCTAGTAGAGACCGTCAGCTGTGCAGTGGCCTCTCCGTTCCATTGATGCTGTGGCCAAAAGGGGCAGGGAGCACGGAGGACCTGGGCCAATCAGGGAAGGCTTCCTGGAGCAGGTGACGTTTGCCTACGAGCAGACACCGTGCGTTGGCCAGAGGTGGTAGCGTGCGAGCGTGTAGGTCAGGACGGGTGAGGGACAGGCTCAGGATCTGCCGGGAGTTCCGTGCGCGTCAGAAGAGCACTGCTTGGGCGGCGGTGAGGAGGTGACTCGCAGGGTTGGGAACACCTGCAAGGCGCTGAGACTTTAGCTCCCAGAGCTGCTGACCCCACTTGGAGCCGGGGCTGTGGCTGGGCCGCAGAGCCCGGCTCCTGTTGTCCATGCCCTAGGAGGCACGTAATGCCCATCCCCAGGGGGACGGAGGGAGGGTGGAGCAGGGGAGGTCACTGTGGTGGCAGGGGGGTGGGCCGCACATGGTCGGGTCAGCTCACAGAGGCCGCAGTGCGCCGACCACTCCAAACCTGGCCTCCGGGCCTCACAGCCGGGCCGCCCTGTCCCCGCCGGGCCTCACCATTCGTGCAGGCTGGCTAGTCCCAGGCTGTGCTGGGCCCACGTTGCAGCACTGCTGTGGGCTTGTCCTGCCCGGGTCTCTGGGTTCTGCCTTGTGCAGGCTCCTTTGCACAAGCTCAGAGGCCTGCAGGGAGGGGCAGGGCTGGGGGGTGGCACATCGGGGGAGAGGCAGTTAGGAGCGGAGGACCGTGCTCTCCGCGATGAGGGACTGTGGGGTGAGTGGGCTTCAAGCCCCCATGGGAGGACTTCGGGTCGGAGCTAGGAACTTTCAGTGCAGGGCGGCTGGGGGAGGGCGGGGGTTGCCCTGCCTCGGGGGACCGGGAGGGAGCCTTTCTGGAGAGCCTGGCTGAGGCTGGCCCCGGGCACTCCCAGGGCCTTGGGGAACCGCGGCCTCAGGGCAGCTTGTGGCTGGGTCGCTTGCTGCCTGGAGCCTACCTCCGCCTTGGGGTGCACTCGAGGGCTAGTAGACACTGTGCAGGGGGTGGAGCCAGCCGCTGACCTACGGGGCCTGGTTCGGTTTTCAGTCCCCTCTGGGAGGGGCTGTCCCCACTTCACAGGTAAGGAATTGAGGGCCTCACCTGCAGCCAGGCTGCCCGCTGAGCGTGGCCCTTGCGCCCCACCATGCCCTCTGCATGTCTCCTGTCTGTCCTTCCGCCCACTCCTTGGAGCCGGGGCCCCGCCCAGCAGGGTTGGAGAGCGCTCGCCGGGGTGCTTTGCATGGGGCTGGGGTGGGCTGGTCCCCCCAGGATGCTGTGCCGACAGCGCTGCTCTGCTGGGCTGTGGTGAGTAGCCTGCGTGCCTGCCCCCGAGGCCGGTTCCGGGCCTGCATGGTGGGAGGCTGGCCTGCTGGGAGGTGAGCAGAGAGTGTGCGGTCTGTCCTTGGCCTGGTGACCCTGTACCCTTGGAGTCTGGTGGGTGGGGCGGCGGCTGCCTGGGCCTGGCTGGCTTCTTAGGGGGGTGGGTGGTGGGGCCGTGAGGGGCAGAGAAATGCTGCCTGCAGCCGGTGAGGGCACCCAGGCCCAGCCTGCGCGGCCTCCCGGACACTCGGTCCCCTAAAGATGGCAGTGACCTTCCTCCCAGGCTCGTTGGACAGGGCTTGACTTGAAGGAGAGTCTGTGGCTGGGGATGAGTGTGGGGCGGGAGTGAGTCCCCTGAGCTTGGGCCTGGGCCCTCTGCGCTCTGCGCCTTATCCCCTGAGCTGTGCGCTGGCGGCACCAGCCCGTCTCAGGACTGCGGGTGTTGGGTCTCCCCACACAGGCCGCAGCTCAGGTGGGAAGGCCCCCCCCCTGGGAACCTCTGCCCATGCTTCCAGGTCTCGGGTCCTTCTAAATGGAGGACCTCAGGTGCTTTGGGCTGGAGAGTGTGTTCCGTCAGTTCTGGGCCCCATCAAGGGGGTGGGGAGGGAAGCTGGCTGGCCTGGGCTTGCGGGGCTGTGGCCCTCCCAGCCCTGCCTGAGGGGAGGACCCTGGGCTGAGCCAGGGCAGGCATAGCCCTCCCTGTCCCCGGGGAAGCCCCTTGTGTGAGATGGGGCCACAGGGGAGCAAGCCCTCCTCCTAGGAAGGCAGCGTGTCTGCTGGGCACTGGTACCAGGCGGCTTGTCCTCCAGGGTGGCTCTGGGAAAGACCCTTTTCTTCCATGATCGTCTGGCCCAGCTTACCGAGGGGCTGGCTTCTCACAGTGTGGACGGGGCCACTGCGGCCCGTCTCCTGGGGCCATTCCTGTTACATGCACATCCCAGGGCTGCACTCAGCCCCGCTGAATGGGAAACTTGGGGGGGCTGGGGAGGGACGTGCAGTGTGAACACGGGTGCTCAGGTGTCGGGGACCCCCCCACCGCCCCCTCCGTTACGACGGGGCTCCTGGGCTCTGTGTGCTGGCTCGGCCCTGAGCTGGCTGGGGGTGGGTGTCACCACAGGACTGCCTCTCAGTCTGCGGCAGCAAGGGGAGGCCTGTACCCGTCCAGGGGCCCTCCGAGCCGGGGGACTGAGTGTGGTCTTGTCCAGCCCGTGCCTTGGCCTGGGCTGCTGCTGGGGGGCGCAGGCCCGGGGAGGCCTCCTCGGCCTGCAGGATGGGACAGACGCGAGACAGTTGGGGGCTCGGCCTTGGTCTGGCGGGTGGCTGCCTGGTGGCTGGCCCCGCCCCAGGTGTGTCCTCGTGTGGGCGGAGCCTGTGCCGGGGGTGTGGTGTGGGGGCGTGCCCTCGTGTTGGTGGGTGTGTCTGGGAGCGGAGCCTGCTGTGCCGCCCTGGCCGAGTGCTCACAGCCTGGCACTAACTGCCTTCCTTCTCTGCTGCTGTTGCCAAGTTTGAGGCCCCGGGGCCTTTCTCGGAGCAGGCCAGTCTGCTGGACCTGGACTTTGACCCCCTCCCACCTGTGGCAAGCCCTGTGAAGGCACCCACGCCCTCTGGTCAGGTTGGTGTGAGCCCACCACTGCCCACGGGCCCACCGGCCTCTGGGCCCCGGGGCCTGGGTTCATGTCTGCCCTCCGGCCATGTGGGCCCATCTAGGCCCAGGCCTTTGGGGGTCCTGGGGTCACCAGGCTCTCCGCCTACTCACTGCCCTTCCCCTGGAGCCCTGGTCCCCAGCTCTTGTCACCTCCCTTGGTCCTGACCATGGGAAAGGGAAGAGGGCAGACACAGGTCAGCAAGAGGACCTTCGGGACGAGGTCAGCTGAACACTCACCTGGCAACTTACACGGTCCATCTCAGCACCCTCCTGCCCCTCTCATGGTGGCAGCCCCGGGTTTGGGCACTCCCTGGCCTGGGGGTCTCAGTAGCCTGGAAGGTGTCCAGGACTCGGTGCTCTGGGGACCGCAGAGCCTGGCTCTGTTCTGCCTGCCCTGTGCCTGCTGGGCTCGAGGGCCCTGGGACGGGTGCGGGGTGGGGGTCCCTGGGGACTGCTTGCCTGCCGCCGCCTCTAACCTCTGTGCTAACTCTGTCCTTCTCCCCTCTGCTGTGCTCAGTCAATTCCGTGGGACCTCTGGGAGGTAAGCTGTGTTTGCTCTGTGCCCACCCCGCCTCGTCTTGCACCTGGCTGGTTCACAGGTGCACACGCACACGCACGCCTGGCCGTGCCCACGCGCACAGGGAACTGTCGCGCCTCCAGCTGTTCTGCTTCCCCCCCCGCCCCCACCCCCCCCATGGAGACACTGGGCCTTCAGCCAGGCCCTGTGGGAAAAGGGCCTGGGAAAAAGGGCCTGGGAAAAAGCCCTTCAGCTTAGCCTCTGAAGAGTGCCCCGTGGTGCAGCCCAGTTGTCAGGGCCTGTGAGTGGCGTAGACAGTGACCAACTGGTCCCCGAGGGTGGATGGGGTGTCCCCGTGCTGGGCCAAGGCCTGCTGGGGAGGGGGGCCTTGAGGTGGAGGGTCCTTGCCCCCGAGGAGCTTTCTGTCAGCAGGGGCCCCGCAGGGCAGTGGCACCAGGGAGCTGCTGGGACAGAGGAGGGGGGAGAGATGATTCGAGAAACAGGACAGAGTGAGGCCAGGCGCCTGCCCGACAGGTGCTGTCATCACCTGGTGGCTCAGACATCCACGTCCTCAGGGAGGACACGGGATACCCCACAGCTGGTGACGCGGCTCCCGCAGGACCAGGAGGGGCTGGCGAGAAAGTGCCTGCAGCCCAGGCTCCGGGGCTCGCAAGCTCCAGGGTATTTCACTGGAGGAGGCTAGAGAGAGCCTGGTGCCAGAGAGAGCCACGTGCTGAGCTGCGTGTGGCACATTCGCACCTTCCTGTCCCCTGGGCAGTGGTGGGAGGAGGTGTCCCTCTGGGGAGTCTCTGTCTGTGCCCTGTGCGGCTCCGGCCAGGCTGCAGGTGCCCATCTGCTCCCGTGGGCCCACGCTGGGCTGCTCACGACCTTCTTCTCTTGTCTCCCGCCCCCCCCCCGCCCCCCGCCCCTCCCACCCTGCTCTCCCTGGTGGCCCATCACTAGCCCACAGAGAGTCCAGCTGGCAGCCTGCCTTCCAGGGAGCCCAGCGCTGCCGAGGGCACCTTTGCCGTGGCCTGGCCCAGCCAGACGGCCGAGCCGGGGCCTGCCCAAGTAAGTGCCCCCGCCAGCCCCTCACCCGCCCCCAGCCTCTGGGGGTGTAGCATGGAGGAAGAGCCCGGAGGAGGGGGCACAGGACGGACAAGGCCACCGTGGGACTGAGGGTGAGGCTAGGGCCCTGAGCCAGGAGGCCCCGGGGCAGGGCTGTGGCTCAGTCAGGTCAGCCCCTCACCCACTCGCCGACCCCCGCCCCAGCTTCCCAGCTCAGGCCTCCCACTGTGGGAGGGAGGCATGTCTCGAGCACCTCCAGGTCCATGGTGGGCACTCTCCAGAATTCTCCTTTAACCTAGAGCCTGACCTAGACATTTCCTCCTCCTGCAGATGAGGTGGGGGCTAGGAGGGCCGAGTGATTGCTCCCAGAGCTCAGAAGTGGCTGAGTTTCAGTGCAGGCCCAGCGCAGCCTGACTGCAGCCAGGCAGCGTCCGGGGTGCTCTGCCTGGGCCCTCGCCACGGGAGCCCGCCTGTGAGGGGCCAGCGGGACCAGGCGGGTGGCAGGAAGCCGAGGCTTGGCCAGGGCTTGGGCTTAGAGGGCAGGGCCTGTGAGGGAGGCTCAGGGGTGGCACCCAGGGGCCTGCGCTGGGCTTCTCAGCAGCATGTCGCTCGGGGTCCGTGTGTCTGCCAGCACCTTCTCCAGCCGCTTCCGTGCCCGGAGCCTTTCTTTGACGGGCTCCCTGTACCAGGCAGAGGCACTGGCTCTCCGTGGCCCCTCTCCTTGTCCCGGTCTCAGCGCCCCATCCTGTGTCTGACCCCATGCCGGCATTTATGTTGCAGCCAGCAGAGGCCTCGGAGGTGACGTGTGGGACCCACCCTGCGGCTGGAGCCCAGGAGCCCGGGGAGACAGCAGCAAGTGAAGCAGCCTCCGTAAGATGACAGGGACCAAGGCCCTGTCTTTTCTCCCCGTCGCCCGCGGCTCCCTAGCCCCGTGTCTTGCTCTGTGCTGGTCCAGGTCATGGTTCCTGGTGGTGAGGAACCTGGAGGCAGGCTGGTCTGGCATTGGGCACAGACACCCCCTCCTCTGCCCGCGCGGCCCCGCCCTCCGGGACCCACTCCCCGCCCTCGCTAACCTGCGCCCCCTCCCGCCAGAGCTCTCTCCCCGCGGTGGTGGTGGAGACCTTCTCGGCAGCTGTGAACGGCACTGTGGAGGGCGGCAGCGGGGCAGGGCGCCTGGACCTGCCCCCGGGGTTCATGTTCAAGGTGAGCCTGGCCTGCTGACCCGCAGCCTTCGGCTGCCTCCATGGGTTGGGGAGGACGCTGGGCCCGAGGCTATGTGGGGGGCCCAAAGCCGTCCCTCCCCGACTACCCGTCCTCTGCTCCCCAATCCGCGAGGTGGCTTCCGAGCCCCGCTCCTGCTACTTTCACCTTCTCCCGGCGCCCACGGGGCTGCAGGTGGGACAGAGGCTGCCGAGGAAAGGGGTGTCAGCTCTCCCCACCCTCTGCAGGTGCAGGCCCAGCACGACTACACGGCCACTGACACGGACGAGCTGCAGCTCAAAGCTGGGGACGTGGTGCTGGTGATCCCCTTCCAGAACCCGGAGGAGCAGGTGAGGCCCGGTCTGCAGGGAGGCGGCGCGGCCAGCAGGGGGCAGCAGAGCCACGCCAGCCGACCCGCGGCCTCTCCCCACGGCCTCGCCTTTGCTTCCGTCTCCCTTCCCTGCGGCCGGCACAGTTCCCCTTTTCTGCTCTCACCCTGTCTGCCCCCCTAGTTTCTCACTTCCTGCTTCTTGCTTCCTCCTTTCCTCAGCCTCTGTCTGCCTTCCTCTCGATTCTCTGCATCCTAGTTCCTTGGGCCCCTTCTCCCTTACAGGCCCCCCCAACCCGGGCCCCCCTCCTCCAGGACCGCATCCCAGGCTGCCCCTCCATGGACCACACCCCCCACCCGCGGCTCTGCAGCCTCCTGTTGGGCCCAGGTGCCACCCTCCAGGCTGGCCCCGCCCTGTCCACAAGGGCACGCCCTTCCCTGCCCATGTGACAGACCCCCGAGTCCACAGCCCTGTCCCCAGCTGGTCCTCACCCTGTGCCTCGCAGACCCTTCTCCTGCTGTGGCCTCTCCTTGTTGTGAAGGTGCTCAGAGTGGGCTTTGCTGAGCCCTGGGGGGCCTCAGAGTGGGGCAGAACTGCCCCCTCTCCTCCCCGCCCAGGTCTGGACGGGCTGCTTTATTCAGGTCGCTGTGGCCCCTCAGCAGGAGCCCCTGTTTGTGGGGTGCTGGTGGTCCAGTGGGGCTGCCCACATGGGTATCCAGGTGGCAGCCACAGTGCAGAGGGGACCTAGTGGGACTCTAGTCCGTTCAGTCACCAACATGTCCCTGTGGTGTAATTAATTGTCAGAGTGGCCGGGGGTGGGAGGAGGGCTGGATTTGGGTGAGGCCAACCTGGCTGGGGCGTCCTGGGCTGGGGCTTGAGGACAGTAGGTACTCACTGAGGCCACCGTGGGCTGGGAGGTTTGAGTAACAAGGATTTCCTGGGCCTGGCGCTGAATCAGCTCATTTTCCTAAAGCCCCAGGTCCCCGCCGATCTCCCCGGTGGGCCAGCCCTGGGCTAGGTGGGGTTTTTAGGAGCAGACTCCTGGCCTCCCAGCCCACAGTGGGAGCCATCTGGGATGGGTGGAAGTGGCTCAGGTAGGACACACACAGGGTCTAGGACAAGGCAGGTAATCCTGCAGGTGGGTCCCAGGCATAGCCCCGCTGCAGGGGCAGCAATGGTAGGGGGTGTGTGGTCACTGCAGGCCCAGGGGTCAGGGCTTGTCGCGGCTTGGGTAGATGGTCCCTCTGAGGGGTCACTGTTAAAGCAAAGGTCAGGTTCGACTCGGAGGGCTTGGTGGGATGGCCTCAGGTCACTCTAGAAGCTTTCAAGTGGTCAGTGCTCAGCAGAACTTTCTGGCATTGTTTGTGGAAGGCCGGAAGAACAGTTGATGTCCTCCTCGGTGATGTGGCCTCTGTGGGCACCAGCTGGTGGGAAGCTCTTTGGTGGGGGATTGAAGGAGTCGTTTAGAGGCGTTTGGACCAGTGCAGCAGTCAGGCTGCCTTCCCGCCTGAGGACTCACCAAACAATAAAGAGTTAAATGCACCTACTGCAGGGAGGGATGGCTCCTGGGCTGGGGGGCCCGGTTTGGGTCTCAAGAGAAGAGCAGGGAATGCTGCCTGGAGGAGGCGTCCTTTAAGGCGGGTGTGACGGTCTAGAGGAAATGAGCGGCTAGAAGGAGGGTTCACCCTGTCGGGGTGGACATCGTCCTCCCTCAGCCCCATGCAACGCGCTGGCTTCCCCTCAGGATGAAGGCTGGCTCATGGGTGTGAAGGAGAGCGACTGGAATCTGCACAAGGAACTGGAGAAGTGCCGGGGCGTCTTCCCCGAGAACTTCACCGCGAGGGTGCAGTGAGAGCAGAGCGGCTGGTGGTGCTGCGGATGCGTGGACAGCAGCACCTTTTCCCGAAAAATGTGTGTTTCTTTTTTTTTTTTTTTCCGTTTTTGTTTTTAAACTTTTGAAAAGCAAAGGGAAATTGAGGGGAGAGACCTAAGCCAGGAGGTGTCTTCCCAAAGATGAGGTGGTTTTCCAAAGAGCCTGGTTTCGGCGAGTCCGGCAGAATCGCCAGTGTTCCTGAAGCTGCTGTATCCCCTAGTTGAGTTCCCGGCCGCCTCCCCCGCCCGCGCCCTCTGGGTGGCGCCACTGCCGCCGCCTGGGTGCCCGGCCGCGGGGCGGGTCCTGGGGGCCGCCGCGCACCGCGCTTGCCTGAAGCTTGGGCCGGCCGCCCGGGCCGGGGCCCTCCTTTCCTGGCAGCTGCCGCGGGTGGCGTCCAGCGTCCCCTGAGACCTCGGGCCTAGACACCAGCCTGGCCTGGCCCTGCCCCGCAGACGTCTGTGTGCTGTTTGAAAATAAATCTTAGTGTTCAAAACAAAATGAAACAAACAAAAATGACAAAAGTACTCAAAGTGTGTGTGTGTGTGTGTGTGTGTGTGTGTGTGTGTGTCCCTCCATTTCTGTCTGCTATGCAGTGCAGCCGCGATTATCTGTGCTTTTGTCCTGAGACAGCCCACCCAGCAGGCCCTCTGCCCTGACCAGCACCCCTGCCCGTGCGTGACCTCCGCGTCCTTTGGGGCTCATCTGGGCCCGGACCCGGCAGGGGCTTCGGCCCTGTTCCGTGATGTTTTCACTGGCTGTTGGTGGGGATGCAGGAGATGGGGGCCAGGTGACGGGAAGGGCAGACAAGGGGCTCGAAGAGCCAGCTCTGTGCCCAGGAGTCTGCTGGGTGCCGCCCTCAGTGACTCTATTTAGTGCATGTGAGAACACGGGGGTGGTACCAGGGCAGCATTGCACAGGTGAGGAGTCAGGCTCGAGGGATGTGGGGGGTTTGCTGGTGAGTGGTGGGACAGGGGCGGGAATAGGGGCAGGGGCTGAACCGGAGCAGTTGGCCCCCGGGCGCGGGAAGGCCTGACGGGCTGGCTCCGCCCTGCTCCCCACCTGCCTCTCTTTCTGGCATCAGGGCCCCCACTGCATGCAGCCCGGGTCTCCAGCTCCATCAGTGGACGCGGGCTGCTCTGAGTGGCATGTGGCACATGCAGCAGTGGCCTGGGTCCTTCCCGGGGGCCGCTGGAGTTGTGCTCTTGGGCCCAGGGACCAGCCTGGACTTCCAGGTGGCAAGGATTTATCTCTGCATAAACCTCTTCTGCAGAAAAAGCAGGTGAAAGGGATGAATGTTGGAGTCTTAGCTTTATTTTTGGATATACCTCCTGAACTTTGTTTCAGGTGGCGGGATTGTCACTGCCGTGGTTCTGCCGTGTCCTGTGGCTGACAGTGTCTGCTCTGTCAACCAAAATTTCTATGAGCAAGGAAATTATGAGAGTGGGGCACAGGAAGTTGATTTCTATTGCCCCTGCTTCGCAAGCTTTAGCATTTCCTCCTTCCCTCCCTCCCTCCCTTCCAGGTTGACAGGTTAATTCTCTTGCCCAAAGCCACTCAGATCATTGTTGTTGGAGCCAAGCTTGAAGCCCAGACCAGGCGAGCTCCACTGAGCTTCCAAACCTGGGGTGTGTGTGCCCTGGGGTATGTGGAGGCCTGCAGCCACGGTGCCAACACGAGAGGCTTCACTTTTATTTCATGATGAGAAATTTAAAGACATTATTCAGGAGAAAGTATTTGCGTTAGGTTTCTCACAAGGTGAGATTCAGAGAGGTATCAGAGAGGTATCAGCTGACCCTCACGGGGGTCCCCTCCCTTGCAGCTGGGGCACTTTGGCAGGAAGAGCCCTGCTTTGTGTCGGGTGGGGCCTGCAGGGAGCTCCTTGTGGGAGTGGGGAGGGAGCCGGCCCCGCAGGGACAGCTCCAGCCCAAGCGAATAAATAGCTAGCTCGAGGCCTGGGCTGCACCGAGTGTCTGGGAGCTGGGACATCTCCAGGTGCGCGTCAGTCCAAGAGAGCTCAGAGCCAGTCAGCTCACACCTTGTCGGCCTCCCCTCCCCATCCTCGAGGCCACAGACGCCGCTGGCTCATCTCATGGACTCCCCTGGCCTCCCCTCCTTCCGGCCGGCTCCCCAGGAGGCCTTTCACAGTGACTCGGACGCTGTCCAGCCTGCCGGCTGGCCTCCTCTTTTTCCTCCTCGGTTGGATTTGGGAACCAGGCTGGCATTGCTTCTCTTGGTTCCACTGGCCTGCAGACCCTCGGCTCTGCCTCTGGGAATTCAAGTGTTCACACCTCTAGCCTCACCACCCCAAACACCAGGCTCTATGCAGGGACTCTGTGACCAAACGTTGGGTTTGTTGGCTCAGCAAACCTCAGCTGGTAGAGTCTTCAGCGCCTGAGGTGGGTGGGCAGTTGGGCTGCAGCTCAGGCCCTCCGAGATGCTCCCCTGTGCCCTGAGTGTCAGCTTCATCTTTGGGCTGCGTCCTCAACGGTTTCAGGTTTGATGTCTGCACACCCCACCCAGAGCGGTGGGGGACTTCCTTCCCAGAAGCCCCCCAGCAAAGCTCCTTTGTCTCATTGGCCAGAACTGGGTCAGGTCCCCAGTGCTGAATCAGCCGTGTGGCCAGGGGTGGGACCTCAGGATTGGCCCCAAACTTACAAGGACTTGAGATGGAGGCGGGGTTGGCCTGGGGGGCTGGGGAGAGAGGACACCTGAACAAAAATTTGGATATAGCTTCCAAGGAGAAGAGGGATGGATTCTAGGAACTGGAACCAGTGACTGTGCACACCATGGTGGCTTCCAGAAAGGGCCGAGAGACCAGGGAACGTTCCTGATGGAGACCATAAGTGTATGTGTGTGACATTTGGGAGACCCTGGCTTTATTCACCACATCCAATCTATCTCAAGGTCAGTGTGTGACCGGTGAACACAACCCACGCAGGGCTGTTCCTCCATGTTCCAAGAGTAATGTTCACTGACCGTCCCCCCCTCTCCCGCTGGAGATAGGACCTGTCCCACTACTGGAGACCCGTGTAGACTGTGACCTTCCCCAGCCGCTTGGAGACATGTGGCTGGGGATGGGCCTGTGTCTGCATAGATCCAGTCTCCTGACCATTCATTCACTGTTCATCCGTTCCCTGATTCGTTCCTCGCATCTCCCACAGGAGATTACAGAGATCATTCAGTGCAGCTCCTACCCCGCTGTGCTCAGTCTGGGGAGAAGCAGACAGGAACAGTTAAGACCACAACAGGTGCTCTCGTGGTGGTGAGTCCAAGGTTCTGGAGACAGAAAAGCGCCACCACCTGGCTTCACACGGGAGGGGGTGTCTGCGCTGAGCCTTTAGAGTTAACGGGGGTCCCCAGGAGCTGACGTCTGGGGGGCCTATCTCAGGCAGAGAGAAGCAGGCAGAAGAGTAGGTGAGTCTGGGGGCGAGGTCAGTGGAGTTGGAGGGGCCTGTGAGGGCTCAGGCTCTCGCAGGGGGCCTGGAGCTCAGGAGAGAGGTCTGGGCTGAGGGGCAGCGAGGTAGAGATGGCCCGGGGGAGAAACGAGGGCACCTGGGAGGGGGAGGGCCCTGGGGGTGCGGCCTGAGCACAGCCTCAAGAGGAGGGAGGAAGAAGAGGTTTTACGGGCACAGAATGCTACTGGGTTGCGAAATGCCTTCCTTTAAGAAGAGTTCCCTGGTCAAGAAAGTCACTGTGGGGCTTCCCTGGTGGCGCAGTGGTTGAGAGTCCGCCTGCCGATGCAGGGGACACGGGTTCGTGCCCCGGTCCGGGAAGATCCCACATGCCGCGGAGCGGCTGGGCCCGTGAGCCATGGCCGCTGAGCCTGCGCGTCCCGAGCCTGTGCTCCGCAACGGGAGAGGCCGCGGCAGGGAGAGGCCCGCATACCGCAAAAAAAAAAAAAAAAGAAAAAAAAGAAAAAAAGAAAGCCACTGTGGCCAGTGAGGCCAGAGAGGACGTGAAGGGCAGTCAAGACAGCGTTGCCTGGGCTGCTCTTGGGTCCCCGGGGCTCCGGGGAGAGGCTGCCGTGGGCCTGCCAGAGAACACGGGCAGGCCATTGCCAACAACGTTCCAGGCCCGGCTCTGGTTGTGCGGACAAGCAAATCACCTAGGAAGACCCTTCTCGGTATAATGAAGAAGGATAATTAACAGTGAGGCAGGAAGCCAGCCCCTGATTACGGATGAGGATCCTGACTGCTGATGGGGGAGGGGGGAAGAGACCTTCCTGGCCTCCCAGCCCGCCAAGGTCAATGCACAGTGGACAGAGATGGATGCCACGTCTTGGAATCCCAGGGTGGGCAGAGGCTCATCTCATGTCCCCACAGTGCCCTGCCTTGTGTGAACTGCCGGGGTGACCAGGAAGGAGGCCCAGCTCTTCCCCCAAAGAGGCGATAAGCTCGTGGTGGGCCAAGGTTTGCACATAGAGACCATCCCAGCATGGAGGCAGTGGGATTCCTCCTTTGGAAGCCTGATATGATGCCCCATTCTTACTTTGGGAGGTCTATGGGGCAGAGTCACAGAATGGGCTGGGAAGTTTGTAGAAGGTCATCCTTCATTATGAGCTGGCAACCCTGAATTCATGGCTTCAGGCCAGTGACCTCACCCAAGCTTCAGGTGGAGGTGTCTAACTGCCCATCTTCCCCGATGGCCACGGCACCTCTCAGATGGGCTTGTCAAACCCGGGGCGTCCCCCTGATGCCACTTCGTGCTCACCTGGTACTCACCTGCCCCTGCCCCCTAACTGAACTCTGATTTTGTCCAGGGTACCAATCAACTCCACTGAAATCACTCAGACTTCCATGCAGCTATGGGTGACCCTTTGACACAATCCTGGCCAACGAGAAGAGGGAGGGCATCCTCTCCCCACAGAGTCAAAGCCTTCTTAAGACAAGGGCCCTGGGAATTCCCTGGCGGTCCAGTGGTTAGAACTTGGTGCTCTCACTGGACTCCAACCCTGGTTGGGAATTAAGATCCTGCAAGCCGTGCGACTCGGTCAACCGGGAAAAAAAAAAAAAAAAAAGAGCAGGGCCCTCGCCTCCTTCCTTGCCTGGAATGAAACAAGCCCGTCACGTTGGTGGGGTTTCTGTTACCAGAAGGGTCCTGGTTGTTCCGTGCTCTGGTGTCTGTCACCAAGTCCTCTGACCGGCCTCTTAAAGAGCTCTAAATCCTTTTATCTCCCTCTCCTCCCAGGTCAGGCCTGTCACCTCTTCCTGCAGGAATGTGACAGTGTCCTGGCCTGTCTGTGGTGTCTCCCTTTAGTCAATGCCTGGAGTGGACCAGGGCTGCCAGGGCAATTTTTCAGAAACTCATTTCTTTCCTTTCTTCCTTCCCGCCCTCCCTCCCTCCCTCCCTCCCTTCCTTCCTTTTTTTTTTTATCAGTTTATTGATTATAGTGGTAAGTCTCATTATTTCAAGGACCCATTTTATTTATTTTTATTTTTTATTTTAAAATTATTTTTTGGCTGCATTGGGTCTTCATTGCCGCACGTGGGCTTTCTCTAGTTGCGGCGAGCGGGGGCTACTCTTTGCTGCGGTGCGCGGGCTTCCCATTGCTTCTCTTACCGCAGAGCACGGGCTCTCCGGCACTCGGGCTTCAGTAGTTGTGGCACGTGGGCTCAGTAGTTGTGGCTCGCGGGCTCTAGAGCGCAGGCTCAGTAGCTGTGGTGCACGGGCTTAGTTGTTCCGCAGCACGTGGGATCTTCCTGGACCAGGGCTTGAACCCATGCCCCCTGCAGTGGAAGCGCAGAGTCCTGACCACCGGACCTCCAGGGAAGCCCCAGAAACTCATTTCTGATTAAATCGCTCTCTTGTTGAAATCCCCCATCCTGACCATCTCTCTACCCCATCTTCTTCCACTCCCTGCCTTGAATCTATTGTCCCTGGAACACAACCGAGCTGCCTGACCTCTCCCGCTGTGACTTCTCTGCCCTGCTGTGGCCCAGCGCCCTGCAGAGATGCGCTCTCCCCTCCGCTGTCCCTGCTCCCTGTAGGACCTGCGTGCTCAGACCTAGGTGTTGGCTGCCTCCTCTGGCTCTCCCCCACGTCCCCCACGCCCTGTCCATCTGTCTGTCAGGGGTGCTTGGTGCTAGCGCTGCGTGTAGGGGATGGAGCTGCCCGCTCCTCCGCCCTGGCTCCCGCTCGGGGTCCAGGCGGGGGGTTCAGGGTGCTGCAGTCCTCCACACTCTGCACAGTCCCTGCCAAGCGACTACCACTTCTGCTTGTTGCAGAAGCCAGAGGGTGTTGTTTAGTAAAACTGGAATAAATGAGTCATACTCCTATCACCACAGCCGGGTCACCTGTTTCATTTTTGCCTGTTTTCCTGTTTCGATCTGCAGTTTTTAAAACTCCAGGGCAGACTGGCGATTTTCTTGGCCACATGTCTGCTGGTGGTGTTGAAACCATGCAACTCAGATTGGGACTTGAACCCACGGTCTTTTAACTGAGATCATATACCTGGTCTCAGGACTTAATGCAGCTCAGGTTCTTTTTTTTTTCTTTTTTGGGTACGCAGGCCTCTCACTGTTGTGGCCTCTCCCGTCGCGGAGCACAGGCTCCGGACGTGCAGGCTCAGCGGCCATGGCTCACGGGCCCAGCCGCTCCGCGGCATGTGGGATCTTCCCGGACCGGGGCACAAACCCGTGTCCCCTGCATCGGCAGGCAGACTCTCAACCACTGCGCCACCAGGGAAGCCCAAAGCGCAGGTTCTTGATGTCTCGTAGCAGAAAGAATTCAGTGAGAGACAAAGTGATAGGTAAGAAGTGGACTTATTCAGAGAGAAACACACACTCCACAGACAGAACGTGGGCCATCTCAGAAGGAAGAAAGGCACCAGGGTATGGGGTTGTCAGCTTTTATAGGGCTGGGTAATTTCATAGGCTAATGGATGGGAGGAGTATTCCAGCTGTTTCAGGAAGGGGTGGGGATTTCCAGAAATTGTGCCACCGCCCACTTTTTGACCTTTATAGTTGGCCTTGGAACTGTCACGGCACCTGTGGGTGTGACATTTAGCTAATGTATTACAATGAGCGTATAATGAGGCTCAAGGGCTACTGGAAGTCAACTCATCTGCCATCTTGGACCTATTTGGTTCTAATCAGCTTATATGTCATGTCCTCAGGCTATGCCATGCTTTTAAAGGTTGTGCCCTGTCCCCTTTCCTCCTGTTTCAGCATGGGTCACCATGGCTGAGACGCGTTGGCCCTCAGTGGGCTTCGATCCTGCCATTGCTGACTTCCGTCCGTGTCAGCCCGTGTCCTAAAGTGGGCAATGTCTGGCTCTGAGGGTGGTGGACAGACAGAAGGACAGGAGCAAGTCCCAATCTGCTCAGAGCCCTCAGGGGACCTCCCCCAGTCCGTGTAGAGGCCTTGAACCCACCTTCCCCATGTTTAAGTCAGGAGGTTGTGATAAAATTGTTGACCCTACACCACCAGCCCCCCCTGCAGAGTCCCACTCTCCTCAGATGGTCTCTTCTGGAACGCCGGTTTCCCCAGTTAGACACCCCCTCCCAATACCCATCGTCCTGCCAGCTGCTAATCTTTCTCTATTTTGTTCACAAGAATTTCTTGAGAGCCCATGAGATCCTAAGGCAAGAATTGCATTTTAAGATGTGTGTCCATAATTTTTCAATTTTTCTCCAAATGAACATTTATCTTTCAAAATAGTGTGTTTGGTGTACGTGTCCTTATTCCAACAAAAGACTACGGTTGACCAGCATGTTCTAGGATTTCTTGGGGAGCATCTTCAGGCCAGGGCAGCTGTGTGTAGAAGCTTTCTGTGCTGGAAGTTTACCCTCTTCTGTCGGGGAATTCCATTTTTTGTGTAATAGGAGGAAAGCAACTTCTATCAGAAATGTTGTCTACAGTTTGAAGTTGGAATGGATTAAACTGAGAGGAAGCAAAAAATTCCTTTAAATGAGGAAAAAGGTCATTTGTTGGAAAAATAATGTCTTTAGATCACGTTTGGTTTGTTTGGTTCTAATCATGATTCCTTCCCCAATCACGGCCTGGATGGGAGGAGACAAAGAGGTGAATTGTTTTGAAGAAGGAAATATTGAATACCTTCCCTCTGCCTGTCGGGGAGGACGGGTGTGTGTGTGTGTGTGTGTGTGTGTGTGCATTGGGTGTGTGGGGTGTGGGTGTGTGGGGTGAAGGGTGTGTGGGGGTGTGTGGGGGTGTGTGGGGTGTGGGGGGGGTGAGGGGGGTGTGGGGGTGTGGGGGGGTGGGTGGTGGGGGAGGGGGAAATGTGGGGTGTGGGGGGTGGGGGTGTGGGGGGTGTGGGGTGGTGGGGGTGGTGGTGGGGTCATGGAAAGAGAAGGAGAGGAGGAGTCTAGAGGGAAAGGGGCCTGAGAATGGGGAGAAGCCAGGCCCAAGGACCCAGCGACCAGAACATCCCCGGCAGTGAACCCTTAAGTCTGTAGGACACTGAAGACTAATATTCAATTTGTTTTTAATTCTGTGCTGGGCTGAAAAATCCCACCTTCGATCCTGAACCTTTTATGTGTCAAATCTGCTTTGAGGAAATCAAGGAGCAGGAAGTCCTGAGAGCAGAGTGTGGAGAAGAGCACCATCTCCCCCCAGCCCTCCACCCCGCAGAGGCCCTAGGAGACGGTGGGGCAGGGTCTGAAATGTTCAAAAGCTGTAGGAAAGGACAGAGGGCCATTCCACTTGGGAGCAAAGGAAAGGGTGGTTCCCAAATGGGCAGGGGCCCTGGGCAATGAGAGGGCAGATGTTTGGGCTGCATTCAGGCCCCCCGGAAGCTGGTGATGGGCTGGTTTGCAGCCTGCCTCTGGGCTCCAAGCATGTGGCCTTGATGGTGGGACGTTGCCTTGGGCCTCAGATTGTCTTCTACGAAATAGTGGTGACAACGCTTAAGTCGCAGGGTTGTTGCATGAACTAAGAAGTATTAAAGAATATTTTTTAAAAGGTAAAATCATACATACATATATACATACATATCATACAAATAAAAAAGCAACACATTTTATGTAATTAATTAATGAGGAACCAGCGAGATGCTACAAGGTAGTTTCAATGGGCACTAGATTCACAGAGATTCACGGTCTCTCCTGGACAAAATTCACGTGCCCTGTGACCAGGAATCACATGTATTCTGTCAGTCCTGCGTGAACTAACTCAGTCTCCCCAGAACGGGAACACCAGGTTGGTTGCAGGCACGCACCTCTTACAATCAGACAACCGTCTCACTGGGTGACACCCAGAATGCCATGAAGGACACTCAGTAATTTTTTTTTTCTGCGCAATAAAGTTTCTCACAGTTTTTAGGGCCATAAGCTTCACCTTCAATTCCTCTTGGTCACAAAACTACGGTCTCATTAGGTCTGGCCTGATTATTTACTTAGAGGCAGTAAGAATGTTCATTAATTTATGGACCTCCTTAAATTTTCTGTGAGCCATCGAGTAACTGCCAAGGCCCTGGAATTAGCCTCCGTGGGAAGTTTTCATAATGAGTCTCAGCCTGGATTTTTTTTTTTTATTGAAGTATAGTTGATTTCCAATGTTGTGTTAATTTCTGTTGTACAGCAAAGTGATTGTTATACATACAAATACTTGCTTTTTTATATTATTTTCCATTATAGTGTATCACAGGATATTAAATATAGTTCCCTGTGCTATACAGTAGGACCTTGTTGTTTATCCATTCTACATTCTATATCTAATAGATTGCATCTGCTAATCCCAAACTCCCAATCCATCCCTCCCCCACCCCCTTCCCCCTTGGCAACCACAAGTCTGTTCTCTATGTCTGTGAGATTGTTTGTTTCATTTGTGTCATATTTTAGTTTCCACCTATAAATGATATCACATGGCATTTGTCTTTCTCTGTCTGACTTACTTCACTTAGTATGATAATCTCTAGGTCCATCCATGTTCCTACAAATTGCATTATTGCATTTTTTATGGCTGAGTAATACTCCATTGTGTATATAGACCACATCTTCTTTATCCATTCATCTGTCGATGGACACTTAGGTTGCTTCCATGTCTTGGCTATTGTGAATAGTGCTGCTATGAACATAAGGGTGCATGTATCTTTTTGAATTACAGTTTTGTCTGGCTATATTGCTGGGTCATATTGGAATATGATTCAGGCTGGGTTTTTCAAAGCCTCTATTATTTGCTGGGAAACAGACCCCAAGGAACTGTTGCCACTGGATGATTGGATATATTTCCTCTTTTCTCAAAGCTTCTCCGATTGCGGAATCCTCCCGATCTGCAGGAAGCGACCTTCTTCACCACCCGTGAGGCTGGGATGGGCTTTGTGGCATTGATTGTGTCTATAAAGTGGCTCATCACACCTGATGAAATGAGAATCGTCCCCAAGTATGACATCCCAAATACACAGTCCAATTATATTCCAGGAAAAAGGGGGACAGTTTCTCATTGAACATATGACAATAACTACATTTCCATGCAAAGTTCAGGGAACTAAGCAAGAGTCTCTGAATCCTGGAGTTGAGGGGGTCAGAGATAATTGGATGGAAATGTTTCTTTCCATGCCCAGCTATGAACTGTTCAACAGCTAAAAACCATGCCCGTTTTCCATCTGAGGTGGTTCCACTCAGTACACAGGTCATCAGACCTGTACAAGACGTTTAGTGTACCGTATATGGGTAAAAACTGGAAACAACCTAAATGTCTACCAACAAAGAATGATTAAAGTGTTGTCACACGATGGAATATACAGACAGGAAAAAGAATAAGCAAGAACTATATAGACCAATACGGAGTCATCTCAAAAACAATGTCCACCACCCTCTCCCCAAAAAAGTAAACTGCAAGAGGAGAGTTACGATTCCAATTTTAGGAAGATTGAAAGCTTGCAAAAAACTATGCCACATATTGCTAATGGATATCCATATATAACAAAGTGTTTAGAAATGCATGGGAGTAACATATATCAAATTTAGATGAATAAGTACCGCTGAGGAGGGAGGAAGGTGGGGAGGGGTTATCCAGGGACTTAAGTCATCTCTGGAAAAAAAAAATGTCTCTTTTCAATTTACAAAAGCAAAGTGAATTAAACTGTAGTTTAAGGAGGAAGAGAAAGGCCTTTGTCATAGAATCTGTAAATGAAAAAGGCGAAAGCAACGTCAGGAATTTTCCAAAAAAAAAAAAAAAATTACCCACAATAAAATGGCCTCATTCAATCCTAAGTAATTAATTCTCGTTCCTTGCACCCTGGGTCAACAGTCTGCTTTCAAGAACGGTCTCTTCTGAACATAGAGTCCTAGAAATCCTGATCTACGGGTTGGTGTGGTCTGATGGCTGTGCAGGGGAGGTCAGCTCACCAGTCTGTCCCCAGGAGGTGGTCCCATGAGGCGTCAGTGGTCTTTTCACGGGGCTCTCAGGCTGCACTTCACTGCCGAAGACAAAGCATCCGGTCTGTAGCTGATAGCAGAACTTCCAGACCAACAGCAAACTAAAGACTAGTTTTGTCGATGACAAAAGCTGTGGTTCATTTATGACAGCAACTAGCAATGCAAAAATGGAGGAGAGTAAAAATCTCTGTTGGGAAACAGCTATTTCATAAGAGTTTTGATCAGTGTCTCCCTGAAGGTAAAATGAATTATGAAAAGCAAGGTCACTGACAAACCTTCAGGGCCTTCCCATAAGGCGTGCAATGTCGGGAATATTTATATCGATGACATTTACCGATACCAACTTAACCTGCGGAAGGCTGACGGGCTCCTCTGATGTTTCAGCTCCTCCAGTGCAGCTCTGATGAAGGAATGTGGAACCCATTAAACACACAATTCCTTATGGCATCTCACTCTCTTGTTTCATAAGGTGAAAGAACAAATCTTTGTGAGTTTCTAGGGCCCCTCTGAGAAGTTTCAAAGAATGTTTTAAAGATATCTGAAAGTTTTATTTTACTGTTTCTGTATTTAGGATCTGATCTTGGGATGGAGAAATCAAAAGAGTTGTCAGAGAGGATCTGGGCATGTGATTAAGAGAATATCAGGCACTGAGAAACAATTCTCGCTCTCTTACTTGGGAATAATACAAAATTGTGAAGCCAACATAGAAGGTGGGATGATTCTGAAGAGCTGCATCTCTTTCCCAAGTGAGGCTTTGTGTGTGTTTTGTTTGTCCATAATCAAGGACATCATAAAGTCGGCATAAAGCACAGTAATTTTTATGGTAAGACCCAGACTATCTGTTTTCTGGGCAGGTTACATGCAAGGTAAAGAGTCACCTTTCATATTGTAGACAAAGGCGCTAGTCAGTAAACAAAGGCAGCAAGCTCGTCCATAGTGAGTGAGCTTGGCCAATGTTTTTAAAATTTAATTTTCATTTTTTATTGGAGTATAGCTGATTTACAATATTGTGTTAGTTTCAGGTGTACAGCAAAGTGATTCAGTTATACATATACATATATCCATTCTTTTTCAGATTCTTTTCCCATATAGGTTACTACAGAGTATTGAGCAGAGTTCCCTGTGCTATAGAGTAGGTCCTTGCTGATTATCTATTTTATATATAGCAGTGTGTACACGTTAATCCCAGACTCCTAATTTATCCCTCCCCACCACCTTTCCCCTTTGGTAACCATAAGCTTGTTTCCTATGTCTGTGAGTCTGTTTCTCTTTTGTACATAAGTTCATTTGTATCATTTTAAAAAATTCCACATATGTGATATCATATGATATTTGTCTTTGTCTGACTTACTTCACTTAGTATGATCATCTCTAGGTCGATCCATGTTGCTGCAAATGGCACGATTTAATTCTTTTTTATGATTGAGTAATATTCCATTGCATATATGTATCACATCTTTATCCATTCCTCTGTCAATGGACATTTAGGTTGCTTCCACATCCTGGCTATTGTAAATAGTGCTGCTGTGAACATTGGGGTGCATGTATCTTTTCGAATTATGGTTTTCTCTGGCTATATGTCCAGGGGTGGGATTGTTGGATCATATGGTAGTTATTTTAAATATGTTTCATGATTTCTTTTCAGAATCGGGTATTCTAAACCAAGACAAATAAAATTTACTTTTTCGGTTTTGTCCCTCACTGTACTCTTTCACATTGTGGAAGAAAACTGCCCTTCGCTGCCTCACAAAACAAAAGCATGTCCACAGTTGTTATTTCTTTGTTACAATTGCTTTGTGTAGAACATCAACCACCCATATTAGGGATAACTTTTATCCGAAGTAACTAGCTTGTATTTTACAGAAAAAACTGGGGAGGTGGGTGGAAAACTGAGAACTTTCCTGCACAAGCCTGTGAGCTGACCAGCAGGGCACATGAGTTCACGGGCGCACACCTCCCTTACTCCTTCTTCTTGTTTTTTTAAAATTTTTTTACTGGGGTATAGTTGATTTACAATGTTGTGTTAGTTTCAGGTGTACAGCAAAGTGACTCTGTTATACAAATACATATACCCACTCTTTTTTAGATTCTTTTCTCACATAGGTTATCACAGAGTATTGAGTAGAGTCCCCTGTGCTATACAGTAGGTCCTTATGAGTTATCTATTTTATATACAGTAGTGTGTATATGTCAGTCCCAATCTTCCAATTTATCCCTCCCCTCCCTTACCCCCGCAGTAACCATAAGCTTATTTTCTACATCTGTAACTGTTTTGGTTTTGTAGGTAAGTTCGTTTGTGTCATATTTTAGATTCCACTTATAAGCGATACCATATGATATTTGTCTCTCTCTGTCTGACTTACTTCACTAATTATGAGAATCTCTAGGTCCACTGATATTACTGCAAATGGCATTATTTTGTTCTTTTTTATGGCTGCGTTACTCCTTCTTCAAGTGGAAAATGTGAATACGTTTGTTAACATGACTCCCACACAGAGCGTTTCTGTAGCATGTAAAAATAAGAAGCAAAAGTACATAGAGTTATAATTATGCTTAGTAATGTTTTTCAGTATTCTATCTTAGAAATTACCTAGGTAGCCAATGATTATCCATTAATTATCTCCATTCAGTATCAGTTTAAAGTTTCCAAGATGTGAAGATCTTGGAACTTGACCTCATCTGATTCACTACAAAACATGTAAGTTTGTCTGAATAATGATTCAATTTCGAGTAACACCAATTTACAGTTTTCATAATTGGAATACTACATAAGAGTAATGTTAGCCTTTTGGTCGGTAAGCTATTTAAGAAGTTCAATGAATTATTCTTTCCATGAGAAATCAAACCAAATAAAATGTACACTTGTATTATACTGAACACTGACAAATCAAGGAAAAGACCTACCTGTTTTTTAAAGCCAAAATTATTAAGCTAACCTGATTTACCTTATTTATGTGAACTTGGATTTATAAAATGTTTCTAGGATAGCCATTTATTTATGAAGGATATTTTATTCAAATACATTGAAAGTATCACCACTTAGGAATATTAGATTTATATATTGCTTAATTTTTTTCTATAAACAAATCAGAACAGAGTTTCTTTAAGATATGATAATCTAATATAATCTATTAACGTATTTTATGCTCACACACCAAGAGGTCAAGGTCTTTTTCCACAATAGATCCACAGACACATGAATACATAGATACATAGAGAGATTTGTCTTCAGTTTTACAAGTTCAGTCACAGGCCAAAAGTAAAGACAAAATCTGACCAATCCCAGATCTCAAAGAGCTGGTCTTTCCAGTAGGCACTAAATTCTTAATTGACTTGAGCTCAAAACAGACAAACAAGCAAACAAAAAAGGACTAAAAATGTATTAAAGATACATGCACCCCAATGTTCATAGCAGCATTATTTACAATTGCCAAGGTATGGAAGCAACAGAAGAATGGATGGGGAAGATGTGGTATATATACACAATGGAATACTACTCAGCCATAAAAAAGAATAACATCTTGCCATTTGCAGCAACATGGATGGACTTGGAGGGCATTATGCTAAATGAAATACTTAAATCAGAGAAAGGCAAATGCTGTCTGATATCACTTATATGTGGAATCTAAAAAATACAACAAAGCAGTGAATACAGCAAAAAGAAGTAGACTCATAGAGAACGAACTAGTGGGTTACAAATGGGGAGGGGCAATATAAGACTGGAGGGAAAAAAGGGTTATTATGGGAGTATACAAAATCATACGTGTGAAACTTTTGAAAATTGTAAAGCACTATAGAATTTAAAGAATCATTCATTCAATTAAAAAAATGTTAAATAAAAAAGCACTAACAAGGTGGATTTTCTGTTGTCTCTCACCAGAAGGGACTAGATCTCTATCATCCATCTACAGAGATCACCAAATGCTCAGACCATAAAACCA
Organism: Monodon monoceros; assembly: GCF_005190385.1. Taxonomy (NCBI): domain Eukaryota; kingdom Metazoa; phylum Chordata; class Mammalia; order Artiodactyla; family Monodontidae; genus Monodon; species Monodon monoceros. The sequence goes on along the minus strand of NW_021703772.1, from coordinate 107,414,912 downwards.
AATTCCCAACCACTCTTGCCAAGAATGGAGAATAACTTATCAGTCATGCGTGAATCAGAAACAAAAACATAAACACAGATTCAGTAAGGATTATAAAAATAGAAGTAGAGAAACAAAGAATGGATCAAGTCAAAGGTCTGTTGCTGATTGGGACTCACCCTGGGGCTAGAATAACTGTGTCTTAGCTCAGCAGCCCAGGAAGTGCCCCTCTCCAGCACACAGTTTACCTGGCTCTGTTTGGTGAATCCACCATGTATCTCAGTGGGACCTCTGAGACTGCTAAAGGATAATTTTCCAAGAGGTGAAATCATGACTCTCACACAAATATAAAATGAATACCTGTCAAAGATTTTATTTAACTACAAATTAATGAGAGCCAGTTCTAATGATAAATGGATTTACAGAGATTTATATTCTCCATTGGATAAAACCCATTTGCGTGGCTGTGAACATCTTTGGCATTACTAGGACAGAAAACACCCACATCACCATCAACCCTCTGCAAGTTAACTTCTGTCTCTTCAGTGTTGCCAAATAGACGCCCCCTCCCCGCAAAAAAAAAAAAAAAAAAAAGACAGCCCAAGGCGTGCTTAACCATAGAATCAGAGAGCTCCTGGAGGGTCCGCTAGCCACCAACCAGAATTCCATTGTAAGGATACCTTGGAATCTTTTTTTCCCATTCCAGAGTCTTTTGCGTGACAGAAGGATGCAGGAAGTGCACCTGTCACAGAGGAGAGGCCAGCTAAATGGCAACTACTGGTCGGTTCAGTGATCAAGAGTCACCAGGTGCTTAGAGATATTCTCAAGCAAGGAAGGAGCTATGGCTCCAGGATGTTGTACATACTTGGCTTCTGCCTTGGCTCCTCTGAGTTGACTCCTTTCTTCCGGGGGAAAGGGATTGAGGGTGGGTCTAGGAGAGGGTGAAAGTGGAGGCAGTGGAATTAATTAAGCAAACCTCAGTTGAAAATCAAAGTCTGGACAGGCCTGAAGGGGGAGCTCTCACGCCCTGCCTTGCCTCCTCAATTGCTTCCAAACAGGATGAGACCTATGCCTTTCATCTTGGGCAGAAAGGTGTTGCCTAGTTTGCTATCCGGCAGGAAGAAGAAAACTTCTGTCCACCCTACGACAGCTCAGCCAATCAGAGACTGTAGCATCCCGAACAATGAGAAGCCTTCATCCTTTGGACTCCCAGCTTCCTCCAGTGGACTTGGTATCAAACCAAACTTGGGTCCCCTTGCCTGTGCGCCAATCTACTGACACTGGGCTGTGTAAAGTAAAGCCAATCTACTGACACTGGGCTGTGGTGAAGGAAGGTGCAGTGTTTATTGTAGGGTATCCAGCAAGGAGGCCAGAGAGGTGGTGCTCAAAATACCTGGACTCCCTGATGGCTTTCAGGGAAAGGTTTTTAAAGACAGGGTGAGGGAGGGGGATTGTGGGGTGCGTGATCAGCTCATGGACCTTCTTCTGACTGGTTGGTGGTGAGGTAATTGGGAGTCAACATCATCAACTTTCTGGAGTCTACATACTTGTAGGCGTCAATCATAAAATTAACTTCTTCCACTTGATGAGGGTTTCAGTATCTGTAAAACAGCTCAAAGGACATGGCTCAGAATATTATCTATAGCCCTTGAGGAGGAACTAAAGGTCTTTGACTTTGTTTAATGGCTAAAGTATTATTGTTTTGTCTTGCTAAACTGTTTTCCTTTCTGCATTTTCTCACTTCTCTGATTAAATTTAGTCTTTGGAACTTGGGGAAAGCTTAGGAGGCTAACATTATTTTTACACACAAGAGGCAGGTGGAGGACATGGGTGGGAGGGGTCTGTTCCAGGAAGGCCCCTAGGGTCCTGCTCAGTTACAGACTCTGGTTATTTCAGCCCCTCCCAACTCCCCTCCTTTCCCTATAAAAGCAAGATCCCCTTCCTTGTTCTCTGGATTTGCCTATTCTCCATCATAGTTGGCATGTCCTTAATTGCAATTCCTCTGGCTATTCCTGGATAAACTCGCCTTTGCTGGTGAGATAACTGACTATTATATTATTAAAGTTGACTAGGTGGACACCAGCTAAGGACCTGGGCTTGCTGGCTTCCTGCAGGGATGTGTAGCTCTCGCCTCTGTTCCCCCAGTTTTTCTGGAAAGTTGCACGGAATAGTCACAAATAAAATTTTATCTTAACTGTGTTGGAGGAGTCTGCACAGGACTGAATACTGTAATAATTTAAAAAATGCATATACTAGTTTTCTTCTTACAGAATTGAGCTGAAAAGTTTTTAACAACCAAAATGGCATAACAGTGACCGATGAGCCCCTGTGCTGACCAATGAGAATGGATGTGAGCTGCAAAAGCAATAGTTCGGTTTGGTCAGACCAGTTCCTTCCTGTGAATTTCAGCCTGTTCATGACAGAAAAGTCAGAAAATGCCCCAAAGCAACCCAGCCTCAGTTAATATTTTGTGTATATAATTTGAGGTCTTTCTATTTGCCGACTGAAAAAAAAATGCACAACCTAAAATTTGAGAATTATGTTTTATTCAGCAGACATTCTGAGGACTTCAAGCCAGGGACACAGCCTCTCAGATGCTCTGAGGGACTGTTCTGAAGAGGTAAGCGGGCGAGCCAAGATATATAGGAGTTTTTGCAACAAAGACCAGGTAGTCAGAACATCAAAAGATTACTGTTAATTAAAGAAAACCAGACATCTCATGTTAATGAATTTAGCGCTTTTCTACATACGGGAAGATGCAAGAGTCTGGGCTCATTGAAATCATTCCTCTGATACGCACCTCAGCTCTCTGGGGCCAGGATCCTGTGCTTCTCATCCTGAGTCTCCCCAGGGTGCATCGTTGCGGGTGGCTGCAGTGGCTGACTGCTGGATGGCGCGCATCTGTTTCTATCCTGAGTTCCCTCAGGGCTCACCATTGGGGGTGGCTGTAATGTGATGGCTTGATGGCTGCAACATCTTTTGTTTACTGATATGGCAGGTCACATCTTTTCATTCACACATTTATCTATATTTTACTACATCTATACTTTTAAGTATGATTAACAGTATCTGTTATATTGCAGTTAAAATCAATCAGCTACATGCATATGTGAAACACCCTTCTTAAGTCTGACGATTACCTATAGGCTGTGTGGATCTAGTATCATTCACTAAAGTTTTCTCCCGCTGTTGGACTCTAACAAACTTCACGTCTGTAACATATTCTCTGTTTACATCCGTATTTATTTCCTCAGAATACATTTTTGCTCCCCCAACACTCTCCCGACACCAGTTCCTCCCGGGCTGGGGACCTGTTCTTTCAACATGTGTTTCCAGCCCTTGGTGCTGTTCCCTACCCTCAGCCTGGGGATGGTGGGGCCCTCTGGGCTACTTGGGTTCTTGCATTCTCAGTCTTGTTCTGGTCTCTGTGCAGGAGGCTCTGCATGCAAGGCTGGGGTTTAAATCCCACCCTCCATGCTGTGTGCATCCAGGCCTACCCTGCTGGTGCTGGGAGCCTCCTTCTCCCCCCTTCCTTCACCCTGCAGTCCCCACCCCTCCCCCATGAGTCTTGCAATGACTGATCAGTCTTTCCATTATGGAGTAGCTGCTGCAGGTGGCCCTGTGCTCCTCTGTTTTACTTTAATATGACCTCATCGGTCTTTGACAGCTCCCTTGCTTTCTTTTTTGTATTCATTTGTTTGTTCTTCTTTTTAAATTGAAGTATAGTTGCTTTACAGCGTTGTGTTATTTTCTGGTGTACAGCAGAGTGATTTTTTTCCACTCTTTATTATGAAAAATTTCAAGCAGAACAGGAAACAGAATGGTATAACAAAACTCCACGTGTCCATTACCTAGACTGAATCATTGTGAACATTTTTTTATATTTACTTTTTTTGGCACAAGTATTTTAGAGTCAATTACAGATATTGTGACATTTCAATGTGAATCTTTTTTAAAAATGACATCTACCTACACAGACACAAAACTATCATCACACCTAAGAAAATCAACAAAAATTTCCTAATATCATCTTATACCCAAAACATGTTTAAATGCCCCCCATTTATAGCCCCCCAAATATCTTACAGTTGGTTATTCAAACAAAGATCCAATCAAGAACCACTCATTGCATGCAGCTGCAGTATACCTAGAAGTCCAGTATACCTAGACTTCTAGGTATCTTGTAATCTAGATATTGCACTGTCCAAAATGGTAGGCACTGGCCACATGCAGCTATCTGAATTAATTGAAAATAAATAAATAATAAAAATGAAATAACATAAGAAATGCAGCTCTTAGGTCTTACCAGCCACGCTTCTGGTGCTTAACAGCCACACCTACACGACAGAACATTTGCATTATCACAGAAAATTCTACTCGTCACTGCTTGTCTAGAACATTCCCCTTGTTCACTCTGACATCTTTTTATATATAATATTGACCTGTTGAAGGGATCTGGCCAGTTGTTACATAGAATACCCACCTTCTAGATCTGTCTGATTATTTCTTCGTGGTGTCATTTAATTTGTTCCTCTACCCCCTGTTTTGCCTATAAACTCCAGGTTAGAGCTAAAAACTCAATTAAATTTAATTCTTAGAACCAGCAGGGAGAGCATCAGTTGGTGCATGAGGGTCAGGGGTGATTTTCCTACAAAGTGTGTGTTGACAGTATTGTGGCGTGATCAGGCGCACTTCCCTTCATTCTGAACTTGTCCAGTACAGTCATGCACTGTCCTAGCCTCGTGATTTTGATATTCAAATTGTGTTACTCTACTGCACATGGGAATTTTCCAGAGTCACAGTTATAAAATTTTCCAAAGTCACATCTATAAAATTTTGCACCATCTACAAGACCTTAATTTGGCTCAGTGGTATCCAAGCATCAGTGAAACAGAACAGCAAGTTACCTGACCACCAGGAGAGAGGCTCCCACGGCAGAGAGGTGCCTGAGTGGGGATGAGGGTCATATGTGACAAGCCCAGCAAATGACCATTCTCATGGTGGCAACTCCAGCTGCCTCATGTGTGCTCATAACACTGGGATCTCAATGGGATTTTTAAAAATACCTCATTTAAGGAACTAAGATAAACAAAAATCAAAAATTTTAAGAGAAACCATAGGACAGGATTTTTTGTTATTTATTTGGAATCTTCACTTCTAAAAATTATTAAAATGACTTGAAAAGTAGAACTCATAAGGGAAAATCACTATAAAGGTTCAAACCAGTACAGGGGACTGATTGAATAAACTGTGCTCACTTACTTATTTCTTTGCCACATCAGTATATAGAGATGTTTCTAATTATAGCTGCTCAGTGCTCCTTTGTGTGGTGGAAACACAGTTTATAAGTGTAAACCAGGTTTTATTTAAGATGAGATGAAATAATGTTACTTTTATAATTCTTAGCTTTATTTTCCAAAATAAATCTAACTAGAAGCTTTCCCCTCTCATATTTCCTCTAAACTTTAGTCTCTGCTTTACGCAGATTCACTTTTAGGGACTTTTTTTCGGTGCCAGTATTTTTGAGTAACAGCCTGAGTGCTCACACCTTTACAAGTAAGAATTCTAAAAAATTCCCTTTGAAAAGGAAAGTAGAAAAATTCCTTTTGAAAGCGAAGCCAAAGCCCTAAATTTTTTTGCTCCTTGGTCACGGCAAAGTGGCCATGCTGGGCCATTTCCCCCATGACTCATGCATCTCCTCTCCCGGGTGCGTGGTTCCAGTGTGAGCTCTGCTTTTGCCAGCTGTGTTCCTGGGCAGTGCCTTGGCTTCCTGTCTGTCAAATGGGGGTAACACTGGTCTCCCAGGCGGTAGTGAGGATTAAATGAGCTGGTGCTGCCGACCCAGAGCAGCTGTGGGCTGGCCCTGAGAGGCCCTGGGTGAAGCCAGCTCCCCAAATAAGACATGCTGGGTATACCATTCTTCCAGGGCTTCCTCTTGCAAACAAATCCCACTGGAGGAATTTCCAAAGCAGATGAACTAGGGCTGCAGGGGTCTGGACAGCTGTGGGAAGGGCCACAGCGATGGTCACTATAGCCCAGAAAGACTAAATGGTCTGAGCAAAGAGAGGGTATTTGAAGAGGTTGTTTTGGTGGATAAATCTTTTTAAATTAATTTTATTGAAGTATAGTTGATTTACAATGTTGTGTTAATTTCTGCTGTACAGCAAAGTGATTCAGTTATGCACATATACATTCTTTCTCTTACTCTTTTCTGTTATGGTTTATCACAGGATATTGAATATAGTTCCCTGTGCTCTACAGTAGGACCTTGTTGTTTATCCGTCTTGTATATAATAGCTTGCATCTGCTAATCCCAAACTCCCAATCCACCCCTCCCCCTGCCCCCCTTGGCAACCACAAGTCTGTTCTCTATGTCTGTGAGTCTGTTTCTGTTTTATAGATAAGTTCATTTGTGTCATATTTTAGATCCCACATATAAGAGATCTCATATGATATTTGTCTTTCACTTTCTCACTTACTTCACTTACTATGATAATCTCTAGGTCCATCCATGTAGCTGCAAATGGCATTATTTCATTCTTTTTTATGGCCGAGTAATATTCCATTGTACATATGTACCACATCTTCTTTATCCATTCCTCTGTCGATGGACATGTGGGTTGCTTCCATGTCTTGGCTATTGTGAATAGTGCCGCTATGAACGTTGGGGGGCATGTATCTTTTTGAATGATAGTTTTCTCTGGATATATGCCCAAGAGTAGGATTGCTGGATGATATGGCAACTCTATTTTTATTCTTTTGAGGAATCTCCATACTGTTTTCCACAGTGGCTGCACCAATTTACATTTTGGTGGGTAAATACTTCTTTAACTTCCAAGCGATATTACGGTTCTTTGGGCAAAGGAGTGAGCCTGACTCTGGCCTCATTCCAGCCCCACTGGAGGCCATGGCCTTGAGTGAACCGCTCCCTGGGAGCTGCTATAAGGTGCAGTGACCATTCATATACAGATGAATAGCCATTTCTCTTTACCTCCAGCCCAGACCTTTCCTCTGAGCTTTAAACATAAATATGCAGCTGCCTACCTGGCTGTTGTTATGGGTTTTTCAAAGGCACCTCAGATCTAGCCCAGCATGTAAGACAAAATGCAGGGCTTGAGGCCCCACAAACATTTCCTCCTTCAGTGAGAGGCATCCTTTCCATCCAGAAGTGGGGTCATTTTTACCTCCTTCCTCTTCCTCTTACTGCCTTCCAGAACCAATCTTAGCCAAATCTAATCAGTTTCTGCTCTATTGCCAGCCTGCCTACGCTCTCGTCCCATTTCTGTCCCCTGCAATCTTCCAGAACTATGGATCTCCTTACATCGCCCCTCTGCAAACAGTTCCTCAGTAGCTGTCCATTGCTCTCGCCTTTAAAAACCACAGCCCCTAACAGGGCCTTCAAGGCCTGATGCGGTCTGACCCTCACCGACCGCTCCTGCCTTATCTTGTCGCATTCTCCGTGCTGACTCAAGTTCCACTGAGGAAAATGGACTTGGCCAAGAAGGGAGTTAATTAGCCTTGTGGAACACAGACCTCAGGAGAAGGAGATTTGTCTGGTCGATTATCACAAATCTACCACTTGGAAAACAGGAGGGCTGCCATTTGTGGGAACGTGGGATTTCGACAGAGTAAACTGGCTCATTGAGCTGCCATTGCCTCCTTTTTCTGGTTTGCAAAACCCAGGAGCCCTATACTGGTGCCTTAGGGTGTGTTTGTGGATTGACATCTGTGACAGTTCTGACCTGGTTTTGCAGTCTATTGGCTTTAACTTGCTCCTTGAACCTGGATAGTAGTGGACCAGTCTTCAAATACTGGCTCCTTTGTTTAATAGTTCTATGACCTTGAGTAGGATCATAACTTCCCAGACCCTCAGCCTCTTCAACTATAAAACAGAAATAATTCTACCTGTTCTGCTTGCCCCAAAGAGTTGCTTTGAGGCTCAAAGAACCCATGCAGACATTGTGTATGGATAAGGTGACCCACGTAGGTTATTGGTCCAAGGTGGGCCAGATTTGAGAGGGGCAGAGTGTGCTATTCATAACTACCGAGGGGCAGTAGGTACAAATGGGACAATGCTGAGCAAATTGGGACTCCTGGTGACCCTGAGTATGGAGGGCGACCTTTCTGTACACTTCGGCCTTTGCTCTGCCAGATGTTGACAGCGGGGCAGGTGAGTAGGGCTGCCATGCTTGGAATGAGTTTGTAAATTGACATGTGCTTTAGGCCCCCACGGAGATTATTTCCACTCTTCAGGGAATCCAAGATAAACAGTGGATTTGTTTTTGGAAGCTACTAAATTACTCACTATGATTCTGCTACTGTGTCTGGCTGATTACAAACATTAGCTCTTTGAAGGGAAAGCCTTCATACCAGACAAGTACTGCATCCGCGAGCGGGGAGTCCTTGCATGAGCTCCTGCAATCACTGGCTTGGACCCAGTCCTTTCTCTTCTCTTTAATCTTTGCATCTTCTCCACTTCTCTCTCTCTCTCTCTCTCTGCCTCTGTCTCTATGTCTCTCTTCTTTCTCTCTGGTCTCCTCTCCTCTCCTCTTCCAAGACTGTCTTAACTGTTCATGGTTCAGGTTGATTTGTCATCCCTCTTGTACAAAACATGGCAGGGAATGGCTTGGTCTAGAGCCCCCTCCATTGGAAGGTCCAAGAACGTTACTTTGGGGGCAGGGCTGGCACTAGGGTCAGGGAATGAGGGAGTTGCCTTGGGTGCAAATTTTAAAATGGCACCCAAAAAACTCAGGAATCAAGATACATATTATGTTAATGCAATGTTAAAAAAATATTAAGGGACTTCCCTGGTGGCATGGTTATTGGGAGTCTGCCTGCCAGTGGAGGGGACGTGGTTTCGAGCCCTGGTCCAGGAGGATCCCACATGCCATGGAGTAGCTGAGCCTGTGACCCACAACTACTGAGCCTGCATGCTGCAACTGCTGAAGCCCGTGCTCCACAGCAGGAGAAGTGACTGCAATGAGAGGCCCACACACTGCAACGAAGAGTGGCCCCCACTCTCCACAGCTGGAGAAAGCCCGAGCACAGCAGCAAAGACCCAACACAGACAAAATAATAATAATATTAAAAAAAAATTAGAAAAAAAAATTAAAAAAAAATTAGGGTCAAATTTTCAAGATGAACCCAAAATAACAAAGTTTTAAATAAAGACAGGATCGGTGCCAAATCATATTGGAGCTTAAGGCAAAAAGAAAGATCAGTAATATGGATGCTGTCTTTAATGGAAAATTTGATATTTTGTGTATCATGGAGTTTTTTGTTGTTTTTTGCATTAACTCTGTCACGGGGAGAGGGGGCTCTACAACTGAAACTCCACAGGCACTCCCTCACCCCGTTACTCTTGAAGGTGTCTCAGTAGAAGGGCTGGGCCCAGGAGTGAACCACCCACTTCGTGCCACAAAGTGCAGAGGGAGCGTAGGAATAAGACAGAGTTCCTGCTTGGGCGGTGGAGGGGGAAGGCCTGTCCTTTAAGCTGGAGGCAGGGGACAGGGCAGCTGCAGGCATGGGAGGACCCAGCGCTCCCTCTGGGCTGCGTAAGAAGAGGAACTGCAGGCTACTTGTGAAGAGACTTGGATTTCATGCCGTGAGCGTGAGCGTGGAGACTGAAGGCCTTCAGGCATTGGGTTGCCTACACTCAGGAACGCCTGCCCTCAGAGAACAGGACACGCTGGCCGGTCAGGAGCCCCTAGGCCAGCTGGGGCAGTAGGGTCTGGAGAGACATCCACTCCACAGCCCCCTTTGTGGGGATACGGAGCTGTCCTCTCACTTACACTCCCTCCAGCGCTAAAATCTGTGCTAGAACTTTCCCCAGGCCGAGGCTGTGGTGAATTCTGGAGATCCAGGGCCACTCCTCTTGGGGTCTTTCCCTCTGGGGGAAAGAGGGACTCTGGAGGGACTCAGAGCCTCTGCTGGCACAGTCGTTCTGTGAATTAGAATGAGATTCCCTGAGGCGGAGGGCAGGGGAAGGCCCCCTGCACGGTGGCTGATGTGAGCAGAGTGGTGCCTGCCCCCCGCCCCTTGGAAAGCACCGTAAGCAGACAGGTTAGGGGGTCCCTGGAGAAAGAGAACCCCGCATGGCTTTCTTGACATAAGAGAAGCCATTTTGGCTTAAGCCATTTTTGGATCTAAGCCTGGCCACAAAGCTTGCCCTTGAACAGGTCTCAGTAATTAATGATCTTAAGGGGACAAAGGAATGCAGGAACAGAGAAAAGGCAGTCAAACCATCGTGCAGTGGTAAAGCAGAGTCCTAGTTCCTCCTCAAGGACTATGCATAATAGTAAATCTTTGAGTTCTTCAGGAACCAAGGTCCCCACCCAGGTGGAGGATGGAATGATGATGTTGACCCTCCTGACTTCAATCAACTAAAGCTTGGACTCTGTCGACCTTTGCCCCAATTCTATGCTGAATTGTCCTCTGCTCAAGCCCCTTCATGAATATGCATGTTCCCTTAGCTTAAAACTTCCCCAATTTTGCTGTCTGGGGAGACACTGCTTTGGGAAAGATCCCCGGTGCTCTCCTCACTTGCTGCAAGTAATCATAAATCCTTCCTTCTCCAGAGCTTTGGCTTGGTTGTATCTATTGGTTCGACACCCACCAAGAGGCGAACTCAGTTTTCGAGTAACAGCACCTTGGGGCAGATTGTGGTCTGTCCTGACGTGGGCTGGACGCTGCCCTGCAGATGGGTCTGGTAAGGGTCCCAGGTCATTAGGTCACTGGGGCTTCAGCCTGGGGTGGCGTCCAGCCCAATGCGCCCCTGGACAGAGCAGCCTGCCGGGGTGTGGGTGGGGAGTAGGGCCTGCGTGTCTCTGCGTCCTTCCCCACGGCAGTCCCGCACGGCCCCGTTGTCCAGCCCTGGCTGTGCACCAGGAGGGATGGAGGCTCCTCCTATTGTGTTTGTGGCCCCCTCTGAAGCTGCCCTGCAGGTCCTCAGAACTCCCTTGTTGGCCCCAGGAGCCCCCTCTCCCTGCCCAGGACCACCTTGTCCCCAGGAGTGCCACACTGCCCTTCTCTGTCCCTCCATTCTCTCACGGCATGGAGGCGGGGCTGGGCTTCGGGCCACCCAGCCATGTTACTGAGCACAGCGCTGCAGAGTCGTCCGCAGCTGTGATGTGTGCTGTTCTGGAAACAGACTCTGCCGGAAGTTTACTTGGGAGGTGACCCCAAACGGAAGCAGGAGAGAGGGAGTGAGGCAAACCAAGATTGGGAAGCAGACACAGCCCATATCAGGTAGGGTTTTGTGGGCAGTGGGGTCACTCCCAAAGACTGTCCATTGGGAGGTCTGGAGTTGGAGCATTTACTGCTCTCGTCCCCCACCTGCTGGGGTGGTTCTGGGGACCATTAAGGACCTGGGCAAAGGGGGACAGACACGCAGCAATTCCTGCTCACCCTGTAGGCTTGGGCCTGGCACCAACCCTGCACTTGCAGCATCCTGACTGAGGATTGATTTCGTACCTGAGCACCTGTGGGCAGGACCATAGGACTCCCTCTCATCGTCCTCTTGGCTCCACTGTAGGTCCATGGTCTGGCCTTCAGCCTGGCCCACACCAGACCCACAGGATCTGCTTTTGACCGATTAGATGAAAGTGTGATGCAGTCCTGACACTAACCACCTGGACTTAGCGCAGACCTCACAGGCCGAGGGCACCCTCCTCCACGAGACTCCCCTCTCTTTAAATACCAGCCACAGGCTCTGGGGGGTCCCAGGCCATCTGTGCTTCTGACCAACCAGCTACAAATTCAGGGGTCCCCATGACCACCTCTGGTTCAATAATTCGCTAGAATGGCCCACAGAACTCAAGAAGGTGCTACATGTATCATTACAGTTTTATTATAAGGGATACAATTCAGCCAAATGAAGAGATGCATAGTGTCCGGCCTGGGAGGGCCACAAATGTGAAGCCTCTGTACCCCCAGGATGTGCCACCCTCCAGGCACATCGATGTGCTCACCAGGCAGGAAGCTTCTACTGGGATTTCATTACACGGGCACAGTTGATTGAGTCATGGCCATATGGTTGAGCTTGATCTCCAGCCCTTCTCCTCCCAGAGGTCAGAGGTTGGGCTGATCTCAAGTGGCTCAAAGCCCAACCCTCTAATCACATGGTTGGTCTCTCCCCCATCCTGAGACTATCTCAGGGCCCATGTGAGTTACCTTGTTAGCATGAGCTATCGGGGTGCGCTATGAATAACCAAGGTACTCTTATTACTCAGGAATTCCAGGGATTTAGAGGCCACTTCCCAGAAACCTAGAAAAAGGCTAGCCCAATTCTTTATTTTACAACGTATGCCCATTCTGGTTTGTTAGTGGCTGCTTTCAAAATTGTGCCGAGAAAGATTCCGAGGCTAGTCTCAGGATCAGTAGAGAAGAGTGTCACGGTGGGCGGAGGTGGTGGCAGTGCTCGCGCCCCTCTCTGACAACCTGGCATAGTTAGAATTATCATAAAGGGAGGCAGCTTTGTAGATGCTGGAATATTTTTATAATTTAACCAAAGAATCGGTTAGCACAGCTCAGTGAAACGCTTGGAATGTAGGTTTTTGTGACACAATAAAGAAGCCCCTTTCCATGGTGGCTAGGGTATTAATTTCCATTTATTAACTGCCTGTTGGTTTCCAGAAGCTGTACTGGGTACTTTACATATAGTCTCTCATTTAATCCTCATAGCATCCCCAAAAGCACATGTTATTATTCCTGTTTTTCTTGACAACCTAGCTGAGACTCAGAGATGTCGAGTAACTTACCCAAGGTCACACAATCTCTGTTCTGGTCACATCACTGCTCTGTCTTACTGGCAAACTTCTACAAGCTGCAGGCATGAGACTGGTGGAGGTAAGTGGAAGGTTTATTCTAATATCATCCACAATGATCTAAATACGGCGGATGGGCCCAAGACCTGTAGAGACCAAGAGAAAGGAGAGCTCAGGCTGAGCTGATCCAAGAGAGCTTCCTGGAGGAAGCAGAGCGTGAGGAGAACCCTGAAAGGAGAAAGATCATTGGTGTTTAGGTAGGAAAAAAGGAGGGGATGAGCATCCTGGGAGGCCCTGGTTGAGGGGAGGTAGCATGTGGGCAGTGGAGGGTGGGGCGAGGGTGTGTGTGTGGACCCAGAGGCTGCAGAGCAGCAGAATGATACCAGAACAGTCCAAGTGGTCCTAGGTCTGCCGTGCTCAGACTGGGAGCTAACAGACTGCAGAGGTACTCTCACTTCACAGCGGAGAAATGAGGGTGAGAGAAGTGCTTGGGCTTACCCCAGATCACCCAGGAGGAGAGGAGGGAGCCAGAACTGGGGACCAGACTCTCTGAGCACTGAGCTGCGGGTGGGGGCGTGTGAGATCAGGATGACCCACCCGGCGTGAGGGTGTTGATGCGCGGTCACAATAGGCTGAGGAGGCCTCTGCCAGCGGCTGGGCAGGGGCAGTGTGTAGGCTGAGAGGCTGGAGAGGAGCGTTGAAGGGTCACCTGCTGGGGATGTGGGATGAAGAGGAGAGAAGCTGCGGGGAGGGCTTTCCGGGGACCCTGATGATTTTACCACGTCCTCGCACACGTGCCCCTGTCCCCAGGGCCTTGCCTGTCTGTGCCCTCATCTGCGAGGGAGCTGTGTCCTCTGGGCTGGTACTTCCTGAACTGCACGTGCGGGGGTTACTTTCAGCTGCCTGTCTAATTGTTCATTGGGATGGATGCTAATGAGGGCTCTTGCTTACATCGGATGACATCAGAATAAATCCCGGGTGGGAGCTCGCAGTGTGGCTGATGGGAGAAGTCAGCAGGAAGAAAGCACACCTTTGGGGGCCCCCGCTGGCGGATGTGATGGGCAACGCTGAGCCCCGCCCACCAGCTGTCAGTCACCGCTTTAATTACATACCACCGTGGAGCGATTTCTTGAAGTCTTCATAGACAACTCCTGTCACCTCCGGTCGCAGAAGGGTCTTAGCTGCTAGTAGTAAAGCTCCCAAGCCCAGTAGCTTCCCCAGTGCAGGGGGTGACTGGTGCAGGAGTCAGGCTCAGCTCCATCCTGTGCTGTTCTCTCCTCTCTGCCTTCTGCCAGGTCTGGGAGCAGCCCTCAGGCTGGGGGCAAGTTTCAGCCTTCGAGTCTGTGCCTCACAATGTCCAGAGGAAGAGAAACCCTCTCATTCATTCATTCATCCAGCAAATATTTACTGGGTGCCTACTGCATGTGTTATACTGTTCTAGGTGCTGGAGTTAAATCAGTGAACAAAAGCAGTGGAGATGCCTTGCCCAGGAGCCCATGTTCCAGCAGGGGGCGGTAGACAGTAACTGTAGTCAATCTGTTCCATAGGTATTAAACGTGATAAGAATAAGGAGAGTGAAGGGGATGACAGGGTGCAGGATCCAACAGGGCAATCAGGGCGGGCCTCACTGAGAAGTTTTCTGGAGGAAGAGTGCTCCAGACCGAGAGCAGCTGGTGCAGAGACGTGAAGGTGGGTGTGTGCCTGGGTGTCCCGGGAGCAGCGTGGGGGTCAGTGTGGCTGCAGTGAAGGTTGGGGAGGAGGGGAGGCAGTAAGAGATGCTGGTGGGGGTGATGGGACCAGGTGGTGGCCACTCTTAGGACTTTGAATGAAACGGGGGTCATGGCAGGGTTCTGAGCAGAGGAGTGACATAATGTAACTTGCATCACTCAAGGCTCCCCTTGGCTGCCATGGCAACAGGGGGACCAATTAAGAGGCTATGACAGTCATGTAGGCTTGGACCAGAGTGATAACAATGGAGGTGGTGGGCGCGGTCAGGCTCTGGACACACTTTGAAGTCAAGGCCAACAGAATTTCCTGAGGAAGAATGTAGGGGAGGCTGACTCTGGGTTTTTGGTTTGACCACTGGAGGAGAGCTCCTGTTGGACCTGTTAGGGATGATTTGCCCATGAGGCACTGGGTGGAGATGTGGAAAAGGCAGGTGTCCAAGTGGGCCTGGAGTGTGGGGGAGATGTCTGGGGTGGAGATCTAAATTCGAGAGCTGTGGGCAAATGGGTGGTCTTTGGTTATGGCCTGAATGAAACTAAGGGGTGGGTGTGGAAAGAGAAGGGCACTGGTGCTGGACCCAGGGCCCCCACCGGGAAGTCAGAGGGAAGAGGACTCAGCAGAGGAAATGGGTATGGAGACAGATATGGTGCAGCAGTGGGGAAGGAGGAAAGCCAGGAGAGTGTGAGGCTGTGATATTGTGATTAATAGTAAGAAATATATATTTGGTCTTTTTCCCCTTTTCTGGCACAGAGCTCCTAAAACCCTTGGAACTTGTTATGTTAATGAGGTGAATTTTGGAAAGCCTTAAGGATAGGGGCTGGTGGCCAGGGGAAACAACCATGTGATGAGAGAATTGGAACTTTAAGTCCCATGCCCCCTGACCTCCAGGGAAGGGAGAGGGGCCAGAGCTGAATCAATCACCATGGCCAATAATTTAATCATCCTATGTATGCTATGTAATGAAGCCTCCATTAGAAACCCAAAACGACAAGGTTCAGAGAGCATCTGGGTTGGTGCACATGTGAAGATCTGGGCAGAGTGGCATTCTCAGTGATAGCATGGAAGCTCGTCCTCCTTCCCAAACGCCTTGCCCTAGACCTCTCGTCCATCTGACTGTTCCTGAGTTATATCCCTTGTAATAAACCAGTGACCTAGTAAGTAAAATGTTTCTCTGAGTTCTATGAGCCAATCTATAAGTTAATCAAACCCGAGGAGGGGGTCATAGGAACCTCCAATCTATAGCCAGTTGGTCAGAAGCACAGGTAACAGCCTGGACTTGTGATTGGCATCTGAAGTGGGGGGGGGGGGAGTCTTGTAGGACAGAGCCCTTAACCTGAAGGATCTGACACTATCTCCAGGTTGATGGTGTCAGAACTGACTTAAATGGTAGCACACTCAGCTGGTGTCCGAGAATTGCTTGTTGGTATGAGGAAGAAAACCCCGCACGTCGGAGGTGGTGCTAGAATCTTAGATGTTTTGGAAGCCAATGAAGAGAGGGCATGAGGGAGGGGGCCTATCTGCTGTGTCCAGCGCTGCCCAGAGGACGGGGAGGGGGAGGATTGAGACAAGGTTTAGCCACATCAGGTATTGTGAGCTTGACAGGGCAGCGAGAGGGGAGTGGTTGGGACAGAAATCCCAATGAGGGGGGTTAAGAGGAAATGGGAGGAAAGGTATTGGGGACAGTGAGTGTGGGTGATTTTGAGTTTTGCTGCAAAGGGAGCAGAGAAATGGGGTTAAAAGTGGGGATAACTAGTAGAGGTGTTACCCAACGCAGGTCTGGGTGCTCACTGCTCAAAAAATACATACTCGAGAGAGAAACCAATGTTGGTAGAAAGGAAAGTTGCTTTTAATCAGAATGCCGGCAATCTGGGGAGAAGGTGGACTCTGTGTCCTCCAAAACCATCTCTGAAGATTCTGCTCAGCCATGAAAGCTTTTAAAGGGAAAAAGGGAAGTTGTCTCAGTTAATCATTGAGATGGGGGTCAGAGTCACCGCCGTCCCCCACTGAGTGCAGGCTTGCTGACTCCTCTTGATTTTTCTTTAAATGCTGTCTTGTTCACACAGTTTGTTTAGGGGATTACTGAAGGGGAAGCTAGGGAAGAGATTTGGTCATCTGTTAATTAATTATTCTTCATTTCTACTTCTTTGATCTATGGAAAGTACCAACACATTAGGCACGGTATGGTGTGATCAAAAGATTTGAAAGGTGTGCTAGGGCTGGAGATGAGTAGCGCATGGGAGCTGCTGGTTTAAGGATAGTGTGTCAGAGACAAAGGGTCCCCCTGCAGAGACCTCTTTCTTGCGAAAAGCTGCTTACAAAGGAAAGGAATCAAGAGAATATTTTTTTAAAGGTGAGATGAATAATAGTTTCTTTGGTGATGGGATTAATCCAGAGAGGGGGAAAATTTTGATGTAAGAGAGAGAAAGGAGAATTCCTTTGGTTATTTCTTATGTGTAAGTAAGAAAACTAGCCTAGAAAGCTAATTCCAGCTCTAGCTGACCCTCTCTCAGAGTTGGGCCATATGCCTATTCCCGGCGGTGTGGAGGCTGTGTTTGGTTAGGACCATATTCTGGAACAAGTTACTGAAGAGGGTGGTTGGATTACCTTTACCTCCGTTGGCCACCCCACTTCACTCCAGGAACTGGGGAGCAGGACGGGCTCCCTTGAAGCATAGGGTGGGGAATGGGGACAGTGGAGATCTGAGTGAAAGTCAGTCAAGAAGGATAAAATGGATACAGAGGACTCAGCTGTCAGTGTCCACTAGGGTCTATCCCTGGCTACCAACATCCCCCAGACCTCTGCCTTCAAAGATGTTCACACACATGGGACGCTCTCCAAAAGGAGACAATGCTGAAATGTCATCGCCTCCTGCACCTGCTCCACGACCTCTGTGTCTGGATACTGGTCCATTATGTCGAGGTGGATCGCCTTCTGGTGGAGCCTCTGGCTGAAAGCCTTGCTCGTCAGCCCTGGCACACCCGCTGTGCAATGGTGGAGTGGGAACAGGAGAGCTGGTAAGAACAAAAACTCTACCTGTAGGAGAAGAACCTTGTGATGCACTGACAGGGTCACAGGTCTCCAGCACACACAGGAATGGAGAGGGTGAGCCAGGGCCCTTTCCCAGGCCAGCCCATCTAGCAGCCCCTGTAGGGCCCCTGTGAGTCTCTGTGACCACTGTTGTCTGTGAAGTCCCAGATCCTGGTTCCAGGGGTGGTAGGGGTGGGGGTGGGGGTTCTGTCTGCAGTGCTGCCCACTTCCTGCTGGCTTGGATATTATGTCAGGCTGGAGTGGTCACAGCCAGGCTGGGCCTCTCACCTCTTTGCTCAGGGCTATTCTCACAGTTAGAGCTCTTGTCTGGTTATAATCATAGACAAGATGAAAACACAGAGAACTGGCTCTCTACCTCCAGGTTTCTGATCCAGCAGTTCTGGGGTGGGAACCCGAGGCTGTGCATTTCTAATACATTTCTAGGTGGGCTGTTGCTGCTGGGGACACACTTTGAGATGTACTGCCCTAGATCTAACTTTAAAGGCTTCTACCTTCACCTCGGTCTCTAGGTTCTGTGTGTGTGTGAGTGTGAGTGTGTGTGTGTGTGTGTGTGTGTGTGTGTGTCCCCTATGCTCCACTGCTGCATCCCAGGGACAACTTTCTAGTGAGCACAGCTGTCCCTGTGACTGGGCAGGCCGTGCTCACTGAGGGTGCATGGAAGGGTAGGGGCTCAGGCTGGTCATTGCCCCAGTGGCCTCCTGCTAATATGTTTCCTCCTGTCCTCTGCTGGCATTTCCTCTTGGGTCAACGAATCCAGTTTTTCCAAGGCTTCAAATTACCAACTCCTGGTTCCACCCTGCCCCTGGGGCATCTACTCTCCCTTATGGATGTCAGGCAGAGGTGATGACCAATACCAGATGAATCCTAGATTCAGAGATTCAGAGATGGCTGCAGGGAAGCCCCAGGGAAGAAAGGGGTCCCAGCCACAGCCTCACAAGGAGCTAGTTGTCTATCTCTTCAGCAGAGCTTAATCCCACTCAGTCTTCCCGAGGACCAGTATGAGAGTGGATTTGTGTTTGTGCCTTATAGAGAGGCAAACTCAAGCTCCAAGTCACAAAACTTGTTCAGGGACATTCAGCTGGGCAGTGGAGAGCTGAATTTATTTATTTATTTTCAGTCTGCCCTTCACCACCATACCTTACCAACTCTTAGGCTGATAAGACTAGACCGCTTGGTTTGCAGAACCAGAAACCTAGTCCAGCCAGTTTCCACACAAATGTAAGGGTTCAGGGGTATTTGGGGCAGTAGGTGTTCCCACACCTAGGAGCACATGGAACCAAGTCTAGATGTGGTCAGTGGTCAGGGGCCGGCTGGCTGCCCAGCCCTGGGCCACGTTCTCCTTCCCAGTCTGTCTCTCTCCCATAAACACACCAGCCTTCTCAGCTCCTCCAGACACAGAGAGGAACATGGTTGCTCAGCCCAGATTTGATTCCTTTCTTAGGAGTGCCTCTCATAGAAACAGTGTAGAGGGGTCAAGCTGGGTACACTGAGAAAATTCTGGACACACACTGCTTGGATTTCAACCCCAGGTTTGCCATTTACTAGCTGTACAACCTCAGGCATATTCCCTCACTTCTCCAACAAAATGGTGAGGAACAGTAACACTTACATCACAGGGTTAGGGTGATGATTAAAGAAATTGCTACAAGTAGAGCATTTAGAACAGAACCTGGCATGTGGAAAGTACCCGGATAATGTTAATAAATCTTCATCTTTTTGCCATTGTTTTTGCTGTCTCTGAATTCCGGTGTCATTTTCTGGGAATCAGACTCTGACTGGCCCAGCTTGTATCAGGCTGCATGTTTGGTATAATTTGTCCAGTTGGCTGTGCAGAAGCCTGCTCTCCTGGACGCCATCTATGAGGATGAGAGTGGAGTTGGGAGACTGGTGCACCTGTGGAAAGATGGGGGTAGGTTGGGTAGGCATCCCAAAGGTGTCTCTCAGATTTAGGGTGACCAACCATCCCAGTTTGTCTGAAACTGAGAGGTTTCCTAAGAAATGAGACTTTCAGTGCTGAAATTAAGAATGTCCCAGGCATCTGTCGATGGACATTTAGGTTGTTTCCATGTCTTGGCTATTGTGAATAGTGCTGCTATGAACATAGGGGTGCATGTGTCTTTTTGAATTATAGTTTTATCTGGATATATGCCCAGGAGTGGGATTGCTGGATCATATCATATAGGTGGGGGAGGGAGGCACTGGGAGTTTGGGGTTAGTAGATGCAAACTGTTACATATAGAATGGATAAACAACAAGGTCCTATTGTATAGCACAGGGAACTATATTTAATATCCTGAGATAAAACATAATGGAAAAGAGTATAAAAAGAATGTGTGTATGTGTATAACTGGGTCACTTTGCTGTACAGCAGAAATGAACACAGCATTGTAAATCAACTCAACTATACTTCAATAAAAAAAATAAATTAAAAAAAAAGGAATGTCCCAGACAAGCCCAGAAGATTGGTCATCCTATAAGTCTGAACTGATTTCAGTAACTCCCAGATGAGACCAATGTACCTAGCATAATGTATATTATGACACTTTCTTGAAATCTTTGGAAGGAGAGTGAAAAGATGGGTGAGGTAGTTTTGAAAATATTTTGTGATGTGTCCAAGGTTGCTCCAAGATTTTGCTTCATCACCCCTCTTCCCTCCCAGTCTCCCTGACCCTTGCTGGACATTGATGTTCCTTGGATTCTCCAATGCTTCCAGTTTCTTAGCTTTCACTCACTATGGGGACCATTACTAAGAAGGTCTTCCCCACATCCCCAAATCTCTTTTTCCACTGACCTGCCACTGCACATGAAACTCAATTATTTCCTCCTTTGGCTTAATGCATTCAGACTGAATTAAAATTCAAGTGTTTTATGGAAGGCAGAATCCATTAAGCTGTATGGCTCATTAGGGTCTTAGCCTGGATAACTTCATTGGATTAGTCAGCCCCTGAGCAATGTCCCAGCCTGGGACACAGAAGCCCATGCTTGGAGGAGAGAAGGGAACATTGCAGCATGACACTGCACTGGAGTAAAAGATGATGGGCCTGGTCACACTGAGGCAGCTGTGAGCCCCACTGCAGGGAGAGCAGGAATGTGGAGGAAAGTTACTTTCTTCCCAAGTCAGCTGTCCAGTCTGTGCTGGACTGGATGTGCTTGCTTTTCCTCTACCTAGAAGAAAACCAGCTCAGAACTGTCAACAACTTTCAAAGAGCTAGAAAGAAAAGGATAAAGCTGAGAATGGACTGGGTCCTGGAGGTTGTTGTGAAACATTCTGGATGGGTCTCTAAGGAAAACTGACTTTTAGGATTGTATTCTTTTTTGAGCCTTGATTCTCTTTTCCAACATCCATGCCTGGTAGGTTGGAGGCATGTGGATAGTAAGAAGGGAGTTATATGATACTTTCATTCAGTCACCCACTTACTCACTTACCCCACTGAAGGAGGTAGTTTTGGAAAACTCTCACTTTAAAAATAAGTTTATAAGATTGATGAAGAAAAAAAGAGAAGACTAAAATTACTAAAATCAGAAATGAAAGTGGCATCATTACTACCAATTCCACAGAAATAAAAAGGATTATGAGCATACTATGAACAATGGCCTGCCAAAAAATTGGATAAGCTAGATGAAGTGGACAAATTTCTAGAAACCCAGAACCTACCAAGACTGAATCATGAAGAAATAGAACATCTGAATAGATCTATAATTAGTATGGAGATTGAATCAATAATTAAAAACCTCCCAGAAAAGAAAAGCCCTGGATCTAATGGCTTTACTGGTGAATTCTCCAAGACATTTAAAGAACTAATACCATTCTTTCTCAACCTTTGTCCACAAGCTGAAAAGGAGGAAACACTTCCTAGCTCATTCTGAGGCCAGCACTGCTCTGATATCAAAGCTGACAAAGTCATTAGGACAAGAGAAAACTGCAGACTAATATCTCTCTGAAAATTGATGCAAAGATCCTCAATAAAATACTATCAGGCTGAATTCAGCAACATATTAAAAGGATTATACACTATGATCAAATGAGATTTATGCCTGGAATGCAAGGATGGTTCAACATATGAAATAGATCAATGTAATATACCACATTAACAGTATGAAGGAAAGAAAAACACATGCTATCTCAATTAATGCAGAGAAAGCATTTGACAAAATCCAACATACATTCATGATGAAAACACTCAACAAACTAGGAATAGAAAGAAACTACCTTAACATAATAAAAGCCACATACAAAAAACCCATAGCTAACGTCGTATTCAATGGTAAAACTCTGAAAGCTTTTCCTTGAAGATCAGGAACAAGGCAAGGATGCCCACTTTTACCACTTCTACTCAACATACTACCGGAAGTTCTAGCCAGAGCAATGAAACAAGAAAAAGAAACAGAAGGCGTTCAAATTGGAAAGGAAGAAGTAAAATTGTTTCTGTTCCGAGATGATATGATCTTACTGTGGCAAACTCCCAAGATTCTACAGAAAACTATTAGAAATAATTAACAAATTCAGCAAAGTAGCAGGATACAAGATCAACATGCAAAAATCAGTTGCATTTGTATACACTAAAAATGAACAATTCTAAAAGGAAATTAGGAAAACAATTCCATTTACAATAGCACCAAAAAGAATATAACCAATGAGGCAAAAGACTTGTACAATGAAAACTATAAAACATTGCTGAAAGAAACTAAAGAAGACATAACTAAATGAAAAAACATTCTATGGTCACAGATTTGAAGACTTAATGTTAAGTTAAGATGATAATAATATCCAAAGCAATCTACAGACTTGATGCAATCTCTATCAAAATCCCAATAATGTCTTTGTAGAAATGGAAAAGTCCATCTTAAAATTCATATAGAATCTCAAGGGAACACAAAGAGCCAAAACAATCTTGAAAAAGTGGAACAAAGTTGGAGTTCTCACACTTCTTGATTTCAAAACTTACTACAAATTTACAATAATCGAAACTGTGGTATTGGTATGAAAGAGAGACATATAAACCAATGGAATGAAGAGCCCAGAAATAAACCCTGGCATGTATGATCAAATAATTTTTGACAAGAGTGCAAAGACCATTCAATGGGGAAAGACAGTCTTTTCAACAAATGATATAGGGAAAACTGGATGTTCAGATGCAAAAAAAAAAAAGAAAAAAAAAGGAAGTTGGACCCTTAACTAACAATATAAACAAAAATTAACTTAAACATTAAAGATCTGGATGTAAGGGTTAAAACCATAAAAGTCTGAGAAGAAAACATAGGGCAAAATCTTCATTGAATTTAGCAATGATTTCTTGGATATGACACCAAAGACACAGGCAACAAAACAAAAAATAGACAAATTGAGCTTCAACAAAATTAAAAACTTTTGTGCATCAAAGGACATTATGAACAGAGTAGAAAGGCAACCCACAGAATGGCAGAAAATACTTTAAATCATATATCTAGTAAGGGGTTAATATCCAGAATATATAGGGAACTCCTACAACTGAACAACAAAAAGACAAATGATGCAATTATAAAGTGGCCAAAGGACTTGGATAGAGTTTTTTCCAAGGTAGATATACAAATGGCAAATAAACACATGAAAAGACGCTCAACATCACCAATCATTAGGGAAGTGCAAATAAAAGTCACTATAAGATAGAATCCTACATCCATTAGGATGGCTACTATAAAACAAACAAACAGAAAAACAACACAGAAGGACCAGTGTTGGGGAGGATGTGGAGAAATAGGAACACTGGTGCATTGTTGGTGGGAATGTAAAATGGTGCAGATGCCATGGAAAACTGTATGGCAGTTCCTCAAAAAATTAAAAATAGAATTACCCTATGATTCAGAAATTCCACATATACCCAAAAAAGCAGGGGTCTCAGATTTGTACACACACGTTCGTAGCAGCATTATTCACAATAGCCAAAATGTGGCAACCCAAGTGTCCACTGAGATGAATGCATAAATAAAACTTAGCACTTATATACAATGCAATATTATTCAGCCTCAAGAAGGAAGGAAATTTTGACATATGTCACAACATGGATGAACAGTATGCTAAGTGAAATAAGCTAGTCACAAAAAGACAAATGCTGTATGATTTTACTTATATGAAAACCTAGAGTAGTGAAAATCATAGAGACAGAAAGTAGGATGATGGTTGCAAGAGACTGGGGGCAGGAGAGAAGGAGTTACTGTTGAATGGGTATAGAGTTTTAGTTTTGCAAGATGTAAAGAGTTCTTGGGATGGATGGTGGTGAGATTTAAAATGTCACCAAACTGTATACTTAAAGAAGGTTAAGATGGTACATTTTAAATTTAAATTTAAATCTTTAAATTTTGATCTCACTTTTACATGTATTATTTTTCTTTTTTTCAGTATCATTGACACAGAACATTATATTAGTTTCAGGTGTGCTATGTAACAACTCAATATTTGTATGTATTGTGAAATGATCACCATAATAAGTTTAGCTAACATCTGTCACTGTAACTATGTATTAGCTACAAATTTCTTTTTCTTGTGAAGAGAACTTTTAAGATTTACTCTCCTAGCAACTTTCAACACAGTATTATTAGCTAAAGTCACCATGTTGTGCATTACATCCCCATGACTTACTTATTTTATAACTGGAGGTTTGTACATTTTGACTCCCTTCATTTTGCCCACTCTCCACCCCTCACCTCTGGCAACCACCAATCTGTCTTCTGTTTCTGTAAGATTATTTTCTGTTTGCTTTTTGTTTTAGATTCCACGTATAAGTGAGATGACATGGTATTTGTCTTTCTCCATCTGTCTTATTTCATTTAGCATAATGCCCTCAAGCTCCATCCATGTAGATGCAAATGGCAAGATTTTATTCCTTTTTTATGGCTGAATAATATTCCATTGTGTTTTCCACATTCCTCATTTTTCTGTATCCATTCATCTGTCAGTGGACATTTAGGTTGTTTCCATATCTTGGCTATTGTAAATAATGCTGCAATGAACATGGGGGTGCATGTATCTTTTTGAGCTAGTGTTTTTGTTTTCTTTGGATAAATACCCAGAAATGGAATTGCTTGATCATAATATTTTTGAGGAAACTCATTTTTTTTCCTAGGGTAAGTACATCTTTAGTTGTGGTCCGTAAATATTGATATTTTTTTAAAATTATCATTCAGCTTATTTTGAGATTTTCCAGATATTTTATTGATTTCTAATTAAATTCCATTTTGGTCAGAGAACTTACTTAATATGATTTAAATCTTTTGAAATCTTTTGAGACGTATGGCCTGTATTGGTGAAAGTTCCATGTATACTTGAAAATGCAGTGCCTTGGTTGTAGTGTTCTCTACAAGTCAACTAGGTACACCAGTGATTCTCAACAAGCAGACATTTGGCAGGGTCTGGAGACATTTTTGGTGTCACACCTGGGATGAGGGTACTACTGGTATCTAGTGGGTTGAAGTCAAGGATGCTGCTAAACATCCTACCATGTACAGGACAGCTCCACCCTCCATGACAAAGAATTATCTGGCTCAAAGTGTCAATAGTGCTGACATTGAGAAACGCTGGGTTAAGCTGCTTAAAAGTTATTTAAATCTCTATATGCTTATTGATATTTTGTCTAATAGTTTGATCAATTATAGAGAAAAGACTGTTAAAATCTACACCTGTAATTGTGAATTTGTCTATATCTCCATTTATTCTGTCAGCTTTTGTTTCACGTAGTTGATGCTTTGTGATTAGATGTTTTGTTATTCAGATTGTTATGTTTTCTTGATGAACTGGCTTTTTTATTATTATGAAATACACTTATTATGGTAATACCATTACTTTCCATAGGAATCATGTATAAAAAACTGTATGGACACATAAGTATCTGATGAATGCGCTATGAGGAAATTAAAACAGGGTAGGGGATGGAGCTGTATGGAAGGAAGGGATTGTTTAAAGGAGTGGTCAGGGAAGGGAATGTCTGGGCAAATACATTCTGGTCTGTTTCTAGCCTATCGTTCTGAGCAAATATTATGCTGTCCTAATTTGTGTGGCTTGTGGAATCTTCATGTATGATAAGCAGAGACGCATTTATTCCTCTTATTTAAACATGGTCTGGCTACATTGTTCCTTTACTTTTCCATATGAATTTTAGGATTAGTTTGTCAAATTCCGTGACTAAGTCCAATAATTTAAATGAGAAAGACTTTCACAATTTTTTTTTGTATAGGTGAGAAATTCCACAGACTAATAGATTTTTATTTTTTTAAAGTTGTATGCAAGCAAGAGAAAAGGAAACTAGAAATGCTCATCTTCTGCCAAAATTAAAAAAACCCCAGCAGTTATCTTTTAGAAACAAAGATATCAATTTAAATATTATTACCAGGGCAAATAAACTATAAAGAAAGAAAAGGGGTCAGAATCACATTTTTAGGGGTTAAAAATTATTTTCATAGGTCATAGTGATAATTTCTGAAGTCCAGGTATACTTCAAGATCATTTTGTTAAAAATAAGAAAAATTAAGTGCATTTAATGATACTTTTATGCCTCTTTCGGGAAAGAGGCAATATTTCCTTTTTAACTTGAGGTTGCATTCACCAACATTTCATAAGATCCCATCATTCTAAGACTAAGTATTAGAAATTCCTTAGTTAGCACACAAGGAGGGAAAGAAAATCAGGCCAGGGGCCCATAACTTACAAAATAGAAGAGAAACGGGAGAACAAAATAATTAACTAAATGGCATATTATTTTGTATCTACAGTTATTTGGGATTTTAGCTAGAACCACAGTGATTGATAGATTAACTTAGAGGAAAATTGCCATCTTTATGCTATTGTCTTCCCATACTTGAATGTGTTTTGTTTCTCCATTTATTTAAGCCTTCTTTTTCTTTTAATAAAGTTTTTGAACTTTTTTTAAATTTATTTTTTATTTTTTTAATTTTTTTAATTAAAACAATTTTTTTAATCTATTTTATTTATTTATTTATTTATTTTATTTTTTTTAATTTTTGAACTTTTTTACCTGTACAGGCCTTGCACATATTTTGTTAGATTAATTCCCAGGTACCTGATTGTTGTGTTGCCTTTATAAAATCTGTTGTTCTTACAACTTCATCTTCTAAATGATTGTTGCTGCTGGATAGGAGTGCTCCAGTAACCTGCTAGGTGCTGTTGCTTATTCCAAAATTTTTTCTGTACATCTCTTTCTGATATCTGTAAGTCATCATCTGAAAATGATGATTTTAAAAAACTTAAAAACATCCTTATACTTACTTATTTTTCTTTTATAATTTTGGCAGCCAGGAGTTCCAGGACAATGGTAAATAGAAGTGATAATGGCTTTGAGCACACAGCTAAGATAACAGGCTTCTTTGGGCTGTTCCAGGCTTCTAAAGGGATGAACCTGCTGTAGTACCAGTAACATTTGCTGTGGTAGGTTTTTGAACTGTGCTTTACCACATTTAGAAAGTTTCTTTTTATTTCTAGTTTTGTAAGAATTTTTTTCCTTAAATCATACATGATTTTTTATAAAATGATTTTCTGCATTTACAAATGTTATTTTGCTGTTTTTCTCCTTTATCATATATGATGCATGTGTGTATATGTCTAAATTTGAATGTTTATAGTATTTATTCCTGGATTTATTTGTTTTTTTTGCATTTTTGTATTCACGTTCCAAGGTAAGATTGGCTATACTTTTCCTTTCTTATACTGTTACCTCCCTGTCTTGTATTCAAGGTTTTACTAAATGAGTCTAGCAGAATTCACTGGTAAAACTGTCTGGACTTTATTTTGCAGACTGAATTTAAAATACAAACTCAATGCCTTTAAGAGCAAAAAACCCATACAGATTTTCTTAAATTGAAATATATTTGACGTACAACATTGTGTAAATTTAAGGTGCAAAACATACTGATTTAATACATTTATACATGATAACATGATTGTCATTGTAGCAAGGGTTACCATCTCTATCATGTCACATAATTATTGTTTCATTTTTGTGGTGAGAATAACTGAGATCTAGTCTCTTAGCAATAATTCAATATTTCAACAATAATTCAATGTTGTTGTCTGCATTGACTATACTGTGCATTAAAGATCCAGGACTTATTTATCTACTGACTGGAAGTTTGTACCCACAAACGTCTCTTCTATCCTCTCACCCACCAGCTCCTTGTAACCACCACTCTACATGAATCTAGATTTTTTAGATGCTACATATAAATTATATACAGTATTTGTCTTTCTCTTTCTGACTCATCTCACTTACAATATGTCCTCAAGGTCCATCCATGTTGTCACAAATGGCAGAATTTCCTTTTTTCTCATGGCTATAACATTGCTTTATATATATGTACAACCTTTTCTTTATCCAGTCATCCATTGACAGAGACTTAGTTTGGTTCCTTATGTTGGCTATTGTGAATACTGCTGCAATGAACATGTGGGTGCAGACACCTTTTCAATATCCTGTTTTCATTTCCTTTGGGTATATACCCAGAAGTGAAATTGTAGGATCGCATTCAGGTTTTTAATTTTCTTCTTGAGCCAAGTTTGGTAATTTACATTTTTCTGGAGAATTGCCCATTCATATTTAAATTTCAAATTTCTTGACATGAAGTTTTTGTAATCTCTTATGATTTAAATATTATCTCTATCATATTTGTTATTAGGTTCCTTCCCCCTTCCCAACCCCATGTTGCTTATTCTGGACCTGCTCTTTTTTCCCTTTATCCTTCTTGTCAGGAATTTGTCTATTTTATCAGTCTCTTCAATGATCAAGTTTTGAAAAGAACATGTATGTGCAGGTTTTGAGGTAAAGGGATTTATATGAGTATATCCATTAAATCAAAATCATTTATTATATTGTTCAATTATTCTCCGTCCTTGCTTTTTATCCCCACATCGGCTAGACTTTTTTTTTTTTTGCCAGTAGAGGCCTGTTAATGCCTCTCATTATGATTGTGTCTTTGTTCATTTTCCCTTATAATTCCGCCAGCTTTTGCTTTGTATAGTTAAAGCTACATTGTTAAGTTGTTCTTTCTTACGGTGAATTATTATGAAATGACCTTCCAAATCTATTCCTTTTTTTAAACATTTTATTTATTTATTTATTTTACTTTTTGGCTGTGCCGTGTGTTAGTTGCAGTGTGTGGGCTCTTCCTTGTGGTGTGCGGGCTTCTCTCTAGTTGTGGCGTGTGGGCTTTCTCTCTCTAGTTGTGGCACACGGGATCCAGAGTGCGTGGGCTCTGCAGTTTGCAGCATGTGGGCTCTGTAGCTGAGGCACGTGGGTTCAGTAGTTGTGTTGGGCGGGCTTAGTTGCCCCGCGGCATGTGGGATCTTAGTTCCCTGACCAAGGATCGAACCCACGTCCCCTGCATTGGAAGGCAGATTCTTTACCACCGGACCACCAGGGAAGTCCCCAGATCTTTTAACTGAATTTGAAGGTGGGGTGCTGTAAGAAGCAGAACCTAAAAGTGGAGGGAGTCTGGTTTCTGGCATTGAGCAGACAGACATCACAGGCCGGAGAGCGAATGCCCTTGCTCTGGAGCAGTGGGAACACTGGGGCAGACTGTCTGCTGACAGCCTTAGAATGCAAGCCCTGTGTTGTGAAATGGTAGGAACGATTTAGCATTTGGTGTGTGCGGCTTTTATGACTGCTTTCAGGAATGTCTAGAAAAAGGATAAACTCAAACTAGAGGCAGCCAGTCTGCAAGCAGATGTGAAGATGCTGGACTGAGAGGATGCTTCTCTGCCCACAGCCTCAAATGTCAATTGGCCAAGTTGCAGCGTTGCAAGGTTAAAAAGTTCAAACAGAAGTGGTGATAAGAAGCAGTCTCAGCAGAAAGTGGACCAGGCTTTCTCACACAGGTCAGATTCAGTTTGCTCTGGCAGCATGGGCACGCGAGGCAGAGCAGATCAGAGACAGCTCCCTCTCAGCGCTGTCTGTTGGGTTGCTTCACAGCTAAGGGGATGAGAACACATCAGACAAAGATAAGAAGACTTGGAAGTCTGGCTACTCATCTTCCCCAACATCCTTCTACTCCTCTTTTGTAACTGAGCCCCAAGTAATTTGGGGGCATAATGTGCCCAGTTATAAACTCCATTTCTCAACCTTCCTTGCTCACTGTGTGACAGCTCAGGTAAATTCTGGGTAACAGAATGTAAAAGGAAGTTTTGTGGTCCTTTCAGGAAATCTCTTTAAAAGTAAGGCCGTGCTCTCTTTCCTTTCTTTTCTCGATCCAGCCCCTGGGAAGAGATGTGTGATAGCTGAAGCTGGAGCAGCTATATGCCATTATTTTGCAATATTTTTCCCTCTCATGTTTAAAAAACAGCTTTATCAAGATATAATTTACATACCATAAAGTTCATTCATTTAAAATGTGTAATTCTATAACTTTTTGTATATTTATGGAGTAGTGCAACCATCACCATAATCTAACTTTACAACATTTTCACCATCCTCCAAAGAAACCCCATACCCATTAGTAGTCACTAATAACTCTTTCCTTCTCCTAGTCCCCGGAAACCACTAATCTACTTCCTGTCTCTGTAGATTTGCTTATTATGGACATTTTATATAAATGGAATCATATAACATATGGCCTTTTGTGACTGCCTTCTTTCACTAAACACAATATTTCCAAAGTTCATCCACGTTGCAGCATGTATCAGTACTTCATTCCTTTTCATTGCCATAGAATATCTGTTGTGTGGATAGACCACATTTCATTTATCCATTCGTCAGTCGATGGACATTTGAGTTGTTTGCATATTTTTGCTGTTACGAATAATACTGCTGTGAAATTTTCTTTTTTTTTTTTTTGTGGACATATATTTTCTTTTCTCTTGGGTAGATACAAATAAGACACTGTTGTTATGGCTTTGTAAGTTAATTGTTTGATTTATCCACATTTAAAAAATTATTTGCTCAGTATTCTTTCTAGTGTCTGCCACCTTATATCCAAAATATATTCTTTAGATTTCTTTCTGTGAGGGCAAACTTTCTCAGCTTTTGGTCTGAAAACTTCTGAATTTCTCTCTCAGTCTTGAAAGATAGTTTTATTGGGTCCTGTGAGTTGAATTGTGTCCCCCCTCCCAAAAAGGATATATTTAAGTCCAAACCCTTTGTACATGTGAATGTGACCTTATTGGGAAATAGGATTTTTGCAGATGTAATCAAGTTAAGATGCGGTCACACTGGATTAGGATGGTTCCTATTCCAATGAGGGTATCCTTTTAAGAAGAAGGAAATTTGGCACTGAGACACAGGGAATAGGGCCAGATGATGATGGAGGTGGAGATTGGAGTGTTGCAGCTGCAAGACAAGGAACACCAACGATTGCTGGCAATCACCAGAAGCTACAAAGAAGGACATATATACACTACCAAACGTAAAATAGATAGCTAGTGGGAAGCAGCCGCATAGCACAGGGAGATCAGCTCGGTGCTTTGTGACCACCTGGAGGGGTGGGATAGGGAGAGTGGGAGGGAGGGAGACGCAAAAGATATGAGGACATATGTATATGTATAACTGATTCACTTTGTTATAAAGCAGAAACTAAGACACCATTGTAAAGCAATTATACTCCAATAAAGATGTTAAAAAAAAAAAAAGGAAGCAAGGAAAGATTTGTTTTTAGAGCCTTCAGAGGGAGCATGGCCCTGTCAACACTTCAGCTTTGGACCTCCAGAACTGTGAAAGAATAACTTTCTGTTATTTTAAGCCATGCAGTTTGTGTTCATTTGTTATAGCAGCTCTAGGAAACTAATACACTAATTATATGATTCTATGTTGACAGTTATTTTGTTCTTCATATAATGAGGATGTCAATCCACAGTCTTTCTGATTTTCTTTTTTCTTCTTTTTTTTTATTGAAGTATAGTTAATTTACAATTTTGTGTTAGTTTCAAGTGTACAGCAAAGTGATTCAGTTATACATATGTATATATATATTTTCACATTCTTTTCCATTATAAGTTATTACAAGATATTGAGTATAGTTCCCTGTGCTATACCGTAGTTCATTGTTGTTTACCTATTTTATACATAGTAGTGTGTATCTGTTAATCCCAAACTCCTAATTTATTGACCCCCTTGCTATCCCCTTTGGTAACCATATGTCTGTTTTCTATGTCTGTGAGTCTGTTTCTGTTTTGTAAATAAGTTCATTTGTATCATTTTTTTAAGGTTCCACATATAAGTGATATCATATGATATTTGTCTTTCTCTGTCTACCTTACTTCACTTAATATGATAATCTCTGGGTCCATCCATCTTTGTTCTTCTTGAGAAGTTAACTATTGATCTAACTGCTGTTTGTAACCAATTTCTCTTCCCTTCTTGACTAATTTTAAGATCTCTTTGTTTCTAGCTACCTGCACTTTCGCTATGAAATGCCTGGGTTTGGATTTCTTTTTATTTATTCTGTTCGGGACATACTGGATTTCTGAATCTGAGGATGTGTGTCTATCATCAATTCTGGAAATTTCTAAGCCATTATCTTTTTGAATATTATTTATTAAACTCTACTGCCTCATTTTGAAAACCTGATTAGATGTAAAGTAGCCCTTTTTACTCTAATCTCTATCTTAATCTCTCTTTCATATTTTCCCATCTCTTTGTTTCTCAGGCTGTGCTTCAAACCTGTCTTCCAATTTACCAATTGCTTATGGAAATTCAATTAACAATCAAGTTAAGAAGAAAAAAAGGGTATTTTATTCAAACTAAACTGAAGATTATAACCTGGGAGACAAAGTCTCAGAAGCTCTGAGAACTGTTCCACCTGTTGGAAGTCAAAGGCACAGTGGTATACCTTTATGAGACAAAGGGTGGTACATCAAATAGACATACTGAGATTTTGCATAAAGTTCACCAAGGATACAAAATCCAAATAAGCACATACAAAGCGGGCAGCAAGTCACTATGACCTCTTACAGCCTTGGGAAATAACACTATTCTTTTACAAAGTTACATTGTTAGCATCAGAAGAAAGAAAAAAAAAAGATCTTTCTGGTAGGGCAGGCACTCCCATCCTTGAGGTGCTCTGGTTAACCTGTAATGCAGACACACACTGCACACTAGGGAGGGAGGGAGGGAGGGAGGAGGCCCAAAGGGACAGAAAGAGAATTTTATGTTTAAATTTTCTTGTCCTGCCTTAAAAATATAAATTTTATTTCATCACAATTCTCTCTTTATTTGTGTATAATATGCTATATAACCTACCCACTGAGTGTTTTGTTTTTAATGGCACAATGAAAAAGTTTAAATGTTTGGATTTTTTAAAACCATTTTTTAATTGATGTATAATTAATTTACAATGCTGTGCTAGTTTTAGGCATACAGCAAAGTGATTTTTTTTATATACTAATATACATTCCTTTTCAGGTTCTTTTTTCTTAAAGATTTATTATTTATTTAATTTATTTAATTTATTTTTGGCTGCATTGGGTCTTAGTTGCGGAAAGTGGAATCTTCATTGAGGCATGTGGGATCTTTCATTGCGACACATGGGCTCTTTGTTGCGGCACATACGCTTCTCTCTAGTTGTGGCAGGCGGGTTATGCGGTTTTCTCTTCTCTAGTTGTGGCATGCAGACTCCAGGGCGCATGGGCTCTGTAGTTTGCAGCACATGGGCTTTAGTTGAGGCGCGCGAGCTCAGTAGTTGTGGTGCGTGGGCTTAGTTGCCCCGTGGTGTGTGGGATCTTAGTTCCCTGGCCAGGGATCGAACCCGCGTCCCCTGCATTGTAAGGTGGATTCTTTACCGCTGGACCACCAGGGAAGTCCCCCTTTTCAGATTCTTTTCCATTATAGAGTATTGCAAGATATTGAATATAGTTCCCTGTGCTAAATGTTTACATTTTTATTGTTAATTATAGTAAACATACAGAAATATATGTAAAAAACAAGCACATTAGCTTAACAAATTGTGGCAAACACTTGTGTCATTGCACCAAGTGAGGAAATAGAGTACTGCCAGCGCTTTAGCAGCCTCTGCATGACCCTCCCAATCATACTCTTTCCCTCCCCTTAGCAGTAACCAAAATCTCGACTTCTATGGTACTTTTTTTATAGTGTTTTTTGTTTGTTATGTATCCCTAAACATATAATTTAATATTGCTATTTTTTTACACTTTACATAATGGAATTACACTGTGGTATTCTGCTGCATCTGATTTCCTTTTTCTTAATATAATGTTTCGAAGATTAATGCATGTTGTATATCTGTCTGTGTTTCATTCATTTTCATTGCTGTATAGTATTCCTTTGCATGAATATACTTGTTTGTTTATCATTTCTACCATGGATGGACGTTTGAGTTGTTGCCACTTTAGCTATCTTGACATTTTCCAAAATGTACATGAGAAAGTATTTCTGTAGGGTATATATCTAGGGGTAAACATGTCAGATTTACTGGATATTGGAAACACTTTTCCAGTGTGGCTGTACCATTTTACACTCCCACTGCAATGTGTACAAGACCTTGTTGCTCCTAACCAATGCTTGGTATTGTCAGAATTAAAAATTTTTGCCGATCAGGTAGGTGTGTTGTATGATTCATTGTGATCTTAATTTTCAATTCCCTGATTACCAGTGAGTGTGAGTCCATATTCATATATTTATTGACCAGTTGGATATTATTTTTCACGTGGTGCCTGTTCAGGTGTTCTGCCCATTTTTCTGCTTGGTTCTTTGCCTTTTTCTTATTGACTCGGGGCAACTCTTTACATATCCTGGTAACAGGATTTTTGTCATTTATCATCTTCTTCCACTCAATGGCTTGCTTTTCACACTCTTAATAGTGTCTTTTTGTAAGCAAAATTTCTTAATTTTAACGTGGCTAAATTCATGAGTCGTTTTCTCCTATGTCTAGTGCCTACTGTGTCCTATTTAAGAGATCTTTCTCTACCTTGAAGTTATGGAAGACATTCTTAGATCGTCTTAAATATTTGCTGTTTTGCTTTTCACTTTAAGGTTTATGATCGGCCAATATTGATTTTTGGGAATGAGGTGAGTTAAAGATCCAAATTTATTTTTTTTATATGATATCCCATTGTCCTAGTACATTTGAAACAAAGCTGGCCTTTTGCCAGCACTTGGCAGTATCACATTTATCATAAATCACGGTTTTTGTTTTTTTTTTTGTGGTACGTGGGCCTCTCACTGTTGTGGCCTCTCCCATTGCAGAGCACAGGCTCAGCGGCCATGGCTCACTGGCCCAGGCGCTCCGTGGCATATGGGATCTTCCCGGACCGGGGCATGAACCCACATCCCCTGCAACGGCAGGCGGAGTCTCAACAACTGCGCCACCAGGGAAGCGCCATAAATCACATGTCTTTATATTTATGACTTTGTTTCTGGAATTCCTTTCTAAATCTTTCCATTGGCTTATTTGTCTATCCTTGTACCTATACCATGCTTTCTTAACTGCTGTCTGTGATGGTTACTTTTATGTGTCAACTCAGCTGTGCCACGGTGCCCAGATATTTGCTCACATTATTCTGGATGTTTCTATGAAGGTGTTTTTGGGATGAGATTAACTTTTAAATTGGTGGACAGATTTGGGTAAAGCAGATTGCCCTCCCCCATTGGGTGGTTCTCATCCAATCAGTTGAAGACCTTAATAGAACAAAGACTGGTCTTCTCCGAGCAAGAAGGAATTCAGCCGGCAGGCTGTCTCTGGATTCAAACTGCACCCGTCCCCTGGGTTTCCAGTCTGCTGGCCTATTCTGCAGATTTTAGATCTGCCAAGCCTCCTTAATCACATGAGCCAGTTCCTTAAAGTAAATCTCTCTCTACATATGCACATCCTGTTGGCTCTGTCCGGAGAACCCTGACTACTGTACTATCTTTTTATAATATTTTGATAACCGTCAGAGCAAATCAATTCACTGAAAAAAAAAAAGAATGTGCTGATTAATCTGGGTCCTTTGCATTTCCATATATTTAGGTCTTCTTCATCTTTTCCCAGTGATGTTTTGTGTTTTTTACTGGTAGAGGTCTCACACATCTTTCCTCCCTAAGAACATCCCTAGCCACTCTGATGGTCTGTTGTAGTCTCAGCACTAGACTGTGAGCTCCCTGAGGGTGTAAGTGCTGACTTTTCCCCTCCCATCTCTTGCACCAAGCCTGTGGACTTTGCCCTGAGTAGCTGTGTAACAAATATTTCTTGCATAATTAATGAATTTTATTATTCACACAGACAGTGACATTATTTTAGTGGTGTGTCAAAAGATTAAGAATGCAGTAGTGAGTCATTAAACATTTATTGAACACCTATCACAGGCAAGGATACATTCAGAGCACATCCCTTTTATTTTGTTATGTAACTGCTACCAGCACTAGTGCCAGCTGAGAGAGCACCTCTGGGGTCTCCCCAGCACCAGGCATCTTTCTGCTGTTTCCAGCATCAGGAGGATGGACCCTTCAGGTGTGCTTCTCCTGGATCTCAGTGTCTCTTCCCAGAGGCAAATGACTAAAGGTAGAAGGCAAGCTGGCCCTGCGGCTCCCCTACCAAAGCTGTAGCTCAGAATTCCTGTGGTTTCCGCAACACCTGGGTCTCAGCCTCTCCTTCAGTCCAGGCCTGCCTACTACACACCACCATTTCCCTCTGGCCCCCCTCTTGTTCTCTTTGTGCAAAACTCAATTTGCATCTTGATGGAGGTGAATAATTAGAACCCTCCAGCATGAATAATTCTAGGCAAATTAATTTTCATGCCAATCAGGGAACATTAATTGGCTTCACAATGTTTCATATTTTCTAGGCGGGGTCCCCCACCTCTTCCCTGCCTCAGGTTCTTCTTCCCTAGCACTTTGGAGAAGATTGCTTGTTAGTTTTATTGTTTGTCTGTTTGTTTTTAACACTTCCACAGGCAACAATGCTACCCCTCTTTGCAGCTAAATGAGCCATTTAACAAGTACAATAAAATCTTCCTTGGAGCCACTACTGGCTGAGTCTAATGCACTTGGTCCTCTATAATCCAATGTCTACTTTAATCTTTTTATTTGCTTCTGTGGATACAAAAACATACAGAGAAGTACATAAAAGATATAAATATGCAGCCTAATGAATTATTGTAAAGTGAATGTTCATGACTATCTTCTGCCATTGTGTGGCTTATCCTCTCTCTCTCTTTATTACATCTTTTGATGGAAGAAGTTCTTACTTTTAATACAGTCATATATATCAACCTTTCCCTTTATGCCCTGATTAAAAATTGTTCCAAAATAAAGTGATTATACTGTACTTTTATAAGAAAACTGAACTTCTTTCCCATTTTTTTCCAAAATGGAAATAGCTTTATTATATTTTTTCTGGTAACAGAAATAATAGATGATCTTAGTATTTGCCTTGCACACACATACACACATACTCACAAGAATTATTTAAAAGTAGGTTGCAAATATCATGATATTTCACTTTTTTATTACTTATTTTTAAAAATTAATTTTTTCTTCTAGTTTTTTTGAGATATAATTGACATACAGCGCTGTATAAGTTTAAGGTGTATAGCCTAATGATGTGACTTACATACATTATGAAATGATTATCACAAGAAGTTTAGTGAACATCCATCATCTCATGTAGATACAAAATTAAAGAAATAGAAAAAAAGTTTTTTTTCTTGTGATGAGAACTCTTAGAGTTTACTTACTCTCTTAACAGCTTTCATATATAGCACACAGCTGTGTTAATTATGTTTATCACATTGTACATCACATCCCTAGTACTTATTTATCTTATAACTGGAAGTTCATAACTTTTGACTGCCTTCAACCAATTCCCCCTCCCCCCACCAAGCCTTCCTCTGGTAACTGCAAATCTGATCTTTTTTTCTATGAGTTTGTATGTTTGTTTTTGAAGTATAATTGACCTATAACACTATGTTAGTCCCTGTTACACAATATAGTGATTTTTTTCTATACATTACAAAATTATCACCATGGTAAGTCTAGTTATAATATGTAATCCCACCCTAAAGATATTACTTAGTTATTGACTATATTCCCCACCCTGTACACTTCATACCCATGACTCATTCATTTTGCACCTGGAAGTTGTACCTCTTAATCTCCCTCACCTATTTCTTTCCTCCCTCCACTTTCTCATCCTTTGCAAATGACCTATTTGTTCTTTGTACTTATAGCTGTGTTGCTGTTTTGTTCATTTGGTTTGCTTGCTTTTTAGATTCTACATATAAGTGACATCACACAGTATTTTTCTTTCTCTGTCTGACTTATTTCATTTACCATAATACCCTTTAGGTCCATCCATGTTGTTGCAAATGGCAGGGTTTCATTCTTTTTTATGGCTGAGTAATATTCTACTCCATATATGTATATGGAATATAATATATATTCCATCATCTTTTTTCATTCATCTGTTGATGGGCACTTGGGTTGTTTCCCAAAATCTTTGTTATTGTAAATAATACTGCAATGAACAACAGGGTACATATATCTTTTCTAATTAATGTTTTTGTTTTCTGTGCATAAATAACCAGAAGTGGAATTGCAGGATCATATGGTAGTTCTATTTTTAATTTTTTGAGAAAACTCCATAATGTTTTCCATACTGACTGCACCAATTTACACTCCCTCTAACAGCGCACACAGGTTCTCTTTTCTCCACATCCTTGCTAACACTTGTCTTTTTGATGATAGCCATCCTGACAGGTGTGAGGTGATATCTTGTTGTGGTTTTGATTTACATTTTCCTGATGATTAGTGATGTTGAACATATTTTCATGGGCCTGTTGGCCAGCTACATGTCTTCTTTAGAAAAATGTCTATTCAGATCCTTTGCTCCTTTTTAATTGGATTGTTTGTTTGTTTGGTTTTATCATGAGTTGTCTATTTTGGATATTAACCCCTTGTTAGATATATTGTTTGCAAATATCTTCTCCCATTCAGTAGGCAGCCTTTTCATTTTTAGAGATTTATTTGTTGCAAAAAAGGCTTTTCAGTTTGATCTAGTCCTATTTGTTCAGTTTTGCTTTTGTTTTCCTTGCCTGGGGAGACTTCTCCAAAAAATATGACTAAGACTGATGTTGAAGAAAGTACTGCCTGTTTTATTTTTTTCAATAGAACTTTTGGTTTCAGGTCTTACATTTAAGTTTTTAACCCATTTTGAAATTATTTTTGTGCATGGTGTGAGAGAATAGTCCAGTTTGATTCATTTGCAAGTAGCTGTCAAGTTTTCCCAACACCATTTATTGAAGAGGTGTTCTTTTTTCCCATTGTATATTCTTGCCTCCTTTGTGATAGATTATTTGCCTATGTAAGTGTGGGTTTATTTCTGGACTCTCTGTTCCGTTCCATTGATCTACATGTCTATTTTTGTGCTGGTACCATACTGTTTTAAGGACAGTAGCTTTATAGTATAGTTTAAAACCAGGGAGTGTGATAACTCCAGCTTTGTTCTTTTTTTCCTTAAGGCTGTTTTGGCTATTTGGGGCCTTTTATATTTGCATACAAATAATTTTAGAATTATTTCTTCTAGTTCTGTGAAGAATGCCATTGGTATTTTGATAGGGATTGCATTGAATCTGTAGATTGCCTTGGGTCACGTGGTCATTTTAACAATATTAATTCTTTCAATCCATGAACATGACATATCTTTCCATCTGTTTGTGTCATCTTCAGTTTCTTTCATCAGTGTCTCACAGATTTCTGAGTACAGGTATTTTACATCTTAAAGATTTTTTTGATGTGGACCATTTTTAAAATCTTTATTGAATTTGTTACAATATTGCTTCTGTTTTATGTTTTGGTTTTTCGGATGCGAGACAAGTGGGATCTTAGCTCCCTGACCAGGGATTGAACCTCATCCCTTGCATTGGAAGACAAAGTCTTAGCCACTGAACTGCCAGGGAAGGCCCTTACCTCCTTGATTATATTTATTCCTGGGTATTTTATTCCTTGTGAGGCAGTTGTAAATGTTTTCTTACTTTCCCTTTCTAATAGTTCAGTTTTAGTGTATAAAAATGCAACAGATTTCTGTGTATTAATTTTGTATTCTGCACCTTTACCAAATACACTGATGAGCTCTAGTTGTTTATTGGTGGCACTCTGAGGATTTTCTGATGTATAGTCTCATGTCTTCTGCAAGGAATTACAATTTTATTTCTTCCTTTCCAAACTGAATTCCTTTTATTTCTTTTTCTTGTCTGATTGCTTTGGCTAGGACTTTCAATACTATGTTGAATAAAAGTGGTGAGACTGAGCATCCTTGTGTTGTTCCTGATCTTAGAGGAGATGCTTTCAAATTTTCACTGTTGAGTATGATGTTAGCTGTGGGCTTAGCATATATGGCCTTTATATGTTGAGGTATATTCCCTCTATACCCACTTCGTTGAGAGTTTTTATCATAAACGGATAAATTGAATTTTGTCAGAAACTTTTTTTTGCATCTATTTAGATGATTATATAATTTTTATTCTTAAGTTTGTTAATGTAGTGTATCACTTTGATTGATTTGTGGGTATTGAACTATCCTTGCATCCCTGGGATAAATTCCACTTGATAATGGTGTATGATCCTTTTAATGTATTGTTGAATTCAGTTTGCTAATATTTCATTGAGGATTTTTGCAGCTATGTCTATCAATGTTATTCACCTATAATTTTCTTTTTCTTTGTTTTGGTGATATCTTTGTCTAGCTTTGGTATCAGGGTGATGCTGGCCTGGTAGAATGAGTTTGGAAGCATTCCTTCCTCTGTAATTTTTTGGAATAGCTTGAGAAGGATGGGTATTGATTCTTCTCTAAATATTTGATAAAATTCACCTGTGAAGCCATCTGGTCTTAGACTTTTGTTTTTTGGGAGTTTTAAAATTACTGTTTCAATTTCATCACTGGTAATTGATCTGTTCATATTTTCTATTTCTTCCTGGTTAAGCTGTGGGAAATTGTACCATTCTAGGGACTGGTCTATTCTAGGTTTCTCCTTTTATTGACACATAATTGTTCATAATAATCTCTTATGATCCATTGTATTTCTGTGGCATTGGTTTTAATTTCTCCCTTTTTATTTCTGATTTTATTGATTTGGGCCCTCTCTCTTTTTTTCTCGATGAGTCTGGCTAAAAGTTTATCAATTTTGTTTATTTTTTCATAGAACCAGCTCTTAGTTTCATTAATCTTTTCTATTGTTTTTTAGTCTCTATTTCATTTACTTATGCTCTGATTTTCATGAATTGTTTTCCTTCTCTGACTTTGAGTTTTGTTTGCTCTTCTTTTTCTAGCTCCTTTAGGTAAGGTTAGGTTGTTGATTTGAGATTTTTCTTGTTTCCTGAGGTAGGCTTGCATCACTATAGAATTCTCTCTTAGAACTGCTTTTGCTGTGTCCCATAAATTTTTTATTGTTATGTTTTTGTTTTCATTTGTCTCCAGATATTTTTTGATTTCTTCAGTGATCCATTGGTTGTTTAGAAGCATGTTTTTTAGCCTCCACTTGTTTGTGGTTTTTGCAGTTTTTTTCTTAGTTGATTTCTAGTTTCATATCGTTGTAATAAGAAAACATGCTTGATACAATTTAAATATTTTAAAATTTACTGAGACTTGTTTGGACTGCCATTTCCAGACTTGTTTTGTGGACTAGCATGTGATTTATCCTGGATAATGTTCCATGTGCACTTGAAAAGAATGTGTATTCTGCTGCTTTTGGATGAAATATTCTGTACATATCTATTAAGTCCATTTAGTATAATGTGTAGTTTAAGGCCAGTGTTTCCTTATTGATTTTCTTTCTGGATGATATGTCCATTGATATAAGTAGGGTTTTAAAGTCCCCTTCTATTATTGTGTTACTCTCAATTTCTTCCTTTATGTCTGTTAATATTTGCTTTATGTATTCAAATGCTTTTATGTTGGGTGCATATATATTTACAATTGTTATATCTTCTTCTTGGATTAGTTCCTGTATCATCATGTATTGTCCTTCTTTGTCTGTTACATCTTTGTTTTAAAGTCTATCTTGTCTGATATAAATATTGTTACTCTGGCTTTCTTTTGATTTCCATTTGCATGGAATACCTTTTTCCATTCCCTCACTTTCAGTGTGTGTGTGTGTGTGTGTCTTTAGATCTGAAGTGAGTTTCCTGTAGGCAGCATCTATTCAGGTTTTGTTTTCGTATCCATCCAGCCACTCTGTGTCTTTTGATTGGAGCACTCATTTCATTTACATTTAAAGTAGTTATTGACAAGTATGTTTGTATCACCATTTTGTTACTTGTCTTTGGGTGTTTTTGTAGTTTTTCTTGCTCCTTTCTTCTTCTTTTGTTCTCTTCCCTTGTGATTTCATGACTATCTTTAGTGTTATATTTGGATCCCTTTCTCTTTTTTTTTGGTATGTATCTATTATAGATTTTTGGTTTGTGGCTACCATGGGGTTTATATACAGCAATCTATAAGTATTTATTTTAGGTTGCTGATCTCTTAATCTCAAATGTATTTTAACAACCTGGTGTTTTTACTCCTCTCCCCACATTTACTGTTTTTGATGTCATATTTTGAATCTCTCTGTTTTATGTATCCCTTAACTTCTTATTGTGGATATAGATGATTTTAGTACTTTTGTCTTTTAACCTTTCTACTAGCTTTATATGGAGTTAATTTACTAGATTTACTGTATATTTGCCTTTACCAATGAGATTTTTCCTTTCATAATTTTCATGTTTCTAGTTGTGGCCTTTCCTTTTTTGCTTAGAGAAGTTCCTTTAACATTTCTTGTAAAGATGGTTTGGTGGTGCTGAACTCTTTTTAGATTTTGTTTGTCTGTAAAACTTTTGATTTCTCAAAAGCCTTGCTGGGTAGAGTACTCTTGGTTATAGATTTTCCTCTTTCATCATTTTAAATATATCATGTCACTCCCTTCTGGCCTATAGAGTTTTTTTGCTGAAAAGTCAGCTGATAGACTTATGGGAGTTCCCTTGTATATACATTGTTGCTTTCCCCTTGCTGCTTTTAATATTCTCTCTTTATCTTTAATTTTTGCCATTTTAATAACAATGTGTCTTGGTGTGGTCTTCTTTGGGTTGATCCTGTTTGGGGCTCTCTGTTCTTTCTGGGCCTGGATTTCTATTTCCTTTCCCAGGTTAGGGAACTTTTCAGCTATTATATCTTCAAAGATATTTTCTTTTCCTTTCTCTCTCTCTTCTCCTTCTGAGACTCCTATAATGTGAATGTTTGTACACTTGATGTTGTGCCAGAGGTCTCTTAAACTGTCCTCATTTCGCTTTATTCTTGTTACTCTTTTCTGTTCAGGTGCAGTGATTTCCACTACTCTGTCTTCCAGCTTGCTGATTTGTTCCTCTGTATCATTTAATGTATTATTAACTCTTTCTAGTGTGTTTTTCATTTCAGTTACTGTATTATTCATCTCTGTTTGGTTCTTCTTTATATTTCCTAACTCTTTGTTAAAAATTGCTAACATCTCAATCTGTTCATACATTCTTTTCCAAAGTTCTTTGATCATCTTTATGATCATTACCTTGAACTCTTTCTCAGATAGATTGTTAATCTCCACTTCAGTTAGTTCTTTTTCTGGGATTTT
The DNA here is from genome assembly GCF_005190385.1 of Monodon monoceros. Classification (NCBI taxonomy): domain Eukaryota; kingdom Metazoa; phylum Chordata; class Mammalia; order Artiodactyla; family Monodontidae; genus Monodon; species Monodon monoceros. The sequence continues at coordinate 107,371,856 of NW_021703772.1, read as the reverse complement.
ATCTTGTTCTTCTGTTTAGAACATGTTTCTCTGTCACCTCATTTTGTCTAATTCGATGTTTTTATTCCTATGTATCTAGTAGGGTGGTTACATTTCCTGACCTTAGAGAAGCGGCCTTTTGTAAGAGACGTCCTGTGCACCCCAGCAGCACACTCCCCTCTGGTCACTAGAGCTATATGCTCTAGGGATGCCCCCTATGTGGGCTGCAAGTATCCTTCTGTTGTGATGGGCTGACTACTGAGGGTGGTCTGGTAGGTGTAGATGGCTCCTGGTCCAGTTGCTTACCATGCCCTGCCTTGTGTGGAGGCTGCTGGCCACTGGTTAATGGGTCTGAATCATGAGGTGGCTGTCTGTGGAACCGTGGATGTTCCAGGGCTAGTGCTGGCTCACTGGTGGTCACAGTTGTGTTCTTGAGTGGGTGGTTGTGGAGCTGGGTCCCCAGTTATACTGTTAGCCTGCTGGTGGGTAGGGCTGGCTCCTGACATGGCTGGCTGTGGGTTCTGACGTGTCCCAAAGCTGGTGCTGGTCCATTGGTGAATGGGGCTGGATCCCTGGGTGGCTGGCTGAAGAGTCTAAGGTATCTCAGAGACCATGTTGGCTTGCTGGTGGGTGGTGTTGGGGTCCAGGTCATCCCAGGGCTAGTGCTTGCCCATCAGTGGGTAAAGCCATATCCTGGGGCTAGTGCCTGCCCACTGGCAGGCAGAGCCAGGTCCTAGGGTCACTGACTGCAGGGATGAAGTGTCCCAGAGCTGAGGTTGGACCACTGGTCAGTTGGGTCAAGGTCCAGGGAGTCCTGGAGCTAATGCTGGCTCACTGGTGGGTGAAGTCAGGCTGTGGAATCTCTGGCTACAGGACCCTGGGGGTCCTGGAGCTGGTACTGTCCCACTGGTGAGCAGGGTTGGTTCCTGACACAGCTGGCTATCCTGAAGCTTGTGTCAGCCTGCTGGTGGGTCAGACAAGATCCTGGGGCACCTGGCTGAGAGGCACAAGGTGTCTCACAGCTGGAGTTGGCCTCCTGGTGGGCGGAGCTGAGGCCCAGTGGGTCTCTGGACTGGTGCCTGCCCACTGGTGGGTGAGGCTGGTCCTTAGGCTACAGCCAGCTCACTGGTGGATGAAGCCAGGGCCCAGGAAGTCTTGCAGCTCATGACTGTCCACTGGAGGGCAGATCTGGATCCCAGGGTCTCTGGCTGCAGGGCCCTGGGGGTCTCAGGGCTAATTCCTGTGCACTGGTGTGTGAGGCTGGGTCCTGCACTCTCTGGTGGATAGGCCTGTGTCACAGGGTGGCTTTGGGCTCAGACGGTTTTTAGGCAGCCTCCTGTTGGTGCGTGGAGCTGTGTCCCCTCCTAGTAGTTGCTTGGCCTGAGATGTCCCAGCACTGGCACCAACAGGCTGTGGGTGCGGCCAGTTCTTGGTGCTAATGGGCTGGAGGGAGGATTCCACAATGGCACCTGACAGCACCAATGTCCACGTGGTAGAACAAGTTCCCAAAATGTCTGCTGCCAGTGTCTATATCCCCAGGGTGAGCTGTAGTTGCCTCCTGCCTCTTCAGGAGACTCTCCAAGATCAGCAGGTAGGTCTGACCCAGGCTCCTTTCAAATTACTGCTTTTGCCTTGGGTCCTGGAGTATGTGAGATTTTGTGTGCACCCTTTAAGAGTGGAGTCTCTATTTCCCACAGCCCTCTAGGTCTTTCAAAAGTAAGCCCCACTGGCCTTCAAAACCAAACGTTCTGGGTGCTCATCTTCCCAGCACAGCAACCCTGGGCTGGGGAGCTCAATGTGAGGCTAAGACCCCTTGCTCCTTGGGGAGGACCTCTGCAATTGTAGTTATTCTTCCATTTGTGGGTCTTCCCCTGAGAGTATGGGTCTTGACTATACTGTGACTCTGCCCCTCCTATGATTCCTTCTTTATACCTTTAGCTGTAGAAGATCTTTTCTGCCAGATTCCTGTCTTTCCCATCAATAGTTGTAATCATGGCGTGCCCATGAGAGGAGGTGAGATCAGGGTCTTCCTATACTCTTGCAGCAAAGACTTCTCATTGTTGTTTTAATTTGCATTTCCCTAAGACTAGTGATGTTGAGCATCTTTTCATGTAAAATAGTATTATCTCTTAACTTTCATTTCTAAGTGCCCATTGCTAGTGTACAGCAATACAATGAATTTTTTTATATTGACCTCAAATCTTGCATTCCTGAAAAATTCAATTATTAGATTCTTTTGGTATTGTCAACACATATATTATGCCATTTGTGTATAAAGAGAGTTCTGTTTTTTTACTTTCCAGTCTTTATGCCTTTTACTTTTTTTTCTTTGCCTGGCTAGGGCTGCCAGCACGAGGTTGGATAGAAGGGGTGAAAGTGGCCACCCTTATGTTTTTCCTAACTCTGGGGGTGAAGAATGTTCATTCTGTCACCATTAAGAGTGATGTTAGTTGCATTCTTTATCAGATTTAGGAAGTTCCCTTTCATTTTCAGTTTGCTGAGAGTTCTATTATACTAAACATGTCCTGAAATTTCTCTCATGCCTCTTTTTCGATATCTCTTGAAGTAATCACATGTTTTTTCCTCTTTATTCTGTTAGTGTGGTGAATTACATCATTTGATTTTTTTAATGTTAAACTAGTCTTGTATTTCATGATATATTATCTTTTTTATATATCACTAGATTTATTTTGCTCATTTTAAAAATTATTTTTGCACTCTGTTTAGGAATGAGTTTGTCCAGTAATTTTCTTTTCTCTCATTCTCCTTGTCAGATATTAGAACTAGGTGTTGCTTGTATAGTAAATGACCAGGGCAATGTTTCTTCTTATACCTATGGAAGAGCGTATGCGATAAAGACTTTATTTCTTTAAGTGTTTGTTACAGTTTTCTTGGGTAGCTGCCTTGGCCTGGAGTTTTGTTTGTGGATATATTTTTGTTTAGCTTACAGTTTTAGTTCCTTTAATCATTACAGAATTATTCAGATTTTCTACTTCTTCTTGTGCCTGTTGTGTTATTATAGATTTTTTTTTTGTTTTTTTTTTATAACTAATTTCTAAAAGAGAATTACTTCCACGTCATCCCCTCAGGGCTCCTCCCACTCTGCACCAGCTTCCTATTTCCTAAAAGCTAGGAAATGTAAAGACATTACCTTAAAGCTGTCACTCCATCCTGGACATCATCACTCACGGCATCTAGTGTAAGGATAGATTTAAAATAGATACTCAATATTTTGTTATTGATTTTTCTGTTTTCCTTTTTGTTCCCAACTCTTGCTGGAATCTCTTTTTGTTCTATTGGTTGGCCTTTACAGGGAAGCTCTGTAAATAATTTGGAGTTTTGTTTTCTTTTGACTCAGAAAGGATGCTACACATGTTAACTTGGCATTTGTAAGGGATCATAATGTCAAAGGTCTCCAAACATGTTAGGAATTTCTTGGCTATTGAGCAAGCAATTCCTCTCTCCCTTGTGGGCCTGTGGCTCAGGGGGCAGAGCCTCAGTGTGTTTGCTTTCCTATGGAAAAGGAGCCAAAGAACACAAGAAGCCACTCTTGGCTGCTTCACAGATGCCAGCTTGCTAGACCAGCAGTGGGACCCTCTCCAGCCTTCTTTGCCAATATTTGATGACACAGAGATGCACTAAACAAGTTTGATTTGAAAAGGAGCCACGTAGTCGTGGAGAAAGGGTGTGCTTGGAGGGGAACCCATCCAGTGCAGTAGCTTGGTGGGCTCTAAAACGAATGAAGAAAGCCCTTCCTCCTTGTGGACCATCAAAACTGTAAGGGACCTTGGACATGACTTGGTCCAACCCTCTTATTAAACAGGTGGACAGACTACTGCCCAGAGAGGCGGCACAATTTATCCAGTTCATGCAGTGGGTGAAGGTGGGGCTAAGACCAGCAGCTCAGTCTTCTGACAACCACAGCCGATTGCTTTCTGCGGCTGCAGGTGTCTCCCTTACTTCACTTTAGGTCTTTAGTTTCATGTTCACTAATCTACCCAAACAACTAACCTTAGGGAGTGATGCTCCTGCTTCTCCTCACAGTGGACCCACTTCCTTTGTCCCCTTACATTCTTACCCAGGGGAAGAGACTGACAATTAATTGAGCCATGGATTATTTGTGATGTAATTTCCAGGCCTTAATATCAAGAACCATGTGCAATTTTTCTCTCTTTTGCTCTGTGTGGTCCCTTCACTGGGTAAAAGCTAGAAGTAGACATTCTCTACCAAGTGGCTGGTTGGGTAGGTGATTCAGGGGTCTTCTTGGGGCCAAATTACCTACTTAACAATCTTCAGGCATGATGGGGAATATGGATCAATAGTTGCTCTTGGAAAGAGGAGGTCTTAGAATCTAAGTGTTATTTAACAAATATTTATAGAGTCTTTACACAGGGAATGCTACAGTGAATATACTAGATAGGGTTCCTGCCCTCAGGAAGCTAACATTTCAGTGGGGAAAAGTGAGTAAATAAGAAAAGAAAAAAATAAGCAAGGTGTCAGAAGTGGTGATAAGACCCCTGAAAGAAATACAGAAAGTGACACAGTAGAGAGGAATTTGGTGGTTGGCTGGGGGTCTACTGGTGGCTAGGGAGGGCCTGTCTGAGGAGCTTCCACTTAATCTGGACCTGAAAGATGGGGAAGAGTCAGCCCTGAGCATAACTTAGAGGAGAGCGGAGAGAACATGGCAAGGGACTTGGATGTCATAGGAATCTCACAGACTCTGGTCAATGTGGGCAGAGAATCACATGCAAGGGGAAGCGAGGTACCAGATGAGGTTTGAGTGAGGGCGAGTACCAGATCTGACAGGGCTTTCTGGGGAATTAGAGTTTATCCTAAGAGAATAGGAATATTTTAAGTTGGGGGCGGGTGACAAGATCCAATTTATATTGATATTTTTTAAAAGATCGCTGTGGCCAGTGGAGCCACCACTGTGTGGCAGAGGCTGCCAGCTCTTCCCGAATATCCATCTTTACTATCTTTACGTAGTAATGGAATTTCTCACTGGTCACGTGGCCACCCAGGTAAGGATGACGCTCCAACCTCCCTGGTAGTGGGTGTGGCCTGTGACCAGGTCCGGCCCAGTGGAATGTGAGGGAAATGACACAGGCAGGGCAGGTCTGGTTGAGGATTGACTCCCATGACCCCACCCCCCATCATGAGCAGGGTATCCTCCTGCCCCTGTGTGGAGCGCATCTTTGTAGGATCAACTCCGCTCACCCGACCCAGGTAGGAACCAGACACCTGTATTACACGCGGGCCAGGTCAGCAGGCTGATATTCAGTGGGACACGGAACTGTAGGTCCTTACTCGTTGCAGGCCACCTCAGTGATCCCCGCCCCCTCCCCCTCCCCATCTTGGCTTAGGGCTGGGAAAGGCTTGGGAGGCAGTAACCTTTCTCCACAGACACTGTATCCTCAGCAACGTGGCTCTCCCTTGTCCTCGTCCCCAGTTCTTTGCTTACGTAGAAGTGGGGGGATGGGGAAGGGGATTGCCAACTCTTACCTACCTCTGAGCGAGTGCCTGCTGCCCACATATGGGTGGCCCTGTTTAAACAGGGAGAACTTAGGGACTCTTTTTCTTCGGCTTTGGGTCCTGGTGGCCAATTCAGTGGTGACAGGTGGTCTTTATCAGCAGCCCATTATATGATTATTGCTGTTGTTAGTATCACAGTCACGGGCAATACCAGCCACATCATCATCATTAAGATTGTCACTGTCACCATCTCTGTCTCCATCCCTGCCATCCCTACTGTTACTGAGGCCCTATGACTGCTGGCCACCTCCACAGTCATCACCACTACAAACACCATGACCTCCTTCAGCATCACTGCCCCCCCATCTGCAATAGGTGGGTAGGACTAGCTGCTCTAACAAATGGACCACAGAATATATGATGGCTCCAAGTTTCTTCCTCATTTACGTAATTGTCTGCAGCAGGTGTTCTTGGTTGGCAAGAGATGTCCTCCACACAGGGGCTTAGAACTTAGGACCTTGTGATTGTCTGCATGTAGCCCAAGGAGGGGAAGGAGGGTGTGGGTGGGCACACTCAGGCGTAAGCGACTCATATTTCTGCTCACATTCCATTGGCTAGAACACAGTCACATGGCCGTGCCTAAACGCAGAGGGTCTGGGATGGGTGGTGTAGCTAAAAATGAAACAGTTTTTGATCAAGTGTTAATATTCTCTTCCAGGCCATCCTCACAAGCAATTTAGTGCTTGTGTTCTGTTCTAGGCTTGCGGGCTTCAGTAGTTGTAGCACGTGGGCTCAGCAGTTGTGGCTCGTGGGCTCTAGAGCACAGGCTCAGTAGTTGTGGTGCACAGACTTAGTTGCACCGCGGCATGTGGGATCTTCCCGGTCCAGGGATAGAACCTGTGTCCCCTACATTGGCAGGTGGATTCTAAACCACTGTGCCACCAGGGCAGTCCCAGTGATGGGGGAGTATTCTCTAGAAGCAAAGTTGGGAATGAAGGGCCAAATCCTCTTCTGGCAGCTGGAGGTGGTGGAACCCAGGGCACTTCCAGCAATGATTCCAGTCTCTGGATTTGAACTTTCAACATTTATATTCCAGGGAGAGAGCCTTGTCGAGCCCCGTTTGGGTCCGGTGTCTGAAGGATCCATCTGCCATGGATGGGGAGCTGTCTTATTGGAGGTGGTATCCTCCCCTCACCCTGCCCCAAGGAGTGTGTCCTATGTAGGACGCAGCATGGGGGGCATTTGGGAGTGAAGATCACAGCTGCGTCAAAGGCAGTTCTTCTCATGTTTCAAGCCCAGCTCCTCTACTGACTAGCTGGGTGACCGAGGCAGATGGGCTGTCTAGCTTCTGTGCCTCACTTTTCTCACCTATGAAATGGATATTGAAAAGCAGAAACCATCTGAGAGGATCCATTTAGGGGATGTGTGGGGAGGGCTCCCCATGTGTGCATTTCCTCCTCTGCTGGGATCCGATTTGCCTGCTGTGATGAAGAGGCAGCATGACCTCGGGGGAGCTGGGACAGTTGCCCTCAAGCTTTTCCCTAGACAGTAATGTCCCCTCCAGGCTTGCCTGGCTGGCCCTGCAGCCCAGGTGCTCATGCACTAGGACAGGCACAGGGGAGCCCTCTCTGCAGGGCGCTGGCGTGTTTACAGATGCTCTAATAGCATCAGGGCTGTGAGCCGTGAAAGAGCTGGAAATGCAATTTTCAATTAGGAGTCTTTGCTTGTTCTTGCTTACATTGCACTCTAATTAAACTTCAGTCAAACGTGGCACAGTGGTGCAGGGGGAGGGCAGGCTCCCCTTCCTCTAGATGAGAGGCCTCTCCTTTTCCTCCCCCTGGAGTGGTCTCAGTCTCCCACCCCTCGGCCTCTGTGGGTCCCTGCTCTGTGGGTCCAGCAGGCCGCCAAAAGTCCTGAGGGGGCTCACAGGGGGCCCTCAGCAGAATTAAAGGGGCTACTGCTGTCGGGATCCCCAGCTAATGGGGGATGCTCCCTCCACCAGCCATTCTGGCTAAGAGAGGCGTGGAAGAAAGCAGGTGGAGGTGCAGCCGTGGGGCGCCGACTGGTTTCAGATCAGCTGGGCTTGCCGGGGCTCGTGCCCCCCGAGGGAGATCCCGGGCTGCCCTCTCTCTCTGTTCTCTAGCAAATCACCCCGCAAATCTCCTTTAAAGCAAACAATGCCTTGAGTGTGATGGAGGCAGAAGGGAGGGGATGAGGGGGAGAAGTCCCCCCAGGATTGGCCATTATGCCCAACATCAGGCTGGTCCTGGAAGGCTGGCTGGGCCAGGAGGAGCTGGCACCTTGGCTGGAGAGGCCGGGGATGGGACCCTCAATCTGGCAGTCTTTTAAAATCACACCTTATATTTTTTGCTCCCTAAAAATGTGTTGATGACCGGGCAGGGCCAGGTCACTTTCTGTGGATGCTTAGGACAGAGCAGAGAACACACAAGCCCTTTGTCTTAGGACACGTCTCACACCAACCGTCCTCCTCCCCCAGCTCCGGGCAGTAAATACCTCCCTGGGAGTGGGAATTCTGGCTCTGCCACGGGGCGTGGTTGGGTGACCTGATGGTGGGGTCTGGGGTCAATCTCAAGGAGTCCCTCCCTGCAGTACGAGGTGCCTCCATTCTCCCAAGTGAAATTTCTCCTCCCTGGTGGGGTTCAGAGCTGCTTGGAGCCCTGCACCACCCACTTCATCTCTCACCCTCTTCCCGCCAGGGTTCTGGCTGAGTGAAACTGAACACAAAGAGCCAAGCCAAGTGGGGCAAAGTGCCTGTGTCACCAGGGACTCTCTGCTAAAAGCCGGTCTGGAAGACAGCTCTTGCTTCTGACTCCCTGAAGCTGGACCTTGGGACCACCTGACCCCGTCCTGCCCACCCCAGGAGCACAGGCAGGGGCCGGGGCTTGGCTTGCCTGCAGGTCACTGCAGGGGCTCTGCCTCTTGGCAAAGGGGACCTGTCAGGAGAGGCTGTTCTGCTGGAGAGGTGAGAATAAATAGGAGCTGTTCTCTTTTTCCCTGGAAGCCACCGCCAGGCCCAGTGTCTCCACTGCTATCATGAGCTTGGGCCAAGGAGAGCTGCGTGGGGCATGGCTGTGCCTACGAGGGTGAGATGGGCCACGCATACCACACAGCCCCTTGCAGGGGGATGAACTGCTTGAGTTTTGGTCCAGGAGAGAAGGAAACAGATCAGAGATGGCAGAGAAACAGTATTAAGATTCGAGTTTGACTATAATGAGGTGCCATCTCGCACCGGTCAGAATGGCCATAATCAAAAAATCTACAAACAATAAATGCTGGAGAGGGTGTGGAGAGAAGGGAACCCTCCTACACTGTTGCTGGGAATGTAAATTGATACAGCCACTATGGAGAACAGTAGGGAGGTTCCTCAAAAAAATAAAATGATATGATCTAGCAATCTCACTCCTTGGCATGTATTCAGAGAAAACTATAATTCAAAAAGATACGTGCACCCCAATATTCATAGCAGCACTATTTATAATAGCCAAGACATGGAAGCAACCTAAATGTCCATCGACAGATGACTGGGTAAAGAAGATATGGTATATATATACAGTGGAATATTACTCAGCCAGAATAAAGCCATAAAAAAGAATAAAATAATGCCATTTATAGCAACATGGATGGACCTAGAGATTATTACACTAAGTGAAGTAAGTCAGACAGAGAAAGACAAATACCACATGATATCACTTATATGTGGAATCTAAAATATGACACAGACAAACTTATCTATGAAACAGAAACAGACTTGCAGATGTAGAGAACAGACCTGTGGTTGCAAAGGGGGAGGGATGGATTGGGAATTCGGGATTATCAGTTACAAACTATTATATATAGAATGGATAAACAACAAAGTCCTACTATATAATACAGGGAGCTATATTCAATATCCTGTGGTAAACCATAATGGAAAAGAATATGAAAAAGAATGTATGCATGTGTATAAGTGAATCACTTTGCTGCACGGCAGACATTAACACAACACTGTAAATCAACTGTACTTCAATAAAAAGATTCAGGTTTGAGAGGCAAGAATATTCCCCAGAGACAAGCGTTTTCAGGTTAGGGGCTGGGACAAGGTAGAGTGTGCTGTCATAAGGATGTGAAGTTGGGATTCACACGGCCCTGACTTCAAGTCCTGACTCTGCTCCTCACTAGCTGGTGACCTCAGTGAGACTCATGCCCTCTCTGAACCTCAGTTTCCTTATTTATAAAGAGAGAAGATAATACCTACCTCACGGGTTGTTGTAGGAATGGAAGCATTTCTAAAGTAGTGACACATGATACCTGCTTTATAAATGTTTACTATTATTGACTTGATGGGTCAGGACAAGAGGCATAGGTGCGAGGCCTCTGAATCTCAAGTCAGCTGAGGGAACAGGTAGGAATAATTACATCTCTAAATTTTATAGGCAACAGAGAGAAAAAGGGTACTTTTAAAAGCATCCAGGAAGAAGTGAAGGCATGGACTCAGGTGAGTGTGTACTCATTATTCGTAATAGCCAAAGGCTGGAAGCAACCCAAGTGTCCACTGATAGATAAATGGATAAATCTGGACACATGTACAACATGGATGAACCTTGAAGGTATTACACTAAGTGAAACAAGTCAGTCCCAAAAGGGTAAACACTGCATGATTCCATTTACATAAGGTCCCTAGATGAGTCGAATCCATAGAGACAGAAAGGAGAAGGGTGGTTGCCAGGGGCTGGGGGAGGGGGAAAAGGGGAATTGTTATTTAATAAGTACATAGCTGCTGTTTGGGAAAATGAAGAGGGTTATGGAGATGGATGGTGATGACGGTTACACAACATTATGACTGTACTTCATACCACTGATACACACTATTTAAAAATGGTTAAAATGGTACATTTTATGATATGTACATTTTACCACAATAAAAAAGAATCCAGAGTTTACACTTGGGGTGACATTTGATGTGGGTGGAGGGGAAGGGTCTGGCTGACCCCCTCGGCCTCCTGAGCTCTACTTCTTTTTCCCAGGTGTCCCCATCCTCCTGTTGAGGGAAAGACCACTTTCTGTTCGCAGCCCCACTTGTCACAGACTTTTAGATTGAGCGCTGCCCCTCTTCTGCCAGCCCTGCTTTCCCTCTCCCCTCTAGAAGCCCCTGATTCATTCGGAAGATGTCTCCTGCTGTTCTCTGAAATCCCGTTGGCAGCCCTGGTGAGCGTCGGGGGCTGGCTGCTCTGATATTGGCCCTGGCGGCCGGGGCTGGTACAGCTGCAGGCCCTGGCCTCACAGTCAAGCATTCCTGGCAGCTGGGGGCTTCCGGGGCTGGCTGCCCATCCAGCACTAGGGAGGCAGATGGTGGCAGGGATGCAGGGCTGGCAGGGAGCTCTCTGCAGTGTCCACTCTACTCAGCAAGGGGGAGATAGAGCCCCACGTTTGGTTCTGTGGCCTAAGAGCTGCCCATCAAAGTGCTTCTGGTGTGTGGTGTGGGATAGGGGCACGCCGGTCCTGTTAAAGCCCCACCAGTCCCCACACAGCTCGGATGGAGGATGGATGGGGCTGGGGTCCAGACCTGAGCTGTGTGCCACCCCTGCTGTCAAGGCATTCGTTCTGGGTACCTATTGGTTACGTAACAAACCACCCCAGCCCTCAGTGGCTTTAAACAGCCATTTGATTATCTCACAGTTCTGTGAGTTCTGACTCGCATGGTGTTGGCTGGGACTGCTGTCCTCCGATGGCTTGGCTGGCTGGGACGTCCAAGATGACGCACCCACGTGGCTGTGGACTGGGAGGGCAGCTGGGGCTGCCAGCTGTAGTCAGTGCCCAGACGTGGCCGCTCCAGGTGGCTGCATTTCCGGAGGGAGCATCCCAAGAGGAAGTGTTCCAAGGGGGACAAAGCAAAAGTTTCCACTTCCCAGGCAGATGCTGCATTAATGCCGAGGACTTCTGATTTAGCAGCCCCAGGGGCAGCCTAGATTCAGGGAGTGGGGAAACCAAGAGAGTGCCAAAGAATTCATGGCCAGCTTGAATCCACCCTAGTCCTTGATGGCCCCAGGCCTCAGCTTCACCTTGTCAAATGGAGCCACGTTGTGTTTCACAAGACTTTAACAAACCTTTAAAACGCCATAGACAGTCTCAGGAGCAGAGCGCAGGCTGATGGTGTGGTTGAGGGCGGGAGGGCAGAGCAAGCCGGGGGGGAGGGGCTCTTGCTCAGTGGGCTGGTAGTTGGCTAGAAAGGACCGATCTTTGCCAGGGAAGGAAACCCACAAATTGCAGACTTACTCTGTACCAGATGGTGGACTCTACTTTCATTTTCCCTAATCCTCCAAGTAATCCTGTGAGATGGGTAAAATCGGCCCCCTTTTATAGATAAAGAAATTGAAATCCTGGTAATGGCTTGCAGGATTCGCCAAGCTAGAGAGGCAGAAAGGTGGGCTCCGAACCCAAGGGTGTCTCTCTCTGGAAAGCTGTGCCTCTTCCACTGCACTGTGGTCCCCAGGAAATAAAGCCATGCTTTGTCTGCAGCTCAGGAATCTTCAGAGCAGAAGGACCAGGTTGACCTTAACATCCAAAGGGCCCTTCAGAGCCATTTATGGTAGGGGGAGCAGGGAGCTGACTGCTCAGGAGGGTTCAGAAAGGGTCAAGCTCACAGCATGTCTTGGCTGGGGCAGCCCCAGCTGGAAAGAAGCTCCTGGGAGCCACAGGGAGAACCTGAAACTATGGGCAACTCTGGGTCCTACCAGGCAACAGAGGAAGAGGGATACTTTATCAGGAGGCAGGAGGCAGAGAGAGGATGCTAGGAACAAATTGAAGGAACTTCTGGGTTGTAGGACTGGAACCTGGGAACAGCAGATAAAGGCTATCCATCCTTTCACCTATCTGTCCATCCTTCCATGAATTCATCCATCCATTCATCCATACACTTATGAATTCATTAACTGCTTTCAACATCTGAGTTTCTACGATGTGTCTGACCCTGTTTTGCATATATGATTAAGATGCAGCCCCAGGCCTTGGGGAATTCAGATCACCCTAGGGCAGGCAGAGCTGTAACCAGGTGACGGCATTATCGTGTTGGTACTGAGACGGGGAATGCAGGGGGAGCAGCTATGGGAGACCAGAGGAAGGACAGAAGACTCTGAAAACCAGAGACCCAGTGTGGAAGGCAGGGGTGCCAGGGTGTAGCTGGGCCTGATTCTGGAAAGGATGGGCCTTGGGCCCAAGGGCTCAGCCTCTGGGCCTGAGAAGAGCCGCTGTGTCTGCGGAGGATGTATGTTCCCCTGCAGTGGCAGGACTCCAAGGTAAGGCCTGGGGTCTTCCAGCCCTTTCTTTTTTATGTGTGTGTGGTACGCGGGCCTCTCACTGTTGTGGCCTCTCCCGCCGCAGAGCACAGGCTCCGGACGCGCAGGCTCAGCGGCCATGGCTCACGGGCCCTGCCGCTCCACGACATGTGGGATCTTCTCGGACCGGGGCACGAACCCGTGTCCCCCGCATCGGCAGGCGGACCCCCAACCACTGCGCCACCGGGGAAGCCCTTCCAGCCCGCTCTTAAAGATGCGAGTGGTCTGACAGTTCCAACTTCGGAGACTGTGCACTTGGGCAACTGTGGCTGAGGCCACGCCTGTGACATCTCAGAGAAAGTGTCTGACAGCTCTTTCTCCAGGGAGGATCAGACATGAGGAAGACAGCCCTGAATGTGCAGCATGAAGGATTTTGGTTCATCTTAAGACAGAAGTTGAAGAAAAAGTTTTTCTCATCTTGATGTAAAAAAAGAAAAGATACTTTTATTATACTGGAGCATATATAACACAGACTCGTTTGATATTATAATAAAACTGGTTTATCCTTGGTAATGTCCATGGCACTAAAGTTGTTCCCTGTCTGGACCACTGCCTGGAGCAAGGGGGCAGGATATTTTGCCATAACAGAATTGCAGAACTCAAAATTCAAATTCTCAGGTCTGAGATGACACATAGGAAGAAGTGTGATCAGAAGCATCTCGTGGTTCCCAATGTTTTCACTTGCAGGTATTTTTCATGGGACTTTATGCAGCCTACCTGGATGTACAATATCGCCTCTTACTCTTCTTTTCCCTTTGTGCAGTATTATGGGATTTTTTTGTCATCGTGTAATCCTCACATTTGCTTTGTGATGTAGATAATAGTTCTTCCATTTCTTCTGATGAAAAATTGAGTCTCAAGGAGGTTATATAGACCCTCCAAGATCCCACAGCCAGTGAACAGCAGAACTGAGACTCAAACCCAGGTCTCTGATGCCAGGCCTGAACTCCTTCTGGTCTGCTGAACCGCTTCATGTGAGAACTGAGGCACCTCCGTCAGTTTGGTGTTTGGAGGCCGATGGATAGAGCTTTGGACTCTCAGGGGTTCCCTTTGTGATCGTCACCTGGAGATGCGTGGACCACATACTGATTGATTCTCTGTGTATCCTTTTGTTTTTTATTTTTGCTATTAGCTATATTACTTGTGTTCTGTTTCTTTTCTTATATTACCCACTATGCAACTGTGTCTTCACCCAAAATAATGATGGCTAAGTGACTTGAAATGATTGACCAGCTGCATAATTCCATATAAGTTTAGGATTGGTTGTAATAGTATGAACTCTAGATATGGAAAGAAGCAACAAGGGTAAATGATTTCTTGGACCATAGCAGACTAGTAAGACAGGTGGTCCAGAGACCTTTATGGCTACCGTTAGACTGGCCCAGTTCAGTTATAACACATTGAGTGATCTATCAACAAAATTATCTATGTATCTCGAGTGGTTTGTGGCAAACAGTGTGCCTGTTCCTTTGGTCCCAACTTAACTTGGGGATGTGGCATTTATTCTGTTGGGCTGCCCAGCAGGTTTCTCCCTTTTCCTCTTACTTCAGTTAACGTATGGTCCTCAGGTCTCCTCCAGATCACAGGGATTGACATGTGACCTATACCTGGTCAATCAGAGCATCCCAATTTCCCTGGCCTTAGTGATATGTTCAGGAACATTAATGTGATCCACCTGGCCAATTAGAGTCTTTCCCCTTGATTTTCTTCTACTGATGGCGGCAAGACAATCTTTTATGTTGGGGTCACAGTGCTGGAAACATGTGGCTCTGGGCTGCCAGAACGTCTTCCCACCTTATGGAGGAAGCCCATTCATAAGAGAAGAGGAAGCTCAAAAATAGAGGGCCAGGAGGTGGCAAGAGAGCTCCCCAAGGTCACGACTTGCATCCTGGATTCAGCTGTGTGGGGTGTTAGCTATCCCTGCCTCCACCCATCCTTCTCAGTTATATGAGTGAGCACGTTCCATTTATGATGGGGCCAGCTCTTGCAGGGATTTTGTCACTTGCAATCAAGAGTCCTGACCAGTATAGGGATCACTTGTAATAAACAGAGACCTAGTCAAACTAACTTATGTATACAGGGAGTTTATCGTGACAACTTGGGGACATATATTGGAATTGAGAAGAGTGGTGTACAACTAAACCTTGTAGGTCCATGAGATCATGAGGCAACTCCTCTAGTGATCTTTCCTTCTCTCTCCCTCTGGGGTCTCATGGCCTCAACTCTGATTCCTTCTGGGTTTCTCTGTTCCAGTCTTCTGTTTCCCTCTGTAGACTAGTTTCCTCTGTGACTTGTTAGACCCCTCCTATACCTAAGCTCACCTGTGGCTTTGGCCAGCCCTGTGCCCACTGTGGACCTGACCTATATGACTTTGCACCTCAGCCATCTGTCTTCTGATGTGATGTATTGATACTAATATGGCCTGGGAAGAAAGCAAAAACACGTGTTCACTTCTGGGCCAGTCATCTGTGGCTGGAAGCGTGAGGTCAGTGGATATAATTATGCAACCCTGTCATCAGGGACTGTGGGTGGAGCAGTTCCTCTCCAGGGGTGGGATAGGGAGGCAGCCGTGGCACAGCTGGTGTTGGGTGGCTGACATTGATGTCGTGGTGAGATTGGGATATTGGACCCCTGTCTCTTCTCCCAGTAACCCTGCACGGCCAGAGGTCCCATGGCCTCCAGTGGCCCAAATCATTCTGCCATGCTTCTTCCTGCTTCACTATGTAGTTGCTAACCCAGCACTTGTCCTAGCAGTGGGATCTGATCCTACCTGCCACTCTTCCCACACTCCCTCCATGACTGAGCAGGTACTAGCTCTCCACACTTGCCATGTATGTGGCTCTGCCATCCCACTGCCCTGTCTAATCCTGGAATGCATCTCTCCAGCACTGCCCCTCTCCTTAATCACCAGGAGAACCCAGCTTAATTGTCTGCTCCTCATTGTAGCCTTTTCTGAACCCGAAAATTTCTTGTCTATGCTCCCCAGTAAATCCTTGCTCTCTGCAATAGAGTATTTATTACATTGAGTCACAATTATGTTTTTTTTTTAAATTTGTCTGTCTCTCACACTAATTTAGCATGTAGTGGGAAGATTTCGGAATAAAAAAAAAATCCTGAGTTCAAATTCCGACTCTAACACTCTTTAGCTGTACGTCTATGATGAGTGATTAAGCCTTTCTGAGTGTTAATTCCTAACGTGTAAAATGCAGACAAGCATGGCACCCATCTTATGGTTTACTGTGGGTGTTAAATGACATAATGTGTATAAGTGAATAAATGGCATTGTGCGTTCTTGAAGGCAGGGACAGTGTGTAACTCATCTTTGGTGCCTGGGTGCTAAGCACAGGGACTGTCATGCAGGAGACTTAATACAACTTTGTTGAATGGATGAATGCTTCATTCAAAGAGTAAAGCTCTAAGGGTGGACTAGCAGGCCCTGTGGTAGGAGGGGATGCTTAGAGGCTGGGAGATCTCTTTTAGTGGACTGGCAAGAGATGTATAAGGTATCATCTCTTGCCCTCTCCAGGTCTCATATCATGTGCCTTCTCTGTGACTCACAACACAGGATGACTTCTCATTTTGGTCCAAAAGGAGCTGGTGGTATCAGACTTACTCTCTGTATTAGTTATTTTGCTGCATAACAATATTACCACAAACTTTTAAGTTTAAAACAACACACATTAGTTATCTCATAGTTTCTGTGGGTCAGGATTCTGGGCACCCCTTAGCTGGAACTGCTGCAAGGTTGCAATCAAGGTATTGGGCATGGCTGGGATCTCATCTGTTCCTTTACTGGTTGTTAAACTAAGGGCCGCAGGTTTGCACTGGCTGTTGGCCAGAGACCACCACCAGTTCCCTGCCACGTGGCCCTCTCCTTGTGCAGCTCATAACATGGCAGCTTGCTTCTTCAAAGGCAGCAAAGGAAAGGGAGAAACTGCAGTAAAACAGCCCTACGATTGTGTGTCACACCATCATGTACAGTAATCATGTATACATGATGGTGTAAATTCCATCACCTTTGACATATTCTTTATGGTTAGAAGCAGGTTACAGATCCTCTGTATACTCAAGGGAATGGGACCACACAAGGATGTGAACATCAAGAGACAGGGATAACTGGAGGCCATTTTAGAGTCTGCCATACCATCTCACAGCAAACGACTATAAAATGGAACAAAATATTTGAAACAACTATTTTCAGACATTGAACAGAGCACAGAACTGGACTGTGGGCCTAGAAATAAGCATGGGAGATAAGCTTGGCATTTACCCTGGCTTTCAGCCTGGGGTCAATTTTCAAGCCGTGGTACAGGAAAACAGAGCTCAGGTAGAAGGTGGAAGTCTTTTTGAGCAGAGGAAGCAGAGATTGGAATTTAGGGCTGCTAAGTGGCTGGGATTGGAGGCGTAGGGCACCAGAGAGGAGGAAACCACAGAGGAGAAGTCCCCCAAATTCCCTAGGAACTTGGCCAAGTCCCAGTTTGTTCACATTTAGAGAAAGACTCTCAGAAGACAGTAACAGCTGCTGGGGTACTTTGGCAGATTGTATTTTGTAAAGATGGTCACAGCAATATCTCCTATGCCACATGCTCTTCTAAAACGTGACTCTGGAATGGTCTCATAAAGAGATGGAGTCTGTTTCTGTACCCTGGAGTCTGGATGGGCTGTGATTGCTTTAACCAGTAAAGCACAGGGAAATTATGCTCTGTGATTTATAAACAACAAAAGACTATTCAGCTTCCATCTTCTCTACTAGAATTCTTGTTCATAGAGTCCTGGGTGGTTATGTAAGCATTCTGCCTATCCCAAGCCATACAGAGAGGCGACATCTAGACAGACAGTCTGGTCAGCAGCCCTGGACTTCAAGTCCTCTGAAGCCAGGCGCCAGAGAGGTCAGATAATTCCAGCTTGAACTCTCAAGGTAGACTCATCACTTACTTGAATCTTGCCAGCTGAGGCTTGAGACATTGTAGAGCAGAGACAAGTCAATATTACCCTACCCAGCTTGATTTCCCTACCCACAGGATTAAAGAGCATAATAAAATAGATTTTTTTTAAGTTGCTACATTTTGGGGATAATTTGTTAAACAGAAACGGTTACCAGAACATAAAATTAGAGTTGAGCAGTTTTCTGCTATGTGCTGGGGAGACATTGGAATTCTGTCTCATGCAGAGTGACCTTGTTGAGCACACTGGACATTTAATATAAACCCTTAGGAAGGCCACGTTTAAAATGAAAAGTCTGTGTCCATGGAGGGCAATACTCTAAGATTAAGAAGAAACCTGAAATAGACCCTCCTTACCAGGAATTTAACTGCCTAACAGAACAAAACATAGCACAATTTAGAAGTAGCTAATATAACAAAGTATCTCTATACAGTGTCATTGAAAATGTCCAGCATACAATAATAACCAAAAATGTGAAGAAGGAGAAAAATATGACCTATAATGAGAATAAAGTTAATAGAAGTAGACTCACAGATCCCACAGAGGTTAGAATTAGCAGACAAGGATACAAAATAACTATCATAAATCCTTTAAAGAATTTATAGAAAAGGTGAGCAAAATAGGTGAACATATATAAAGTTCAATCAAAGGAATGGGGACCTAAAAAAGAAATTAAAAAATGTAGATTCTAGGACTGAAAAATGTTTTTGAAATTAAGAACCCGCTGGGTTGACTTAACACTATACTGGACATAGTTGAAGAAAAGATCAATGAATTAAAAGACAAGTCAATAGAAATTACACAAACTGAAGAATGAGAAGAAAAAGGAAAGAAAAAAACAAATGATCAATCCAAACAGAGTGCCTAACAAACAATCTTCTTAGTCCAATTGTTTGTTGGTGGGCAATCGGATTGCTTCCATGTCTTGGCTATTGTAAATGCCAGATGCAAATGTGCTGCTATGAGATTCGGGGTACATGTATCTTTTGACTTACAGTGAAGCTGCAGAAATTAAGACAGCTTTGTTGACCTGAAACATATAGACTGCCAGATATTTCTCCAGGAAAGGTGGATTTATTCAGGATTAGCAGAGAATTGCAATTTGAGGTTTGCAACCAAGATGAGCCACATACAAGTCCCTGCATGGCAAGAGAAGGAGGATACTTTTATAGAGGGGAAAAGGAAGTTGGGAGGACTATAGCAAACAAAGAGTCCATCACTTTTCATTGGCTGGTCCTTGCCAGGAAAGAAGAGAAGTCTTTCCTCTTCCTCTTGGGCTCTGCTATGGTCACAGGATATGAGAGCTCCCCCTTCTGGAGGGAGCTTTCAACAAAGTTCCCCCTTTCAACAAAGCACACTACAATACAAGGGTGAGTTCACCTTGCTAAATTGCTGAATCCATTCTATTAATGCTGCACCTTTAGAAAGCAGGGGCACATGGACTGCCTCTTTAAATTGCATTTCTATACTCTAGCAATGAATTAGCTGAAATAGAAAAATATTAAACAGTTGCATTTACAGTAGTATCAAAACAATAAAATACTTAGGAATAAATTTACAAGGAGGTGAAAGATACATAACTGAAAACTATGACACTGATGAAAGAAATTGAAGAAGAAAAAAATAAATGGCAAGATATCCATGATCATGGATTGGAATAATGTGTATTGTTAAAATGTCCATACTCCCCAAAGTCATCTGTAGATTCAATGCAATCCCTATCAAGATTCCAATGGCATTTGCCCCCCACAGGAGTAGAAAAACAACCTTAAAATTTATTTTTATTTCCATTTCTCTAGGAGGTGGGTCAAAAAGGATCTTGCTGTGATTTATGTCATAGAGTGTTTTGCCTATGTTTTCCCCTAAGAGTTGTATAGTGTCAGGCCTTACATTTAGTTCTTTAATCCATTTTGAGTTTATTTTTGTGTGTGGTGTTAGAGAGTGTCCTAATTTCATTCTTTTACATGTAGTTGTCCAGTTATCCCAGCGCCACTTATTGAAGAGACTATCTTTTTTCCATTGTATATTCTTGCCTCCTTTATCAAAGGCAAGTTGACCATATGTGTGTGGGTTTCTCTCTGGGCTTTCTATCCTGTTCCATTGATCTACATTTCTGTTTTTGTGCCAGTACCATGCTGTCTTGATTACTGTAGCTTTGTAGTATAGTCTGAAGTCAGGGAGTCTGTTGCCTCCAGCTCTGTTTTTCTTTCTCAAGGTTGCTTTGTCTATTAGGGGTCTTTTGTGTTTCCATACAAATTGTGAATTTTTGGGTTCCAGTTCTGTGAAAAATGCCATTGGTAGTTTGATAAGGATTGCACTGAATCTGTAGATTGCTTTGGGTAGTAGAGTCATTTTCACAATGTTGATTCTTCCCATACAAGAACATGGGATATCTCTCCATCTGTTTGTATCATCTTTAATTTCTTTTATCAGTGTCTTATAGTTTTCTGCATACAGGTATTTTGTCTCCTTACTTAGGTTTATCCCTAGGTATTTTATTCTTTTTGCTGCAATGGTAGATGGGAGTGTTCCCTTAATTTCTCTTTCAGAATTTTCATTGTTAATGTATAGGAATGCAAGAGATTTCTGTGCATTAATTTTGTATCCTGCTACCTTACCAGATTCATTGATTAGCTCTAGTAGTTTTCTGGTAGCATCTTTAGGTTTCTCTATGTATAGTATCATGTCATTTGCAAAGAGTGACAGCTTTACTTCTTCTTTTCTGATTTGGATTCCTTTTATTTCCTCTTCTTCTCTGATTGCTGTGGCTAAAACTTCCAAAACTATGTTGAATAATAGTGGTGAGAGTGGGCAACCTTGTCTTGCTCCTGATCTTAGTGGAAATGGTTTCAGTTTTTCACCATTGAGAACGATGTTGGCTGTGGGTTTGCCATATATGGCCTTTATTATGTTGAGGTAGATTCCCTCTATGCCTACTTTCTGGAGTTTTTTTTTTATCATAAATGGGTGTTGAATTTTATTGAAAGCTTTTTCTGCATCTATTGAGATTATCATATGGTTTTTATCCTTTGATTTGTTAATATGGTTTATCACATTGATTGATTTGCATAGATTGAAAAATCCTTGCATTCCTGGGATAAACTGCACTTGATCATGGTGTATGATCCTTTTAATGTGCTGTTGGATTCTGTTTGCTAGTATTTTGTTGAGGATTTTTGCATCTATGTTCATCAGTGATATTGGCCTGTAGTTTTCTTTTTTTGTGGCATCGTTGCCTGGTTTTGGTATCAGGGTGATGGTGGCCTCATAGAATGAGTTTGGGAGTGTTCCTCCCTCTGCTATAATTTGCAAGAGTTTGAGAAGGATAGGTGTTAGCTCCTCTCTAAAAGTTTGATAGAATTCGCCTGTGAAGCCATCTTGTCCTGAGCTTTGGTTTGCTGGAAGATCTTTAATTACAGTTTCAATTTCAGTGCTTGTGATTGGTCTGTTCATATTTTCTACTTCTTCCTGGTTCAGTCTCGGAAGGTTGTGCTTTTCTAAGAATGTGTCCATTTCTTCCAGGTTGTCCATTTTCTTGGCATATATTTGCTTGTAGTAATCTCTCATAATCTTTTGTGTTTCTGCAGTGTCAATTGTTTCTTCTCCTTTTTCATTTCTAATTCTATTGATTAGAGTCTTCACCCTTTTCTTCTTGATGACCCTGGCTAATGGTTTATCAATTTTGCTTATCTTCTCAAAGAACCAGATTTTAGTTTTATTGATCTTTGCTATTGTTTCCATCATTTCTTTTTCATTTATTTCTGATCTGATCTTTATGATTTGTTTCTTTCTGCTAACTTCGGGTTTTTTTTGTTGTTGTTGTTATTCTTCTTTCTCTAATTGCTTTAGGTGTAAGGTTAGGTTGTTTATTTGAGATGTTTCTTGTTTCCTGAGGTAGGATTGTATTGCTATAAACTTCCCTGTTAGAACTGCTTTTGCTGCATCCCATAGGTTTTGGGTTGTCATGTTTTCATTGCCATTTGTTTCTAGGTATTTTTTTGATTTCCTCTTTGATTTCTTCAGTGATCTCTTGGTTATTTAGTAGTGTATTATTTACCCTCCATGTGTTTGTGTTTTTTGCAGAGTTTTTCCTGTAATTGATATCTAGTCTCAGAGCGTTGTGGTTGGAAAAGATACTTGATATGATTTCAATTGACTTAAAATTGCCAAGGCTTGATTTGTGACCCAAGATATGATCTATTCCAGAGAATGTTCCATGAGCACTTGAGAAGAAAGAAACAGCAACAGAAAATGTTGCTGTTTTTGGATGGAATCTCCTATAAATATCAATTAAGTCCATCTTGTTTAATGTATCATTTAAAGCTTGTGTTTCCTTATTTATTTTCATTTTGGATTATCTGTCCATTGGTGAAAGTGGGGTGTTAAAGTCCCCAATACTATTATTGTGTTACTGTCGATTTCCCCTTTTATGCCTGTTATCATTGCCTTATGTATTGAGGTGCTCCTATGTTGGATGCATAAATATTTACAATTGTTATATCTTCTTCTTGGGTTGATCCCTGATCATTATGTAGTGTCCTCTTTGTCTCTTGTAATAGTCTTTATTTTAAAATCTATTTTGTCTGATATGAGAATTGCTACTCTAGCTTTCTTTTGGTTTCCATTTACATGGAATATCTTTTTCCATCCCCTCACTTTCAGTCTGTATGTGTTCCTAGGTCTGAAGTGGGTCTCTTGTAGACAGCATATATATGGGTCTTGTTTTTGTATCCATTCAGTCAGTCTATGTCTTTTGGTTGGAGCATTTAATCCATTTACATTAAAGGTAATTTTCAATATGTATGTTACTATTACCATTTTCTTAAAAGTTTTGGGTTTGTTTTTGTAGGTCTTTTCCTTCTCTTGTGTTTCCTGCCTAGAGAAGTTCCTTTAGCATTTGTTGTATAGCTGGTTTGGTGGTGCCAAATTGTCTTAGCTTTTGCTTGTCTGTAAAGGTTTTAATTTCTCCATCAAATCTGAATGAGATCCTTGCTGAGTAGAGTAATTGTGGCTGTAGGTTTTTCCTTTTTATCACTTTAAGTATCACTGCCACTCCCTTCTGCCTTACAGAGTGTCTGCTGAAAGATCAGCTGTTAAGCTTATGGGGATTTCCTTGTATGTAATTTGTTGCTTTTCCCTTGTTGCTTTTAACATTTTTTCTTTGTATTTAATTTTTGGTAGTTTGATTAATATGTATCTTGACGTGTTTCTCCTTGGATTCATCCTGTATAGGACTCTCTGTGCTTCCTGGACTTGATTGACTCTTTCCTTTCTCATATTAGGGAAGTTTTCAACTATAATCTCTTCAAATATTTTCTCAGTCCCTTTCTTTTTCTCTTCTTCTTCTGGGACCCCTATAATTCAAATGTTTGTGCATTCAATGTTGTCCCAGAAGTCTCTAAGACTGTCCTCAGTTCTTTTCATTCTTTTTTCTTTATTCTGCTCTGTGGTAGTTATTTCCACTATTTTATCTTCCAGGTCACTTATCCGTTCTTCTGCCTCAGTTATTCTGCTATTGATTCCTCCTAGAGAATTTTTAATTTCATTTCTTGTGTTGTTCATCATTGTTTGTTTGCTCTTTAGTTCTTCTAGGTCCTTGTTATGTGTTTTTTGTACTTTCTCCCTTCTATTTCCAAGATTTTGGATCATCATTACTATCATCACTCTGAATTCTTTTTCAGGTAGACTGCCTATTTCCTCTTCATTTGTTTGGTCTGGTGGGTTTTTACCTTGCTCCTTCATCTCGTGTGTTTCTCTATCTTCTCATTTTGCTTAACTTACTGTGTTTGGGGTCTCCTTTTCACAGGCTGCAGGTTCGTAGTTCCCATTGTCTTTGGTGTCTCTTCCCAGTGACTAACGATTGGTTCAGTGGGTTGTGTAGGCTTCCTGGGGTCAGGGGACTGGTGCCAGTGTTCTGGTGGATGAGGCTGGATGTTGTCTTTCTAGTCGACAGGACCATGTCCGGTGGTGTGTTTTGGGGTGTCTGTGACCTTATTATGATTCGAGGCAGCCTCTCTGCTAATGGGTAGGGTTGTGTTCCTGTCTTGTTAGTTGTTTGGCATAGGATGTCCAGCACTGTAGCTTGCTGGTCGTTGAGTGGAGCTGGGTCTTAGCGTTGACATGGAGATCTCTGGGAGAGCTTTCCCCGTTTGATATTATGTGGAGTTTGGAGGTCTCTGGTGGACCAATATCCTGAGTTTGGCTCTCCCACCTCAGAGGCACAGGCCTGACACCCAGACAGAGCTTGAAGACCCTGTCAGCCACACAGCTCCCAAGTCTACAGTTGCTCCCAAAGTCCACTGCCTCAATTTTGGGATAATTCGTCATCTATTCAGGTATTCCACAGTTGTAGGGTACATCAGGTTGATTGTGGAGATTTAATCTTCTGCTCCTGAGCTCACAGAGAAATTTCCCTTTCTCTTCTTTGTTTGCACAGCTCCTGGGGTTCAGCTTTGGATTTGGCCTTGCCTCTGTATTTAGGTTGCCCTCTGGTGTCTGTTCTTTACCCAGATAGGAGGGGGTTAAAGGAGCGGCTAATTAGGGGGCTCTGGCTCAAGCAGGCGGGGGGGAGAGAAGGATATGGAATGCAGGACGATCTTGGGGTGGCAGAGGCACGCGTGACATTGCACCAGCCTGAGGCATGCCGTGTGTTCTCCTGGGGAAGTTATCCCTGGATCACTGGACCCTGGCAGTGGCAGGACTGCACAGGCTTCCAGGAGGGGAGGTGTGGCTAGTGACCTGTGCTCGCACACAGGATTCTTGGTGGCTGCAGCAGCAGCGTTAGCGTTTCATGCCTGTCTCTGTTGTCTGCGCTGATAGCCGCAGTTCACGCCCATCTCTGAAGCTCGTTTAGGTGGTGTTCTGAATCTTTTCTCCTCGCACATCCCGAAACAGTGGTCTCTTGACTCTTAGGCAAGTCCATACTTTTTCCCAGATTCCCTCCTCATTAGCTGTGGTGCACTAGCCCCCTTCAGACTGTGTTCACACAGCCAACCCCAATCCTCTCCCTGGGATCTGAACTCCGAAGCCTGAGACTCAGCTCCCAGCTGCACCCTCCGCCCTGGTGGGCGATCAGACAAGCCTCTCAGGCTGGTGAGTGCTGGTCGGCACTGATCCTCTGTGCGGGAATCTCTGCTTTGCCCTCTGCACCCCTGTTGCTGTGCTCTCCTCTGTGGCTCCGAAACCTGCCCCCCGCCCACCCCTGTCTCCACCAGTGAAGGGGCTTCCTAGTGAGTGGAAACTTTTCCTCCTTCACAGCTCCCTCCCACTGGTGCAGGTCCTGTCCTTATTCTTTTGTTTCTGTTTTTTCTTTTTTCTTTTGCCCTACCCAGGTATGTGAGGAGTTTCTTGCCTTTGGGGAAGTCTGAGGTCTTCTGCCAGCATTCAGTAGGTGATCTGTAGGAGCTGCTCCACATGTAGATGTATTTTTGATGTATTTGTGGGGAGGAAGGTGATCTCCATGTCTTACTCCTCTGCCATCTTGAAGGTCCTCCGTGATATATTATTTAGCCTTAGAAGGAAATCATGCCATTGGAAACAACATAGATGAATCTTGAGGGCATTATGCTAAGTGAAATAAGTCAGACAGAGAACGACAAATACTGTATGACCTCATTTATATGTGGAATCTAAAAAAAATAAACTCAAGGAAACAGAGAACAAATTGGTGGTTGCCAGGGGTGGGATTGGAGGTGGGTAAGGGTGTTGGGATGGGCAAAGGTGACCAAAGGGTACAAACTTCCATTTTAAGCTGCATAGTTTTTGGGATGTAATGTACAGCCCGGTGACTATAGTTAACACACTGGATTATATATTTGAAAGTTGCTAAGAAAGTAAATCTTAAAAGTTCTCACAGCACAAAGAAAACTGTAACCATGTTAGGTGATAGGTGTGTTACTAATCTTTCATGGTAATCATTTTGCAACATGTACATGTATCAAATCATTACAGTGTACACCTGAAAACTTACACAATGATATATGTCAATTATATCTGAATAAAGCTGGAAAAAAATTGTTTAATGAGTCTGAGAAGGGGGTGGGAGCTTCTATCCCCACGTAACAGGCCAGGATGTGGAGGTTTAAAGGGTGTTGTGATCAGCTAGTAGGTGGATGTCCAGACACCTAGGTCTTTGCTTACAGACTAATCATAAAGAGGGGGCTAACACCTGTTGTAGTGTAAGTGCCTGACAGTTAGCTTTTTAAATTGTAAGATAAGTGCCTGACATTAAGCTTTTCATTGCTGAAGCATCCATTTCAAAAGCATCCATCTGGATCAAGCATATTGTTAGCTACACAACTTGGTAAAGAGCCAGGCTGCCCCACCCATAGACTTCTCCTTTTATTTAATTAATTTAATTAATTAATTAATTTAAAATGTAAAATATTACCGTATTTTTATTCGTCTCATTGGTGGATGTCCCTTCGTTGCGGCAACAGCGAGGGGAAAGAGGAGGGGAAAACAACAACAACAGCAAAAGGAAACTTTATTTCTCGACGTACTCACGCCAGCTGACGACGGCCAGCTGTCAACCTTTGGTGGAATCCCATTCCGGTGCCCAGAACCGGCCTGGCATGGGGAGTGAGGAATCCGTCCCCTCCCCAGCAGTTGTACCTCACCCAGGGACGTTGGAGAAAAATGCTGCTGGGTCCCAGGTCCCAGGTCCCACAGGTCCCCTGGGTCCCCTGTGCCCTGTCCACGACCATCCCTGAGTGGAGAAATGCACACCAGGAGGAGCGGGTCTGTCATCGTGTCCCCACGGCCCTGTGCTCCCGATGCGGCCCACTCACTTGACTGCCGGTTGTCTTCTCCTTTTATTGATAGAAAGCCCCTGGTGACCTAGATAACTGACTTCTTGAGGGACCCAGCTTTTCTTTTCCCACGCCCTAATTGCTACTCTTATGTTTTAAATTCACCAATAAAGAGTGAACCTGCCTAACCCTAGGCATCCCACCCTCGACCCCAGTAAGGGCAGAACCCAGATGTGTGGACCCTGTACACTTCCAGGACCTGAGGGTAACAAACCTTGTTTCTTCAGTTTCTTGCTGGTTATTGCTGAGGTGCATCCTGCAGTCATAAGAACCACAAGGGCTGGTCCAGCCTGCACTGGGCTCCAGTCAGGGAAGTGTCTGCGGGGGCTTTCAGAGTAGTGCAGACCCCAGTGAGTGGCCCCAGGCTTTCCTAGCCAATAGCTGGGTCAATAGCCAATAGGGGAGGTCTTGGAGGCTGGAGTCTGTTCCCTACAAACAAGAAATGGGAGGCAGAAAGGCTTCCGTGCCCAGGAGCACCACAGGGTTCTGCTCCGTTTCCCTGCTGTTACAGAAAACAACACACAACAGGATCAGCACACCAGCACGGGCCTGCGTGTGCAGGTGAGCTCGCCCAGGTAGCAGATATTGTATTTAAAAGGCAAATGTAAATGTAAAACGGGATGGTGGCATCTGTCTCCATGGGCACTCATTTAATCCTCTCAACAGCACTATGAGGTAGGTACACACTATTAACTCTGCCTCGTAGATGAGGAAACAGGCACAGATAACTCAAACAACCTGCGTACGGTGGCAAATCTAGTAAGTGGCTGAGTGAGGGCTGGAACCCAGGCCGTCTGGCCCAGAGACCATACTCTTAACCTCTTCACTTCACTGGCTCAACTCAGCAAAAATCTCCATTTACTGTAAACGTAAACATGAATATCTGAGGACTATGTTTAAGCACGAAACTTGCATAGAAAATGTATGAAAGGGTGGATGGATTTCAGGCAATTCTTACTTCTTCCCCTTATGCTTTTCTGTCCTGTTTGGGTCTTTTTTTTTTTTTAGAGTGAGCATATGCTATTTATACAAATACAGTTGTTAAAAAAAAAAAACCGATAAAGCGAAGAGGAGAAAGAAAACAAACCCTTCTTGTTCAGTCAGTTTCCCACATCCTGGGTAGCTCAGTTGGACCTCAGAATCCCACCCTGGTAGGTAGGTGGATTTACCTGCACTGTTTACTGAGGACTTTGGTTAGCTCAGGACTTTAAACACACAGTAAATGGATTCACCCAGAATGAGAAAAAATTCATACAGTTATGTATGTATGTAGGTATGATTTTATACTACAGGCTGTGTCTGGCTTTTGGGGACTTTGAATTCTTCCTCCCTCTGATAGGAAGTTCCTGGTCAAGTGGAACAACTGGACTGTGCCTAGTCTTTATTTCTCTTTTTCTTTCTTAGGCCAGTTTGTGTGAGCATCCTTGACACAGCCCCAGTGGTGCTTTTGTGTGTTGAATCTTTGGACTGGACATTGATGGTGACTGCTTATGCTGCCTATGAGCAGGCAGTCGCGGTGAAAGGGGATGTGCAGTAACAGAATTGCATACAATGGAGCTTTGGAGGGAGGAAGTGGGCACCTGGTCAGAGGAGGAGTCATGAGGGTAAGAAGTGTGGCAGGAACGATCCAGACCTGGGGGGGGGATAGTCAACATGATGGGTGACAGAACCCAGTTCCGGTGATGAGGGAGAGGAGACCCCCCAGCATGGCTGGCTTCTGGGCCCATGTGGATGACGATGCCTTTCCCTGGAGCTGGGTTTGCGACAGCAGGAAAGGTGGTGACTCAGGCTTGGGTGTGCCTGTGGACCATGCAGCAAAGATGCCAGTGGCTGTGGCATATACAGCTGAGAACTTAGAAGGGGAGAGGGAAATTATGCTTCCACCCTTACAACTGGAAGGAGACAAATGTCCCACCTAGATGCATGAGTCTGAGTTATGTGGTCCTGGCTGGGCGATTTTCTCCAGTCATGTCTCAGAATCTATGGAAGGGGGAGCATGAACTTTTGATGGGCAGCTGCCTTTTGCTTCCTCAGATACCCATGTCTTCTGGTGATGTATTTACACACTGACACATTGCTGAAAGGTGTGAAAACTCTGTTTCTCACTTTCTCTCTTCATCTCTCTCCCCTTGCATCTACCCCTCCAACTTCCTCCTTTTCCTTCTCAGATCTGATGCTTGGGGAAGGGAAAGTCTTAATGCCTTGCTTATCATTAATCAGTTTTATCAATTAATTATATTGATAGTACCTACTGTGTGGCAAGTACTGTGTTTATTGAGACTATAGCACAAATGGAGCATTTAACATTCTCTCTTTTTAAAAAAATTTAATCCTTCCAATGGTCCTGTGAGATGGGCAGCATTTTTCCCATTCTACTATTGAATAAGGGCTCCCTGAAATGTCCCCAAAACAACTTGTTTGTAAGACAAATGAGCTTATTACTTATTGTGTTAAGGGAAAATCCTACTTTGACAGTTGAGTCTCAGTGTCTCAGAAGAGAAAGGGTAAAGTTGGGATACTTATTGTGATTTGAAGTCTGGTTTAAGGAGTGTCTCAATCAGGGACTTGGTTAGGTTTGGGTCAGGGTCATGATACAATAATTTAGAATTGGTGGGCCTTGCAAGGAGAGGAGTTTTGGGCAAAGGCTTCACAGAGTGTTAGGGTGTAATTTGTCACTGCTGATTTTTTTTGAAGAGTTGATGGTCTTTCAGGAAGTTCCTGGAGTGAACAATAAAGTTATTTGCAACTTTTGTCTTCCTGGGAAAGAGTTTCCTGGAATAGTAAAGTTATGGTGATGAAGAGATGGAATAGTAAAGGCACGTTAATGTGGGCAGTAAGCTGTATGAATGTTTTGACTCTCACCACATAAATGATATTGATCCAATGCAGGAAAGACCAAAATCTGGGTGTGGTAGTTAATGTGTATTTGTAAGTTTATACTTATGAGCCTCCATTTGTAAGAGTGTCTCCCTCTCCACACTGGGGAAGGGAAGGATGACTCTAAATCACAAGAAACTCTTATCAATGGAGAAGGCACTGACTTAAATTTGTATAACAAACTGTACCCTTGTTTACATGTTTTCCTGGTTACCATCCATAACTGGCTTCTCCCATTCCCTAACATCTTTCTCTGGTCTTTAGCTGAAGATGGTATTTAAGGTGGTGGCTTGGGCCATCTCAGAGAGTTACTCAGTTAGTTGTCCTTGGCATCTTCCATGTATACATGAGGTATACATATTAATAAACTTCTGTTTTTCTCTTATTAGTCTATGTTTTATTACAGGAGGTCTCAGCCAAGAACTTAGAAGGATAGAGGAAAAATTATTTTTCTTCCTCTATAGAATCAGATTTCAATCAATATGGAAAAAGAACCTCATATAAAATTCAATAGTGATACCTAGCAGGACCCTCTGGGGCTCCTGGGCACAAAAGCCTTTCTGTGTCCCTCATTTCTTGATTACAGGAAATAAACTTCAGGCTCCATGACCTCCCCTGAGTTCCAATGAGCAGGTTCAAACTGTTGCTAATTAGGGAAGGGAGGGGATGCAGAGACAAGGGAGGAGCAGGCAAGAAACAACAGTGCAGCCTTGGGGCAGGGTCCTGGTTTCCCCTCAAGGGATATACATAGCAATATCTTTGAGCTGTTCTGCAGATACTGAAACCTCCACCAGGTGGGAGAAGGTAACTGTCTGCTTCCCACAAGCACGTAGACCCCAGACCTGTTGGAACCAGAAGGTTGATGATGCCAACTCCCACTTACCTCACCACCAACCAATCAGAAGAATGTCCACATGCTGATCATGCCCTTTTTGAACCATTACTATAAAACTCCTCACTACCCTCTCCAGGTCAGGACACACAGTTCTGAGGGCATTACCCTACTGTGACCCCCTTTGCCTGACAAAGCAATAAAGCTATCCTTTCTTACTTCACCCAAAACCCTTTCTCTGAGATTTAATTTGGTGTTGGGGTACAGAGGCCCGGTTTGGCTTCAATAGTAATGAGTAAAAGGTGTGCCATTTAGGTTCTAGAAACCAGAGGCACAACTTCAGGTTTGAGAGGAACTTGTGGAGGTCATGTGAATAATTTTAGTGATCAGATCTGTAGAGGAGGTTGTGACTGGCATTGTGGAGTCTGTTACGGATGTATCCTTTTGTGAGGAGTTGTGACATGCAAAAATCCATGGGAAGAAGAGTTGCCAGGATATCCGGGAGGGAACCCAATCAAGGCATGTCAGGGACAGAGAAAAGAAATGAGTATGCTGGATAGGTAAACGTGAGGGTGAAGGGAATCTGTGACAGCTGCCCTGAGGTGTCTAAAGAGTTGTCCCATAACAGGGAGCTTATCTCATTCTATCTTACGGTAAAGCATATAACCAGGATGGATGGGTAGATGTTTAGGGAAGCATATATTTGCTAACAAGAAAGAAAATCCTCATAGTCAGAATGGTCCAACAGTGGGGCAGCTGCCTCCTGAAGGATGAGTTCCCCATCACCAAAGAGATGTAGCAGAGGCTGAGCGACCACCACATCAGCATGTGGCAGAAGGGGCCCAGCTGGACTCTGAGGTCCTTCCCATCTGTGAAACAGTGGTTTGTCAATATTTCTCAGTTCAGTTCTTTTTGGACTTAAATAAAAACTTACTTCCTAGAAGCCTGAAAAAACTCAGGTGTAGCATTGAGAAATATGAAAGTGCTTTCTAAAGGCTCCTCTGATTTCTCTTTGAAATGCTAAAATATGTGGTAAACTTCTTGGCTTTGGAACTCGCAGCTATTCAATTCCTTCTACAGGTGACAAAAATCATCCAGTCTGGAGCAAAGATGTGTGAAAATAGATTAGGCAGTGTGTGAAAACACTTCCCATCAGCCACTTGGCGGCTTTTTTTTTTTTTGGAAATGTTAATGTCAGTGCTACAAAGCTGTTACCTTGGAATTCACACCTATTCAATTCCACATCCACGTAAATAAACATCCCCTGTGAACACAGAAGTGTGAAGCCAAACTGAGGAAAACTGTGAAAATTCTGCTCTCAATCCATCCTAAGGAGGAAGGAAAATAAAGTTGTCTTCCTTCTTCATCCAGTATCATTTATTTGTGAAAATTTTGAGCTTGAAGGGCTGCAGAGGAAATAACTAACTAGCATTAGCTGAGCACCTACTACAAGCCAGGGTCATGTTGGGGGTATTTATATTTAAATATCCCCACAACCCTGTATTTTAAGTTTTATTAGGCCTGCAAAAATGTAAACAAACAGAAACCTCAATTAAATAGAGTTGTGAGACTAGAAGGGGAGCTCTCACATCCCGTGACAATAGCAGAGTCCAACAGGAAGAAGAAAGTCTTCCCTTCCTTACTGGGCAAGGAGTCAGCCAATGAAAAGCCATGGACTCCTTATTTACTATAGCTCTCTCAACTTCTTTATCCTCTCTATAAAATCATTCTCCTTCCCTTGCCATGTGGGGACTTGCATATGGCACACCATGTTTGCAGACCCGAATTGAAATTCTCTGCTGATCTCGAATAAACCCATCTTTGCAGAAGAAATATCTGGCAGTCTATTTGTTTCAGGTCAACATTTTGGTGGTCTGTATGGGCACCAGAGTAAACTCCCAGTGGCTCTAGGACTGGTGAACACACAGGTGCAGTACCCACAATTTAGCCTATTGATGCTCACTGATTTTCTCCCTGACCCTGAATTTTGAAGGTACATCTTTCTTCTGGATCCCAGTTCATGCCCTCTTTATATTTGAAACTCTCCAGGCTCACAGGGGATCTATTTTAAGGTGATTAAAGGATAAGGTGTTGGTCTTTATGCGAGTACTCATTTCGTACTTCGATCAATTTTGAGAACATACTGTTTCAGTTGAAGCTGGCTGAGATGCTTTCAGATCATTCCTTTGGGAACAATGGCTACTTCACTGAAACTGTCCTGGTTTTTCAGCCTTTGGCCCATTCCTTTGGAATAGGGGCTGTTCTATGGAAACTGGCTGAAAAGTCTTTGGCCTGGCACATCTGGGACCAAGCTGTTTCCTTACAACTGGCTGATATTATCTTGCAGGCTGTTTGAGGTTCAAGCTGTTTGTATTGAGTTATTTGAAAATTGTACTTTTATTCTAGGAAAAAACCGCTGAGAAATGGGATTCCAGTTATCTAAATATTTTGAGTCCTCTCCCTAACCCCAACAGGGACTCTGGCTGATTTTAGGTTTAAAAATTGTGGTCCTTCCTCATTCACATTTCTAATTAAATAGACTCACCTAACCAAAGGCAATTTAGAATATCAATGGCCATTATGGGGAAATTTTGAAATCCCCAAACTTGATTTTCTTGAAACTGAATTGGACTACGATAGCTCAAAAATTTCTATAACTGAGTGGAATGCTATTTTATTTGTTATTTTGAGGTTTCCCAATGTTATCAGGGGTCTAAAATTGCATCTTTGAAAAATAATATTTTAATACTAACTGAGGCAAACAAGCACTTAAGAAAAGATAAAATGGGTCCTGAAGCCTCAGGCCCTTCCTCTTTGGCTTCTTTGTCTCAGGCTCCACCTCTGGTCCCATCTTGCCTCTCTCCCTCAGCTCCTCTTGGTCAGATTCTGCCTCTGGCACCATTATCATTCTTCCTTTCTATGCCATCTACGATTCCTCTATACCTGTAGTTCCCCCATACTAACTATCTTGCCTAACTTCCCTTTTTCTCTGAAACTCTCCCTGCTCCCTTTTCCTCCAAACTTAGCAGGATCTGCCTCTTTAAAATTAAGCCTTCTAAGGATCCAGAGGCTAAACCTTTAATTTCTTATATTCCCTGGACTAAAGCTGAATTTTGAGACTTAGTCAAAAATTTTTCCAAAGTAACCAAAGATCCTCATAGATTTGCTGATGAATTTAATAGAGTCATTCAAACTTATCAGCCTGTTTCTCTGACTTATATCAGATAGTTTATATGCTTGTTGTGGAAGGCCCTGCCCAGCATTGGATGAAAATTGCTGATTGGGAAAATCTTAAAGGGTCTCTAGAATTAAAACCAGGAGAACCACCTGCTAACTTACATGATCAGGCTTGGACAATCGCTAGGTCACTTCATCGAGCAATTCCTAGGGCTTTTCCAAAGCCTCTTTTTTTTTCCATAGTTATTTATTTAATTTATTTATTTTTGGCTGCATTTGGTCTTCGTTGTTGCATGTGGGCTTTCTCTAGTTGCGGCAAGCGGGGGCTACTCTTCTTTGCAGTGCATGGGCTTCTCGTTGCAGTGGCTTCTCTTGTTGCAGAGCATGGGCTCTAGGCATGCGGGCTTCAGTAGTTGTGGCATTGCATGTGGGCTCAGTGCTTGTGGCTCACGGGCTCTAGAACGCGGGCTCAGTAGTTGCGGAGCATGGGCTTAGTTGCTCTGCAGCATGTGGGCTCTTCCCAGACCAGGGATCGAACTCATGTCCCCTGCATTGGCAGGTGGATTCCTAACCACTGTGCCACCAGGGAAGTCCTCCCAAGCCTCTTTTTTTTAAAAAGAGATTTCCATTTTTATTTTTAATTAATTAATTAATTAATTAATTAATGGCTGTGTTGGTTCTTCGTTGTTGTGTGTGGGCTTCTCATTGTGGTGGCCTCTCCTGCTGTGGAGCACAGGCTCCAGGCACGCGGGCTTCAGCAGCCGTGGCTCGAACGCTCTAGAGCTCAGGCTCAGCAGCTGTGGCACACAGGCCCAGCTTCTCCACGGCATGTGGGAATCTTCCCGGACCAGGGCCCGAACCCGTGTCCCCTGCATTGGCAGGCAGACTCTCAACCACTGCGCCACCAGGGAAGCCCCAAAGCCTCTTGATTCAAACAAAATTCAGTCTCGCACACAAAAATCTGATGATTCTGTTCATGACTCTTACTATTGACTTCAGATGGATTTTAAAGAAAATTGGTCTTCCTTCAGATGTTGATTCCATCAGGTATCTTTTAACTCTGTGTTTATTAATGGGCTGAACTGGGACTTTTCCCTTCTAGGAAAAAGGACCAGAATGGAATGGGAAACTATGTTCACTCCAGATTTAGTTAATCTGGCATGGCAAACCAGCTCTCTTGTACTCTAGATGAGTCACCTAAAAGGAAGACCGACAACATTCTTAATCTTCAACTCTAGCAAATGAAAGACCCCAAATGAGACCAAAACCCTCTTAGTTTCTGATATTATTGCAAAGAGCCAGAACATTAGAAAAGAGATTGTTATGAATGTAAGCACTTTAGGTGCCTTCAGTACTTTAACCAGCCTTTTCAACATCCTCGCAATTCTCAATGATGGAGCTCCAAGGATGGGGCTCTTCCCAATTGTCCCTCTTAATCAGCTTGGGAAATGTTTCTCCACATTAGGGATAAATATCTTCCAGTCCTAACTGATACCTGGGCCACACTCTTGGTGCTCAATCCCAATACTATAAAACAGCCACTGTCTCAGAGTACTAAAACCGTTCAACTAGTGGGGATCTTTAATGAACTTCAAGAGGTTCCTCTCTCTGAACCTACTCCCTTTTGTTTAGGCCCTTTGAGAGATAGACATTCTTTTCTCCTTAGTTCCTCTGCCTCTATCTATTTCTTAGGTGGAGGCTTCCTAGAGAAGCATCATGCCAAAATTTCTTTCTCCCCAAAGGGGGAAATAATTCTAGATATTAACAAGTAGTCATCGAAGTAACCAATCAGGTGAATTAAATGACTCTTTGACATCTTTTATTTCTTCTGTCTCTGATGGTACTAGAGCTGATTCTGGAAACACTGATCATTTGTCCCTATTGATACAGCTACCACTTTCCCTATGGGCTAAATCTCCAACTGACATTCATAAATTTCACAGCTCACCTCCCATCAAGATTCTAATAGATCCTTTAAAACCTCTTTCCAGAATCCTTTCTAGGCATAAAGCCCTTAAAGAAGATTGCAAGGCTCAGGCCTCATTATCCCTTGTACCAGTCCCTGTAACACTACTGTCTTTTACTGGTGAGAAAACTTAAGGTCTGAGGGTGGAGGTTTGTCCAGGACCTCCGTACAATAAACAACATCGTTATCTCTCAACACCCTGTTGCTCCTAACCCTCATATGTTACCAACATCCATTCCCAATGGAAGTAAGTTCTTTACTGTAATTGATTTATTCAGCGCATTCTTTAGTATTCCAGTTGATGAAGCTATCCAATACCTTTTCGCCTTCACTTGGGAAGAAAAACAGTTCACCTGAGCAGCAATGCCTCAAGGTTTTACTGAGAGTCCTGCTTATTTCTCACAATACTGAAGGCTGATCCAGATGATATAAAGTTCCCTAGAGGTTCTACTTTGTTGCAGTATGTGGATGATTTGCTTCTTTGTTCTCCTTCTCAAGCCTCTTCACAGGAAGACAACATCCCCTTGCTAATACTTTTAGCCTTAAAGGGGCATAGGGTTGCCAAAGAAAAATTGCAGTTTGCCCAAACCCAGGTTTGATATTTAAGGCATCTGATATCAGATAGGGCTACACGAAGATCCAGATAAACTTAGGATATCCTAAATTTCCCCAAACCCAAAACTAAGTGTCAACTGTGAGGTTTTTCTCAAACTAGTTGATTATTGCAGAAATTGGACTCCAAAATTCTCTCTTATAGCCAAACCTCTATATGTTTTAATCAACAATAACAACACCAGTCCAATTTTGTGGGAAAAACCGTTATGACCCAGCCTTCCAGACCTTAAAGGCAAGTTTGATGAACTCACTTGCCCTTGGGCATCCCAATTAGCAGCTTCCCTTTTCCCTTTTTTTGTGGAAAAGGAAGGGAACTCATCCCAAAATATATGGAGCACCATTGACCCACAGGGTATTATAGCCAGCACGAGAATGCCCCCCTTGTCTTGAGCCATTTTAGCCACTGCTGTTCTGGCTAAGGCCACTAAGAAAATCATAGGATTCCTTTAACCACTTTTGTTCCTCATGCAGTAGAAGCTCTCCTGGATTTCTCATCAAGCTTAACATTAATCAATCAACCACCTCACCTTCTGTGAAGTCATTTTGTTAATTGCCCCTCATATAGCTCTTTTACACTGTAATAACCTGAACCCTGCTATTCTCCTCCCTTCTGTCACTGATGAAGTCCCTCATGACTGCTTAATGTTGGTGGATCACCTCCTGTCTCCTTGTGAGGATCTACAGGAAGCTTCTCTGGGTGACACTGATTTCTCATGGTTGACTGTTGGTTCTTATTTAAAAGGCGACAATGGCAAATTTTGTGCCGGGCATGCTATTGCAACTACAATACTTTTGAATTGTTGAGGCAGAATTTTTACCATGGCTACTTTGGCCCAACAGGCTGAATTTTATGCTCTAACACAGGCTTGTACTTTACTCAAGGAGAAAACTGCCAATAGTTATACTGATAGCAGATATGTTTTTGGAGTGGCTCATGATTTTGGAATGTTGTGGAAGCAACATGGCCTTCTTACTTCTAGCAGAAGTAAACTTAAAAATGGCCCCTCTGTTCAGGAATCATTGGATACGATACTTTTACCTGCTGCTTTAACTATTATTAAGATTCCAGGGCATTCTAAACTTGACTCTCTGAAAGCTAAGGAAAAACACCTTGCTGACATTTCCTCGGGATGCAATCCTTAAAGGGACCAACAGCAGCATAACCTCTGTCATGGTCCAAAGTGGTATTTCCCTAAATGATAACTTAGCAAAACTGGCTGGAGGACAGGAATAAAGATTCAGACATAGAGAATGGACTTGACACGGGGAGAGGAAGGGTAAGCTGGGACGAAGTGAGAGAGTGACATGGACATATATACACTACCAAATGTAAAATAGATAGCTAGTGGGAAGCAGCCACATAGCACAGGGAGATCAGCTCGGTGCTTTGTGACCACCTAGAGGGGTGGGATAGGGAGGGTGGGAGGGAGGGAGATGCAAGAGGGAGGGGATATGGGGATATATGTATATGTATAGCTGATTCACTTTGTTATAAAGCAGAAAATAACACAACATTGTAAAGCAATTCTACTCCAAGAAAGATGTTAAAAGAAAAAAGAAAGAAAAACTAGCTGGAGAAGTCTAACAATTGGCCTCAGAAAAAGAAAACAAGATGGGAAATTCAACAATTGTTGGCTTGATAAAAAGAGAAGGCTCTGGTTTGGACCAAATAACTACCCAGTCCCACCTGAGACTCTAAAATTTCCACTCCTCACCACTGTACATGCATTAAACCATTTGTCTAATGACAAAATGATATCTCTCATGAATCGATATTGGTGGGGAAATATTAACAAGGCTGCAGAAAGTACCTACTTCACTTGCCCACTTGTTTGAGGTATAACCCAGGGAAGCTTGTTCATCCTGCTTCTGGACATTTTAAATTGCCTAGTGGACAATTTGAGGTCTAGCAAATGGATTTCATACAACTTCTTCTGTCTAATGGATATAAATATGCTATCATCATGGTCTGTATGTTTTCACATTGGGATGAAGCCTTTCCTTGCAGACAGGCTACTGCTTCTTCTGTGGCTAAAGTCCTTTTGGAAAACATTATCCTCCTCTCAAACTTCACAGTGATTGAGGAACTCATTTACTGGCCAGGTGCTTTGAAAAGTCTGTGCTGTTTGGCTTGTTTTACTGCACTTTCACTGTGCTTACCACCTTCAATCCTCTGGTTTAGTTGAGTGCACTAATAGCATTATTAAGACTCAGTTAGTAAAATTTGTAGTGGCCCTCCAAATACCTTGACCAAAAACACTGCAATTGGTCCTTTGAAATCTCAGCTCCACCCCTTTTGGAACTCATAATCTCTCACCCTTTGAGATGATCACAGGATGTCCAATTCACTTGGCTCCTTCTCTTTTGTCCCACAACTGATAAAAAAAGAGAATCCAATTTTGCAAAGGTCTAATTGCTTCTACTAAAAATAACCATGTTTTGGTAGACCAATCTTTTCACAGTGTGCTCTCAAAAGACAAAAACCTTAAGCATCATATCTTGCAATCTGAAGATTTTGTGTATTGGAAAAAGACATCTCCAGAAGAACTCTCTTCAACCTTGCTGGAAAGGCTCCCATCAGATACTGCTAATCAACCCTTGTACCACCAAACTCCAAGGCATAGACTCTTGGATTCACTTGACACACACAAGGAAATCACCAAACCCTTACTGGACCTGCACATCATCTGGTGGCCTGAAAGTAAGGACTCCCTGGAATTGAAGCAGATAGCATCTGGTGAGACAGCTTTCCCAGGATATCTGGACCAGGACTGTTACAAGTTTGTCAACAGCCTTTAAAACTGATATAATGCTTCTGATGATAACCAATGTCTGTGATCTTAAATATATATGGACTTTAGATTAGAAGTGCCTGAGAGTTCTCCCTCCTAGCCCTCCATGTTACTTGAGTATGACCTCAATAGGTTTTTAATCTGTGTGCTGTGAGACACAACACCCAGTAAAAAAAGTTTTTTTTTTGGTCCATTGAGGGACAAAAATGTCCTGAACCTGGAAAATCTGACTCTTGATCAGCAACATTTTCAGAGGTAGATCTTGATCAAAGGGGAAAATGTAAACAATTAGCAAACAGAAACGTCTTAATAGAGTTGGGAGACCAGAGGGTGTGCTTTCACACCCTCTGATAATAACAAAGCACAACAGGAAGAAGAAAGACTCCTTTCCTGGCAAGGGCTCAGCCAATGAAAACCATGGACTGTTTGTTTGCCCTAGTCTTCCCAACTTCCTTTTCCCTTCTATAAAATTGTTCTCCTTCCCTTGCCATATGGAAACTTGCACATGGCTCACCACAGTTGCAGACCCCAAATTGCAATTCCCTGCTGATCCTGAATAAACCCATCTTTCCTGGAGAAATATCTGGTCGTCTACTTGTTTTAGGTCAACAGACACATTTTGCAATGTGTAAGTCACAGTTGACTTAGGTAAAATAATTTCCTTCAAAGGCACAGAGCTTATAAGTAGTACAGCAGGGATGTTGACATAAAAAACTGAACATTAGTTGCCTCAAGTCTCAGAGACCTTTCATATTTATTAGGGAAGTAATGGTAGCTGTTGTAACAAAAAGTCCCAAATCTCAATGGCTTAGTACCTAAAACAGTATTAATTGCTCAACTCTGAGCAACAAGTCTGTGGTTGTTGGGTGGTTGCTGAATAATCTGCTCCATGCGGTCCTTCAAGGGCTGTTTTCCTTCTATTTCATGCTGCTACCACCTTCAAAATGTGGCCACCAATGTCACCCCAGAAGGAAAGAGAATAAAGTGGAGATTTATAGGGGCCAGGCTAGAGGTGGTGCACATCACTTCTACCCTCATTCCCTTCATATTAGTTCAGTCATATGGCTCCAGACTAATTCCCAGGGGGCTCAGAAATATAGTTAAACTGTGTTCCCAAGGGAAAAATAAGATTTTTGGGAACACATATATGGTGAATTGTTTCATTATTTATGCTCAATAAGACACTGTGTTGCAAGTATAGCAGGCACTTTAATATGTATTTTCAGACTCAATATATGAATGGAAGAATGCATGAATGAATGATGACTCAACCCCACAGTTACAACAAGCTAGTTATAAAATCCCCAGAAAATCAAAGCTGGATTCATTGGAGCCATTAAAGTTAATGTTGGTTTATTTAAATCAGAGTGAA
The DNA here is from genome assembly GCF_005190385.1 of Monodon monoceros. NCBI lineage: Eukaryota > Metazoa > Chordata > Mammalia > Artiodactyla > Monodontidae > Monodon > Monodon monoceros. Next base: position 107,331,689 of record NW_021703772.1, on the reverse strand, counting down.
AGTGTGAATTAATGAGAGTAGAGGGTTGGGAACAGTAATTGGCATATAGTAACTTATATGTGTTAGCTGTTATAATGACTCACCAATGGGTTTCCCCTGGTGGTCTTCAGTGAGACACCTCCAATCTCCACTGGCTCTGGTCTGTTCTTTCTGTTCCTCCTTTATCAAATTCTGGAGTCTTTAGTAATAATTGGTATTTTCTCAGTGGAGAGGAGGTGCTCCCTTAAACATTTGGGAAGCTCTGAATCAGTGATGATATTCTTAGTCAGTCAGAAAGAGATCCTGGCTTTTTAATTGATGTTTAGCAAATTTGCAAGTAGAGATCCATTGACATGCTTATTTATGTCACTCTTCGAGGCCATGAAAATTAATAAATTTTGCTAACAATGGGACAACTTACTAAGTGATGAAATTTTTTTTTTCTACAAAATTCTCTGTGGTTTAAGGGGGAAGCCATTTTATCTTCAGAAGCACTTGTTCTTACTAGGCTGTGTCCTCATTGTGGGATGTCTTACTTACCAGTCCCTCTATTTAGCAAATTATCCCTTTCTCTTGGTGTTGATGTTTTCCAGCCAGGACAAAGGGATATGAGTTTAGGGGTCTTGGGAAAAAGGGCTGAAATGCAATTAGCTTTCCTGTGGAGATTGCATGATGAATGTGAAGCAGGGTCTGAGATGCAGAAATAGAGAAAGAACCTGAGAGAATGAGGTTTCATGGAGGGGGTCACATTTGAAATAGGAATGATGGTCATTCCTGTCAGAGGGACTCTGCTATGTGGGCACAGTGTATCCAGCAATGAGGTCTGGGTTGGAAGAAACAGGAGATACCTCTTGGTCAGAGAGATCATCTGATGGCCTTGTCAAGGAGTTTGGACTTGGCTCTGTGGACAGTGGGAACCACTGAAGGTGTTTGAGCAGTAGAGTGAATGACCAGAGCTATGCCCTGAGAAGCATAATCTAGCAGTTTGAGGAACCTGGATTTGAGCAAAACAGTGATGCGAGTGTGGCAGTGGTCCAGTGAGACAATGGGAAGTTGCACTAGTTGGCACAGTAGGTGGAATGAGACCAAGAAGCTAAATGCCAGACCCAGGACCAGCTCTTTCTCTGCAGCATACCACACAACCCCACCCCCAAAGACTCAGTGTAGGGCAGTGGTTCTCAGCCTTGAGTGTGTACCTGAACCAGCTGGAGGGCTGTTAAACTCAGATTTCTGGGTCCTACTCCAGAGTTTCTGATTCAGAAGATCTGGGGTCAGGGCTGAGAGCTTATATTTATATCAGGTTCCCAGGGAATGCTGGGTTGTTGGTCTGGGGCACAATTTGAGAACCACTGGGAAACAGATCAGCTTTGCTGAGAACCTGAATAGTCTCACAGAGATGCAGTACCAAGCTCAGTTCTTTGCACACATGCACATTTGTCTACTCAGGTATGGTCACATGGCAAAGTGCCCTGAATGGAAGCCTGTAGCTCCTAAAATGTTGTCCCATTCCTCTGGGTCTCCCAGGCTTTTCAATTCAGTCTCCACAAAAAGGTAACTGACCTGTCTTTGGATTGGCTTAGAAGCAGTAGGTAGCAGAGCCTCTGAGATGGGGACATGGCAAGGGGCTGAAGAAATAGTGACTGCACAGGGAGAGAGGTTGTTAATGGGGAAAAATGGTGGTATTAAGGACTGATTTTGCTGATTTGTTACAAGCTCCTAAGATTCAGGCCCTGTGGAGTGATGGGTGGGGTGAGGTGGAGGTGGAGGGGAGTAGGGAGGAATGAGGAAAAAGAATGGATTCAGCAAGAAGAGGAAACCAAGAAGAAGGGGAGCATGAGGATGAAGAAAGGAAAAGGAGAAAGTCAGAGAGAGATGAAAGGGAAAGAGAAAGCTGAGGTCTTGACTGGCTGTAGCCTTGTTCACACCAAGTTTGAATTTTCAAATTCTAGTGTCACTTCTCTCCATAACCACAACACTATTAAAACAAGGGTGGCTACTATTTCTTGCTATGTGCTGGGGACTTTATATCTTTTCTTCATCAAAATCTTATACAACCCTGCAAGGTAGGTTTTATTGCCTGCATTTTAATGATGGGGAAACTGAAGCTCAGAGAGGTTAAACTCTGGATTACCTGCTCCCCGCCCTGTGCACTTTCCCTCCTGTCTCACCCTCACTTGCAGGACACTAGGTCCAGAGGGAGGGTGAGGATTGCCAAGCAGCACCACGGACAGCAGCTCTGAGCCGTGAGGTAGAGTGAGAGGTAGTTGCCTGGAAGTGGTGGGCAAGACAAGCTAATGCAGAGCTACTTGTTCATACCACACCTGGTTTGGTCAGGATTAGAGTCCTTCAGTTCAGAGCCTGGAGTTGACAGCCTTGATCACTCAGCCATGCCCTCCTTACCACTCAGCTGTTTTTGTTGTTGTAGTTTTTTTAATTTTATAGTTTAGTATCATTTCTGTCTCAGCAGAGGACCCCACTTCTCGTTTCACAAGCTGTAGGCTCCCATGATATCCTTCATCTCTACCTACAAAAGAATGTTTCTTGGGCTCTTCCTTTTTATTTTTTTTTAATTTAAATTGAAGCATAGTTGATTTACAATGTTGTGTTAGTTTCAGGTGTACAGGAAAGTGATTCGGTTATACATATATCTATATATTCTTTTCCATTATGGTTTATTACAGGATATTAAATCTAGTTCCCTGTGCTATACAACAGGACCTTGTTGTTTATCTATATTTTTTGGGGTTCTTTCTAACCTGCCTTTCTATTAACTGTTGCTATTTCCTGAGGCCCCGTCCTCTGCTGAGATGGACATGAAGATGCATTGCCCAGATCTTCCTTCAGGAAAGGATTTGTTGCCCAAACTTCTGAGTGCTTTTGGCATAAAGTCTTCAGCTGTCTTCAGGGATTCCCTCAGCCACAGGGTCACCTTGGCTGGGGTAGCAAGCAGCCAGTGGCTGAACGAGGCAGAGGTGTCAGGGTTCACCTGTGAGTGCTCCACAGTGTTGGCTGCATGACTGCCTGACATCTCCCCTGCCCACTCCTGCTTTCATTCCCTTCTTTCCACGAATGTGGATTCCAAAAGCAACCCCCTGGTGAACATCCTGCCCAGACTCCATCTCAGAGTTGGCTTCCTGGGGAACCCAAACTGCGATGTCCATCAATTACTTGGACCTCCCTCACTCCTTTTTCTCAATCCTGTTTATTTTAGAGAATCTGAACACAAGTGCAATCTTGTTTTCCTGCCATTTGTCTTACCTCCTCTGATGACACTTATATTTTATTTTTTCTGCTATTAGGAAAAGGTGCTGGCAAGTCTCTTGGGTAGTTTCTGAGAGATGGTAACACAAAGCCAGTCCTTTTGCTTCTAGGGTGTTATCTGACAGATTTTTTTACATGTGTGAGATGACATCGGAGCATGGTGATTGCCAGAACACAGTTGGAAATAGCAAAGCAAGGGATACAGGCTGAACGTTCACCAAAAGGGACATGTCTACACAAACCATATTAATACATGATCACAGCACACCTCTAAAAAGAATGAGAATGCTCTCTCCTTCTGATTTGAAGTGATCTCCAATATATATTGTTAAACAAAAAAGTCAAGGTACAGACCAGAGTGTGCAGTCTACTGTCGTTTATGTGAGAATATGTTTAAGTATATGCTGTGTAGCTAGAAAATGCATCTAGGCCTATGAACAAGAAACTGACAACTGGCTACCTGTGGGGCAGAGAGCTGGGAAACCTGGAGGACAGTGGTGGGAAGGAAGATTTTTTCATGGTTTCCTCTTTGTATTATGTGGAATTTGAATTACGTGGACTTTGTACTATGTGGTTTATCAGCTTGTTCAAGAAATAAGTTTAACACAGCCATAATAAGCCATAGAGGCAATTATACTTCTTTTTGGAGAATGGCAGGGAATGAATGCTTCTAGTTGCTTGGGGCTGCTAGGAGGGATGCTGGCATGCATTTTGTGGATGGCGGATATCTGAGTGAGCTCTGACACAGTGGAGCTTTGGAGGAGAATGGCTGGGAGAGTAGGTGAGGGGTCTAGACCCAGATCTGCTGGGACTGAACTTGGCATGGAAGCAAGGGGTTGTCAGGTGCACGCCCCTCCCTCAGAGGATCATGCTGACCTAGACACACAGCTTTGTTGTCATGCAGCTGCTATGCTAGATCAACAGCCCAGAACTGAGTCTTCCCAGTGTACCTCAGGGGGGCCAGTCCTCTCTGCAGCAGACCCTGCCCGCAGGGATCCTCCTGCCTTGCCCAGGAAGTGCACTGTCTCCCTTTTGGTCTGAGTGAGCCATTGGGGCTCCTGGATGATTGAGGAAGTGTGGGCGAAGGTGGCCAAGGGTGTGAAACTGGACCTCTTGCTGATTTGGCTGTTAGTGGTTTGGGACAACATGTACACACATCATGCCCGTGGCTGCCAGAGCTGTATTTGTAACCAGAACCCTCTCTTCTGAGCTTTATAGTCTACATCCAGTTGTGTCTATGATGCCTTTGTGTGGACACCTCACAGAAGCCACGTCATCAACGTGCCCTGAACTAAACTTATCCTCTCCCCACTTCACCCTCCCCCATCACCTCAGCTCACAGTCTGTCTTGGTAACGGCCAGAAACCGAAGTGTCATTCCTGACACCTTTTTCCATCACCAATCCTATATTTTTCTAAACTGCAAGTCACACCTCTGCCCTGAACTATTCTGGAGCTGTATTGCCTGTGGGACAAATTCCAAGCCCCTTAGCATGTTTTGCAAGTCCCTGCGGCCTGGCCTCACCTGTCTCTCTCACCCCATCTCCAACACCTGCCCCTCCATGCTTCCCTTCACTTCTTCTGTTTTTTTTCTTTAAACCTTTATTTTTTCTATCTTTTTAAAAATTAATTTTTATTGGAGTATAGCTGTTTTACAATGTTGTGTTACTTTCTGAGGTACAGCAAAGTGAATCAGCTATATGTACCCGTATATCCCCTCTTTTTGAAATTTCCTTCCCATTTAGGTCACCACAGAGCACTGAGTAGAGTTCCCTGTGCTATACAGTAGTTTCTCGTCAGTTATCTATTTTATACATAGTAGTGTAAATATGTCAATCCCTATCTGCCAGTTCATCCCACCCCTCCTTCTTCCCCAGTATCCTTATGCCTGTTTTCTATGTCTGCTTGAGTTCGCATCCACTCCCAACCTGGGCGGCTCCGGCTTGCCTTTAAACACTCAGCTCAGGGGCCACACCTCTGTGGGTCCTTCCCGACTTCCATTCTGGGGTTTGTGCCCCCTATCACGTGCCCCTACAGGGCGCCCTGCCACATGCCTCTGCATAGCACTGGTCACTCCGTGGGTCATTGTCAGCTTGCCACCCCTGGGAAGCTCTGGAGTGCAGGACGCGCGGTTGGGTCATCTCTGAGCCTTCAGAGCCCAACACTGTGCTGGACACCAGATGGGACTCAGCCAATGTCAAATGAATGAAGCACGTGACCCCTAACATCCCAGGCTGTTGGGGAGGAGCCCAAGACCACGCAGCTGGCTGGTGATGAGCCTGAGTTAGACCCTCCCTCATGAGAGCCCAGGGCTCTGCACCCTGCAGGGTGGGCCTTGCTGTTGACTCACAGTTCACGAGGAAGAGGAAATACCCAGTAAAAGTACTTTATCAGGTTGCTATGGTCTATTTTTTTCCATTTCAAGTGGCTTTCTCTGAATTTCCCAAGCTTCAACTGCTATGAAATTGAGGAAGAAAGTAATACGAATTTACTGGGGTCCTTACCTTGAGACAGTTTCTTCTCTCGACTTCACATTAAAAATAACAAACCTCTAGTGTGGGGACCTAGAAGCCCATTTCCTGGCATGATAAATCCCATCATATTTCTGGGACTGATTTCACCACTAATTAAGGATGTATTACAGCTGCCCTGTTCCCACCCACCTCTCTCGTACTGACAGGACTGGCCCTGGGAGAAAGCAAGTGAGAAACTGTCTAAAAATAAAGCAGATCTGCAAGCCCGTCATCAAGAAAGTTGTAGGTTTCCCTTTGGACTTGAGTGGGACAGAAGGAATGCAGAGGCAGAAGCTTCTGAGGGATGCAGAGGGGAGTAGAGCTCCCGCGACTGTCCTTCTCCAAAGCCATCTGGCTTCTCCACTTGACTCCAGGCTCCTATCTTCAAGGGTCACAGGCCCGAGCCCAAAAGGGAAGAGACAATCTGAAGAGATACCACACCTCTGCTGTTTCCTCCACCTCATCAGCTAAGGCCACATCTCCTCATGGGTGGGGAGGGTCCCAACCAGCCTATGGTAATTGATGTCAGGGTAGAGGTTCTGTCTTAGTTTGGGATGCCATCATAAAATACTATAGCCTGAGTAGTTTAAACAACAGAAATTTATTTCTCACAGTTCTGGAGGCTGGAAGTCTGAGATCAGGGTGCCAATACTGTCAGGTTCTGATGAAGGCTTTCTTCCTGGCTTGTGGATGGTTGCTTTCTTACTGTGTCCTTACGTGGCAAAGACAGAAAGGGAGAGAGTGAGTAAGGCCTCTGGTGTCTCTTATAAGGGCACTAAACCCTCATAAGGTCCCACCCTGATGTGAAATAAAATTCACATTTTATGGCAAGACAAGAAAAATCTAAACATAAAATATTTTTGTCTGTTGGCCTCCTCTCGCCCCCACTACTGTGCATTGTGTATCTGCATTTTGCATCGACCAAGTGTCCTCCATCGACAAAAATACCTGCTCAACCGTAAAGAGCAGCATTCTCTTAGCATCAACAGGACAACTCCTTAAAAGATAACATTCCTTCTTGATCTTGTAAGAGGCCATGATGACACTTAGATCTGGATTGTGTAAACTGTCAATAATGAGTCATTTAATGTACAGCCCTCTGTCTCAAAAAACTAATATAACTGACTTCTAAAGGGTGGAACAGTATCCAGGGTGTATACAGTATAAAAAGCCTAAGGGGTTTCCCTGGTGGCGCAGTGGTTGAGAGTCCGCCTGCCGATGCAGGGGACACGGGTTCGTGCCCCGGTCCGGGAAGATCCCACGTGCCGCGGAGCGGCTGGGCCCATGAGCCATGGCCGCTGAGCCTGCGTGTCCAGAGCCTGTGCTCCGCAACGGGAGAGGCCACAACAGTGAGAGGCCCGCATACTGCAAAAACAAAACAAAACAAAACAAACAAACAAAAAAAAGCGTAAGGTTTGTGCTCTTCCTTGTATGGAAATCACACCTTGATTAAAACAAAAACGTGAGAAAAAAGTCTTAAGTTACATTCCAAATACAAATAATTCATTACCGGAATGTCTTGTAGACTTTGGAAGATCTCTGGGTGTCCAAAAGCCAAATGTGTATCTTAGGTTTCGCTGATGCTGAGCGGTCTTATTCCTGACAAAAGGCAATTATTTGCTCATAATCACAATGTTTAGTGATGAGGAAGCAATACCTTAAGCATTTCACACCCTAACATATGATTTTGGCTACATTACTGGTTCTGGTATGTTTTAGGAAATGGGGTTTGGGTTGACATGTAACACATAATGTCCAGTTTAAGTCTCATGTTTACTTCACAGGTTTCTTGTGTGCCCTGGAATTCAATAATGTATGTAAAGAATCCAGCCCTGGGCTGGCACAGGGCAGGTGCTCAGTAAATAACAGGGTTAATTTGTAACAGAAACCCACCGCCAGATGAGGGACCCTGAGGCTGGCTGGGAAGTGGGAGAGTTAGAGGTGAGAGCAGGCAGAGCAGGACATGCTTGGGGGTGGGCATCGGGGCCACGCTGGGCCACAGTCGGGGCCTAGATGTCAGCTCTGGGGGAAGCACCCATATGGGACCAGTTGTGGGCCTGGTGGTGCTCAGCATGATCCAAATACAGGCTAGAGGGACCTTGGCCGGCAGTGAGTGTGAGCTCTGAGCCTGCTTGGGGGAGCTTTCTTAGCTGGATGGCTTGGTCAGTCATTTATTCATTTCTTCTATTTTTAGTATATGTATTGGATGCCTGGGGTAGCTAGGCATCATTCTTGCAATTATGAGTGGGGGGCGGATACAAAGAGGATAAGACTATTTGCCTCCAGGTTTGAGTGCTACTTACAGAAACAACAACTACGGAGTACTTCTGTACCCCAGGCCCTGGGCTGAGGGCTTGAAGTGGATCTCATCGTAGCTTTATGACATCATAGAGGCTGTTATAGCTTCATTTGCAGAGGAGGAAACCAAAGCTCAGGGTGCCAACCACCTCCCCAAGTCAGAAAGTTTGACTGTAGAGTCTGCATTTTTATGGCCACTGTAGAAAAAAACATGCACAGCCAGAAAGAAAATTACATGAAATTCTAATCTATAGTGATGGTGCCTGTTAGCATTATAATATGAGATTTTAGAGAATTTTCTCATATAAATACACACGAATTCCAGACATGTGTCATGGAAGGGGTCAACTTTGCCTGTCCCAGAGAGGGGAGGGGCCAGATTTCCAGTCAATTGTCTTTCTGCAGACTCCTCCTCCAAGGTGTTTCTCCCCAGGGATCATTCCTCTTTGCCCTTCCTTTCCTGGGACAAATCCACATTTTCTGTTATGGGTGGAATTGTGTCCCCAAATTCCTATGTTGAAGTCCTAACCCCCAGTGTCTCAGAATATGACTTTGTTTGGAGATAAAGCCTTTAAGGTGGTTATTAGGTTAAAGTGGGTCCTCATCCAATCTGATGGGTGTCCTCATAAGAAGAGGAAATTGGGACACACAGAGACACCAGGGACCTGCACCCACAGTGGAAAGGCCAAGTGAGGACACAGTGAGAAGGTGGCCGTCTGCAAGCCAAGGAGAGAAACCAAACCTCCGGGACACCTTGATCTTGGACTTCCAGCTTCCAGAACTGTGAGTAATGACTTCCTGTTGTTTAAGCCTCCCTGTCTGTGGCGTTTTGTGAGGGCAGTCACAGCTGACTAAGACCCTCTGCCTGGGCATGGTTGGCACTCCTCACAGGGCTGATGGGTGGACCTGGAAGATTTAAGAAACCTGGCTGATTTTCCATCAGCAGGAAATTTCAGAGATTGTACATCCCACAGGGTGGAACCAGGCGTGCGGAGTTACCCAGTTTTCTCCATCACCCACCTCCGGAGAACTCAGCTGGAACAAAGCAAGTATAAGAAGGAAGGTCAGATTGGGAAGCCAAAGCTGGTGGTGTGGTTCTGTTTCTCTGGAGAAGCCTGACGGATGCAGAGGCCTTTGTGCTGCATTTGGGACAAGAGAAGAGTCTGAGCAACACTGGACGGCCAGGAGGGGTGAAATGCAGCGCCAGTGTCTCCAGCTCCAGCCGTCTCTGACGCCAGGACAGTGGGAGCACAAACAGAAGGGCTCATGGGAGCAGAGGAAAGTCTGATTCAGACACTTTCCTCAGTCTGGGATGCTGAGTACAGGAAAAGGTGAGACTGCCCTGGTGCTCCAGCCTGCTATCCACCTGTTCCATCTCTACCACCACCAACACCATGTACAGCATTTCAGATTTGAAATGGTTTCAAAGGAAATTTTCGGGGACGATGGAGATGCCATCCAGCTACAAAGAGGGTGGGAGAAGGACATCTTCTCCTTTTTCATTTCGCAAAGACAATGTGGGGGAGGGGAATATTGGTTCTTTTGGCTGGTTGCATAATTAAAATGACATAAGGCAGATTAACAAGAGAAACTCAAATTTAATACATACGCATGGGAAATTCACACGGGCATGAGATATTCCAAGGAGAGTAAGGCTAGATAGGGTATATACTTTACATGGGCCTATATAATTTTGGGAATGGGCAAGTCCGAAATCCATTGGACAGGATGGCAGGCTGAAAACTCATGCAGGATCTGCTCTTGCAGTTTTGATTCTGAGGCGCATTTTCTTCTTTGAGAAGTTTTGTCTCAGGAAGGTGACATTTATGAGGCAGCTGTTGGTGTCACTTGACCCAGTTTCACACTGTTCCAGGGCTCTTTGGAAGCACATCACAAGGTCCTTGGAGAATGAACCTCCATCAGAATCATGAAGAGGGCCTGTTGAAAGCAGGCGGCTGGGTCCCACCCGTAGGGTTTCTTGCTCAGGTCTGGGTGCAGTAGTGTTGCTAGTCATGGGCTACATGTTGAGGACCACAGCTTAGAATGCCGCTGGCTGCCAGAAAACAGAAGCCTAAGCCAAACGGGCTTCGAGGTAAAGAGGATTTGTGATCCTTACAAGAAGGGAGCCTGGAGGTAGGGCAGGTTCAGGGTTGAGTGAGCCTCCAGGTCACCTGGGACCCAATTCCTTTTAATCTCTCCTTGCCAGCTCTTTGTGGCCTTGGCTTCATGGTAGCAATATGGCTGCATCTGCTTCAGACATCGCACCCTTACTCCACAAAGTCACTGAGGTGAGAGCACTGCCGTCCCAGTATTCCAGGCCTGAGTCCTCATTCCCTCCACTCACATCACTTGAACCTGATTAGGCCCCATGTCCACCTCTGAACTAATAACTGAAGCCCAACAGGGCACAACACAGGATCTGCGTGTGGGAGAGGCAGGTACCCAGTGAACTCTGGGTGCTGTTGGGAAGGGCAAAGGGGGAGCAGATGCTGGAAGGGGGACCAACCTCTCCCAATTTGCCTGGCACCTTCCTGGTTTTAGCACTGAAAGTCCTGCATCCTGGGAACCCCCTCAGTCTTGGGCAAACCTGGACGGATTCCATGAAATTGGCCATTATGAAACTCCATCAGAACAGATCAGCAGTATGTATGTATTCCTCTACAGCAGGGTGGTAGGGAGTGACAGAGGGGGTGGGGAGAGCAGACAGATGTGCTTTGGAATCCCAATTGGTTACATTGGGTAACCTTCTTGTGAAGGCTAGTCTCTGTGAGCTTGGTAACTTGTCTACAAAAGTAGATGAAATCTTCAGTAGTTTTATTGTGGGGATTCAGTGAGGTTGGGGATGAGGGCCTGGAGCACATAGTCAGGAACCCAGTAAATCCTTTACCTTCTCAGGGCCTCAGCCCAATGCCAGACCAGAGCTCCCTAAACCTATAGTCCTGGTGAAGTGTATTCAAGATGATGCAGGAAGGAGAGTATTTATTTGTCTAAATGTTCATCAGTGTGTTAGTGAGGGTGGCTGGGACTGGATGGAAAATGTATGCACTGCTTCATTAAGAACTTTTCACATTAATGATTTTCTTTCTTCCTTACACTAAAGCTCAGAGTGAAGTCTGTTCCACTTGTCAGAGGGCTTCTCACTGTAATAGGCATTAAGGATACCTGCTGTGATTTGCGCCCCAGGAGTAAAGGAGAAAGAGGTGGTGGTGGTGTGTGTGTGTGTGTGTGTGTGTATGTGTGTGTGTGTGTGGCGGTCCTATCAAGACAGCTGCTCATGTGTCAGAAGAAAGGGTTCTCCAGAATTATTCTGAGCTCTGAAAAATCTGCTTTCCTCCTGGATCGATGAGGCCAGGACCCTTTCTCTCCATCGAGCCGACATGGTGGGTGGAGGACACCTGGACGCCTAGGGTGAAAGGCCAGGCCTTCCAGGGGAGGACTGTCCCAGCCCAAGGATCTCACCAACATATTTAGAAGACAGAGCTGGTAAAAAAGGAGAAGGATAATGGGGCCATGGGTTCACATAAATATCCTAACAGGATCATTTTCCTGAAATGAAGATGGACTGCGAGTTGTTCTCTTCAACTACAAGAATAATAAACACTCTCTACTATCGATCAGTTTTCTTTCTTTCTTTTTTTTTTTTTGTGGTACATGGGCCTCTCACTGTTGCGGCCTCTCCCGTTGCAGAGCACAGTCTCCGGACGCGCAGGCTCAGCGGCCATGGCTCATGGGCCCAGCCGCTCCGCGGCATGTGGGATCCTCCCGGACTGGGGCACGAACCTGTGTCCCCTGCATTAGCAGGTGGACTCTCAACCACTGCGCCACCAGGGAAACCCTTGATCAGTTTTCTTAACTACAGGCAGTGTTGTTAACTATAAAATGCCTCACACGGACTCTGGGTACTGTCCCCATTACTGTACCATAAAAGCTGCAATCAGACGGTTATCGCCAGTGTTAGCTTTTAGCGACTGAAGGGATATTAGATTTATTTATAAAAAAATCACACACACACACACACACACACACACACACACACACACACACTGGATTTATTGGACCTCAACAAATGTTCTTTTAACAAAAATCATAATTTTAAATACTCTTCAAAAAGTGGCCTCATTAACTCTTATACCAGATCCTGTATTTAAAGAAAATTCCGGTTATGTGGGCTCATTGTCTTCTCTTTTCATGAAAGCTGATCTCTAAAATGGAGTTAGCAATTAATTGCCTTGGAAAACACATATTCTTCATTCTTTTTCCAGATCTGTCTGTCCCTCTGTGCCTGTGGTTTCTTGATGAGGTCCTCATAGTAAAGAGTTTGCTCAGATAAACTTAGTTTTAGAAGTGAGACCTTTTATGCTGCCATTGATCACGTTGCAGTGTAATTTGTTCTCAAGTTGTGTCCCCTCTGAACTGTGAGCTCTTCCATGTACGAACGTCATAGTGTCTGTGTCCCTAGAGCCTCAGATGATGTTCAGAATGATAGGCACTCGATGGTTGCTGAGTAGAATTGAATCGCAGTGGTCAATCTACGAAGGAAGCCTGATGAATGATTCAATTACATGTGTGCAAATTCAGGGGCAATTATTATTGATTCTCATTTGCTGCAGTCAAGGGTGAGCATGAGAGTAAAACAAATTCGTGGTAAACCCTGGCAATAGAAATGCAAGCAAAGCCCTAGCTCATGAACTTGGATATTTTCCCTGCTGTGGTTAATACTTCACCTGACTGGTGAAGATCAGAACCATGGACAGAAAGACCACCCTGTCAGGGCTACGACTCCAGGGCAGAGATGGACAGTAAGAAGATGCTTTTCCTGCATCCAGAATGCCCTCATGCTATCCACTGGCCTGGTTACTTTTCCACCCTTTGCCACCCAACTCAATTCTCAGGCTCCCTTGAAGTGGTTCATGATTATGTTGGGGCCCAGGGTAGGCTACCCCAAAATGGGCCTCAATGGCATATTGATTATTTTGAATTAAAGTTACTTAAGAAACAGCTGATGCAAGAGGGACACTCTGACCCCCCTTTCTGTCTTCCTGAAAACAGGAAATATGTCTCTTGTGTGAAAGTTGTCCCCCCCCCCCACCAGATATGGCGGTAGAAGGACACCCTTATCACCAGAGATGGGGAATTCTGGCTGAGAAGCCTGCATTAACAAAACTTGTTATTTCTTTAATTTATTACCTCAAGCCCAAACTCTGTTTAGATTCTTCACTAATTGGGCACCCAAAAACTTAGTTTCTTTGTCCTGTCAATTGCTCACAAATTTATTGTTTCTTTGTCTAAAATGTATTGTTGTTTAATGCTGTTTTAGGAGGGTTTTGGGAGACAGCAGAGCTAAATGCTTTTTTCAGTCTTCCATTTTTAACCAGAAGTTTTGGCTGTGAAAAAACAAACATGATTTTCACTGAGAAAACTGAGATGAAACTGGTTAAATTGGCTGGGTTTTGTTTTGTTTGCTTTTTAAGACAATAGAAATTGTCATTGAATGGAAAATGTTTTGTGGGGAAGTGAGATTTGAGATATACTTTGAAGGATACAGAACTGGGCTTCTCAGAGCATGGTATAGACTATCAGGGTGAGGAAAATCTCAGGGTTTTTCCTCACTTTGACATTTCCTAATCATAAAGGACTTACTGCTAGCAATTCAGAAGCTAAGTAGTTGGTGGCTTTGTTTTTCAGATGGTGTCCTCAGATCGAAGCCCGCTCTCCTTCCTGCCCACAGAAGCTCAAGCCCAAGTGTCACCCCCACCCCCTTACCCCACGCCCCAGGACCTCCCCCAGCCTCTGCTGCAGCAGCCCCACGCCCAGGAACCCACTGCTCAGCAGCCCCAGGCAGCCCCATCGCTGCCCCAGTCAGGCTTCCAGCTCCTTGCGGCCCAGGTGAGTCCCACCAGGAACACCAGGAGGAGGGAACGCTTAGGTCACCCCGAGTTCCAAGCTAAATGGTCCCCTGCTTCTTTCCTGAAGGGCTCATCTTTGACCAGCTTCTTCCCAGATGTGAGCTTTGAGCAGCAGTCCATGAGGCCAGGTCCAGCCTTTACTCAGCAGGTGAGTGGTCACCAGGGCCTGCCTCTTCCTTGGAGCAGGAACTGCCACAGTCAGGCCTCTTCCGTGCGTGGAACCCACACCAAACAGACTCGGTACTGCACTTCTCTGCCCTCAGGTGTGTTCAGCGGCTAGGACAGCCTGGCACTGCCCCAGGCCCTAGAGGCTGGTGCTGGCTGCCTTATTTAATTGTCAGGCCTCAGCAGAGGACCTGTTTGAACAAGTGGTAGAAGACTTTGTGATGACACTCTAGCCATAGAATTGTAGAGTCATTGATGCTGGACGGAACCGTAGCAATTCACAGATCTATCTGTCGTGTTGAGGAGACTCAGACCCAGGGAGGGGCTTGCCTCGGCCTGAATTGCTGTGCCCTGCACAGTGTGTGGCCTCCTGGGAGCTCGTCCTGGCTGGGGCAGGGGTCAATCCCGAAGGTATTTTCATTCAGATTTTCTCTTTTTCTTTTTAGTTTCTCCCTAACACAGACCATTTTTTAATATCCCTAGACTTTATAGTATTCACTAATTATGGTTCGGGCTCCAGGATATATTATGGAGAGAAGGAAGAGCACTTTCCAGAACTTAATAATAATAATAATAACAGTAAAATAAATAAAGACAGATGTTTCCTGAATAGGCTACGGGGAAGCCCTGTGGTAAGAACCAATAGTCCTTGCCTCCCCAATTTCTAAAGAAGCCATTTGAGTCTAGGTGAGTCAGTGTGTTTCTGAAAAAATGATGGAAATTCCTACTTTTGAAAGGCTTTTTTAAATGGTTTAAAAATTAATTTCAGGAACGGCACCTAAAGTAGGCCCCAGAAACTGGGAACTTCATGGTGATCTGTACATATTGAAGTTTCTCTGGTAGTCAAAGGTTATATAGTTAATAAATTTTCATTAACAAAAAAATAAAAATAAAAATGATAAAGTAGGCCCCAGTTCTAACCCATCCTCATAGAGGCTTTCTCGCAGAGAGGGGCTTGCCTGTGGTTCCTCCCTCTGAGTGAGAGGAGAAGGTTCTGCTTTCTCGTTTTTCTAGAAACCAAAGAGGAAAAGAGCCCATCACTTCCTTGGTTACAGACAGGGCCTCTGAAGGGCTCCACGGGTGGTAGTTTCCAGACGCCTTTGTGTGCTGAGCAGGGGAGGTGGCTGAGACCAGAGGGCCCGCAGAAACCATGGCCAGTGGTGGCTCCTGGCATGGCATAGAGGGCCAGGCAGTGCGTAAACAGGGACAAGTGTGGCCCTCAGGGACCCCTCTTCTACCGCAGCATCCCCCTGCCTGAGCAGAATGTTCTGTGTAGGCTGTTGCAGTGGCTGGGCACTCTGGGATCCTAGAGAGAAGGGACTGTAAGAGAGCGTTCACGTCTGGTTTTGCTCCAGGAGCACACCGCACTGTTCTGTCCTTGGAAAGAGAGACCGTCCCTTACAACGTGACCTTTGATGCTTCCAGGTGCCCCTGGTGCAACAAGGTCCCCGAGGACCACAGGACTCCTTTCATTTGAGACCAAACCTGTATTCCAACTGCGGGAATTTCCCAAACACCATCCTGACAGGTGAGGGCTGCTTCTTTTATTTCACTGTGTTTCTACAGATACCACTGTAAGATAGTTTAAACAACATAATATTATATAAAGCAGAAAATGAAAGGCCTGTAGCTCAACTTTACCTTTCTGAGATGCCGGTGTCCAGCCCCAGAGCCTGTGAGGCAGTGGGGAAGGGGCCTGGTGACCCAAGCCTTTTCCGAACTACTTAATTTCCCGTGATTGACAACTGTTCCAAGGGAGAAAACCTGCAAAACTGGGAGTTGTGGGACTGACTGAAAAGAACATAGATTCCAGAGCAAAACCGTAGGCCCAGGAGTGGTTGGGACACAGGTGATGGCTGTCCTGGTTGGGAAGATGACAGGAACGGCGTTTTGGGGGTTGTCATCAGTTGTGTCCTCTTAGTGACCTGGGCCCTCACGCCTCCTAATCCACATTGTTTTCCCCTCCCGCTGCCCTTTCCAGAAGACTCGAGCACCAGCCTGTTCAAAGACCTCGGCAGTGCTCTGGCAGGCATGCCCGAGGTCAGCCTAAACGTGGACACTCCGTTTCCATTGGAAGAAGAGCTCCAGATCGAACCCCTGAGCCTGGACGGACTCAGCATGTTAAGTGATTCCAGCCCGGGCCTGCTCAACCTCTCTACTGAAGAGACGTTTCGAGCTGACCGACTGTGCAGAAGGGAACGGAACAGGAGGACTTATTTCTGAAACAGCTAAAACAGAACGGACTAGAACGGAGCCAGCTGCAGCCCTGGGCGTTAGTTATCCCAGGCTTCTGACACGGAAGGAACCAATTCCTTGGCTCCCAGCTCTCAGACGAGGTCCCATCTCAGACCCCGTGGCTCATTCTAGACCGCAGAGCTGGGCGCCGCCCCTCAGGCCTGCGGCACAGGTCCTGTTGCTGCGGGCAGGTTGCTCTGGGGCTTCCGCTGAATTGGTCGTTACCGCAACCGTTACATCTTTTACTGGCCATCTGATCGGTCAATGTGTAAAAATATAACAAGAGGCCTCAGGAGCCTTGTGTAGTGCTTAGAACCACTGATCTCAATCAACACTGAAGAAAGGACCCGGAGTGCGGGGCGGTTAGGGGCCACAGGCCTTTGGAAGTTGGCTCAGCATCCAGCAACGGTACCACAGCCCCACGATGCCTTCTCTGATCCGGCCATTGTGCCTCAGCGGTGGCAGGATGTTCCAGGGCAGAGCGGAGGGCCAGGGCTCTCTCAGAGGCCTCAGTTCTAACATGAAGAAGGCTGTTTACTACAAGTCCAAGAACAGACTTGAGTTAAGCAAACTGAATTCTAATTTGTTCCCCCCCCACCGCCCCCAGTTTGTAATCTCTTTTCTGCTGCTTCAGAACCCCCTTTCCTATGGACAAGAGCAAAAGGAAGACTATTTTATTCAGTCACTGAAAAAAAAAAAATCCCCTGGTAATAGATGAGCCTGAAGAGAACGGTGCTTCTTCTTGGAGGCTGGGGAAGAGAGAAAGGGGGCTGCAGGTATCTCAGAGACACACGAAGTCCTCCAGACAAGGTCTGGACCATACAGGCCTCCCTCTCATACAGACCAGCTGGAGGGAGTGGCTGGAGGTCTGGATCGGGCCCACCCGGCAGCTGCACAGCATCAAAGGGAAGCTGTTTCTCTGTGGAATGGGGGTGGTTCATGTAACCCCACTAGGCCGTAAGCTCCTTGAGGGCAGGGACTGTGCCTTACTCATCATCGAACCCCTAGCACCTAACAAGTGCCTGGCGCTGGGCAGGTGCTGCAGAAACATGTGTCGAATGCACACGTGAACGAGTGAATGAATGCACGAATGAATGAATCTGCTTTGCCGTGAGGCAGTCTAAACTTTCACTGTTCCTATTCCTTACAAAATCTTCTCAGAACTTCAGCTCTTCTAACACTTGTGCCTGTGGTTAAGTTAAGCACGCGCTTTAATATGCTTTTAACACTAGGTGACCAAATCCACGGTTAGACTGCGCGCCCTGTTCTCCTCCAGGGTACGCAGGTAGGTGGAAACTGTCTTCTGAGTACATCCAGAATGGCTCAGCAAACTGAGACCTCCCACCTGCCTGGACTTCAGGGGTCCTGGCCACCTCATAAGATCTTCCCTCTCAGACCCAGGTTTTGCTCTCGATTGCATTAGGAAGAGATTCATTCTCTGAGGTTGAAGAAATAGTCTAATGAAACCATCATTAGTCATCAGTACCTTAGCACAAAACGGTATTACTATATTTCCACCACCACCTGCCCCCCTCACTTAGCCCAGGCCAGCCCCTGACCAGAAACCTGATGGGTGGGTTTGGAAGCCGTCTGGGGAGGAGGGTGGGCAATGGGGCCGAATGCGGGCATGGGCAGACAGCACAGAGAGGACAGACACACTGAAGGAGGGATGAAGATGCCGGAGCCTTTGCCCAGACAGCCGGTGTCCTTCCAGGAGACACCAGGGGTGTTGCTGAAGGGTCCAGACTGCTCCCACCCAAAGAAGCAAGGCTGCACCTTGTGGGCCTGAATCTGACACGTGTGCCTGGTGGCCGGAGGGGTCTGTCACAGGGTCCTGGGCTGTTAACCTCTCCAGACCTTGTCCCACTTCCTTTTGTCTTCAGGGGGGTCCCTTCCCTCCAGTCTTTCCAGTAACCTCGATCGTACACTACCACACCTTCACTGTGGAGCCCAAGTCTTCCTGCCTCACGTTCATCCTGAACCCCTGCTGCTGAATTAGGAAGTCGAACCAGAGTCCTCCCTGCCTGAGCTCTGGCTCAGGGAGAGGCACTTGGCCTCCCCTTCGAAGCCATATTCCCAGTTAAACTTCCCGATCTCAGAGGGCAGTGACCTTTTGTTAAAGTAAAAGGGCCTTTCATCGTACACAGCACCCCAGTGTGCCAAAAGAAAGCAGATCCTGGCTGCCTTTCCTGTGTCAGAGCCCCCCAGATCTGATCCGGCCCTTCAGACAGTAGTTGTGGCGCACGGGCTTAGTTGCTCCGCGGCATGTGGGATCTTCCCGGACCAGGGCTTGAACCCATGTCCCCTGCATCGGCAGGTAGATTCTTAACGACTGGGCCACCAGGGAAGTCCCAGTCCCCTCTTGTTTCTGCTGTCCATCTCCCCAAGTGTAACTGCTACTGTCTTCTCTCCTATTCACCCCAATCCCACAGGTTTATGATTAAAAAAAATTCTTCAGGAGGGAGCCAATTTAGATGAAGGTATTCAATCCTCCATCAGAAACCAGAAGTACCTTTAGGAATTATTTTTTGTAAATACCCTCATACGTCTAATTCTTCTCTGGAGCATTCTGGAGCCACAGAACCCAAGTCACAAGGAATGCAGTACATGAATATCTTTAATTTACAGCAACTGAAATTGTTTCAGGACGGGGGACCCCTTTCAGGGCCCAAGAGTGGGCCCTTGTCTAACACTCAGAAATGAATTGTCCGAGGAGACACACGTGCTGACAAAGCAAGAGACTTTATTGGGAAGGGGCACCCGGGTGGAGAGCAGCAGGGTAAGGGAACCCGGGAGAACTGCTCTGCCACGTGGCTCACAGGCTTGGGTTTTATGGTGATGGGGTTAGTTTCTGGGTTGTCTCTGGACAGTCATCTTGCTTGGCCCATAGTCTGACTCAGGGTCCTTCCTGGTGGCGTGCGCATTGCTCAGCCAAGGTGGATTCCAGTGTGAGTGTTTCTGGGAGGCTGGTGGGACATATTCTGGGCTGGTGTCTCCCCCCTCTTTCGGCCCCTCCCGAATTCTCCAGGTTAGTTTTCGGTGGCTGCACCATGTTCCTTACTGGGACCTCCTGTTATGCGACAGCTCAGGCAAGTGGTCATCGTTGTGCCTGGCCAGGGCGGATGGTTTCACTCAATGTTTCCCTAACGAAATCACCTATCCATGACTTAGCTCCTGAGGGACTTGCTCACTAGACACCCCGAGAGGTGGTGAGTTGGCTTGCATGAGAGAGGGATGTCCTGGGACACAGGCTGTGTGCTCAGAACGTTTTCATTGCATGTCTGGGAGGAAGGGGTGGTGGTCCGTCTTTCCTGGGAGCCCCACCACGCTTAGCCCTGTTTCCGTTCTCTACCACCAACGATCTAAGGCATAAGTCAGAGCATATTGTTCCCCTGGTAAAATGCTCCAGTACCTCCTCATCTCACCCAAACAATCCAGTGTTCCCCCATGAAGCCCACAGCTTTGCATGACTTGGGCTCTGGCTCTCTGGTTCTCCTTCCTCCCTATTTTCACCCAGGATGCACCTGCTGTACCTGTTCCTCCCATAGGCCAAGGTCCCTCCTGTCTCGGGGCTCCTGCTCTGCTGCGCCCCTGGCCTGGAGGGCTCTGCTCTGGCGCCTTATTTCTGCTGGCACCCCACCCTCTGGTCTCAGGTTGAAGACCTTCCCTGACCGCTTCTCTGTCCCTCTGGGGGCTCCACATTAGGCCAAGCCTGGTCTACGTGATGCTATCCCAGCTAACAGCTGCTCAACTGGGAAAGGAAGCTACATCTGGATTGCAGACACTCCCATCGAGTGTGAGGGGATGCTAACGAGATCCTCACAAAGGATCCATGTATGGGCCTAGAAATATGAGGCTGGAAACACTGGGGAGACAAGTCAAAGGCCCGGGTGTAGCTCCAGAAGGGTGTCTAGTGAAGTTGTTCAGGAGGGCAGACAGTCTTGGGCTAGAACCCAAGATCTGCCGCTTCCTTGTCCTGTGACAGGGATCAAGTCACTTAACTTCTCTCAGCCTCAGTTTTCTCACCTGTGAAATGGGGGTAAAAAGAGCAAGCATTTCATTGGGTCATTGCAGCAGGGATTAGGTGCCGATGCTGGTGAAGACTCTGTGGCTGCTTCTGGTACATCTAATCCCAATACACCAGGGGTCTTTTCCCACCCCCGGCCCCAAAGGTTCCAGGCGGGTGCAGCGGGTCAGCACAGATGTGTGAAGTTCTGATGTGGGGATGGGGCTGGGGGGCAGGTACGGAACGTCTGAGGGATGAGAGCTAGGAAACAGAGTTGAGCTTTGGTTTCCCGAGAAGATGGGCTCAGGAGGCCACTGGCCATTGGGACACCCAAACAGCCCCCTTGTCCTGCCCACAGCATGTGAACACTTGTGGCCAGACAGGTTTGTTTTGTGTGTCTGTTAGTAGGACTCAATCAGAGCAGTTGTGTGTCCATCAAAACTGCTGTTTGTCAGAGCGTCAGTGGCTGTGGGAGCTGGCTGGGGACCACCTGGGAGGCCCTCCCAAGGCTCTGATGCTGGAAGCAACGTGCTCAGGGTGGGCTTGGGGAAGGGGAGAAGGATGTGAGGTGGGGGAGCTCACGTGGACAGGCTGGAACCTGCGTGGATTCCACTGTCTCAAGCCTGGTGATGTCAGCGTCCTGCCTGCCAGAGAAGCTGGTGGCCTCAGGCACTCCTGGACGGGAGGGAGATCCAGAGAGGTGGAGCTGCCCAGGCCCGGCCACTGATGCCCACCACATGAGTCAGTGAATTGGAGACGACATGGGTGACCTGCCAGAGTGCCTGCCCCACCTTTCTGACTGTGAGCGACAGAAAGGGCTCAGCGGCTGGGATTCTGCCCTCCTAATCTCTAGTCTCAGCCAGAGCATCTCCTGCAGCCCCTCCTAACCATAAGCCCTGGGGTGGGAGCTCTAGGGGCGCAGAGGTCAGCCCAGCCAAGCTGACGGTCACCACGCTCAGTGTGAAGCGGCCCTTCAGGTGCACGTTTGATACAGTGGTATGTTGCAACCTGTCAAGGTGGGGGTCAGGTGTGAAGGCTGCATGAGGCACAGGAAGCTGTCCTCCGTGAGTATGCTGGTAGTCAGCACCCAGCGCCCAGTGCTTGGCCAGTGAGAGCTTGAGCCACTGCAGTGACCAGGAGCACAGGAGAGATACCATGGGTCAGGGAGGGGCCAACGCCACTCTGACTTTCAGAGGGTGAACGTTAAGGACTGGATATTTGTATCCTCCCCCACCAAATCCATGTGCTGCCGAAATCCTAATGCCCAGTGTAATGGTCTTAGGAAGTGGGGCTTTTGGGAGGTGATTAGTGCCCTTCTGAGAAGAGACAGGAGAGAACTGGCTTTCTCTCTGCTGGGTGAGGATACAAGGAGAAGACAACCGTCCGCAACCCAGGATGACACCTCTCACCAGACACAGGATCTGTCAGTGTCTTCATCTTGGATTTCCAGCCTCTAGAGCTCTGAGACATAAGTGTTTTTCGTTTAAGCCACCCAGACTAGGGTAATTTGTTGTAGCCACCTGAGCTGACTAAGGCAGTTTGAAAGCAAACTGATACATGCAGAGTGTGAGCCTGAGTTCATCCTGCGTGGGGCTAAAACGTGGGCAGCTCAAGCATTTTGGTGCATTTAGGGGGCCTGGGCAGGAAGAGGAAGTGAACCAAGATGGGTGTGAAGCCAGGGTGGAGGAGGGACTGGCTCTCTCCAGGTAGCCACCTTCAGGGCAGTCAAGTTTAGCCGACCCAGGTTAATTGCATCCCGGGAGCTGAGCTGGAGGGAGGAGCTGACACCTCGTGCAATGAGCACTGGCTCTGTTCCCTTAGGAGTCTGGGGTCGGGGGAGGGGCAGAGGAACTGATGGGAGGACTCAGGGTCGTGCCGCTGCCATGCTGGAAGCTGGGTAGAGAGCAGGAAAAAGGACAAAATGCCTGTGATGCACAGAAAGAGCAAAGTCATGCGTTAACGAGGTCTGAGGCTGAGGGCCAATTTGCACAGGAAAGGATGGGTGTCTTTCCCAGGCTTCACCCCCACTTGACCATGAGCTATAGGCTTGGCGCCTAACAGCCAGACTTTGCTCACAGCTGACACCCCCTCCACCCCAGGAAGGTACTGATGTGCAGGAGCTCCTGACCCACCTAAAACCAGGGTTTCAAGTTTCTGCATCAGGTATCTTCCCCGCTGTTCCTCTTCTGACCCGTCTGGATGAATTGAACAAGGAATCAACTCGTCAGTGAAAAACAGTCAGTGAGATTTATTCACATTATTCATTTGCTCAAAAAGTATTATTTGAGCATCTGTCAGGCATGGTGCTGGGGGCTGGGACATAAAGGGGAGATGGGCAGGAAGGTCCCACTGCACAGAGCCTGTCTGGCAGACAGACGACACCCAGGAGACCTATACCTATCGCATTTCAGTGGTGGCAGATGCTGAAGCAGAAGGGGGCTGAGGAAGGCTGTGTAGAGCACGGGTCCTCCCTGGTCTGGGGTTCCTAGAGAAAAGAAGGGTTGAGGGGAGATATCCACACTGAGTCGGAATTACCCAACTGGGGGAGGCAGAGAGGAAACATGTGGTGAGGCAAATGACACATCTGAGGAGTTAAAGATAGCCCAGCGGAGCCAGAGCTTAGTCTAGCTCTTTGGAAACATGATAGCTGAGGTATCCAGTAACGATAATGATACTATTACCAAATTCTTACTCTTCCGGGCTGAATCCAGTCCCCTCCCCCAACCTATTTGTTGAAGCCCTCATTCCCCAGTATCTCAGAATGAAACTATATTCAGAGATAGGGTCTTAAAAATGTAATTCAGCAAAATGAGATCACTAGCACGGACCCGAATCGAATATGACTGGTACCCTTATAAAAAGAGATTAGGACACAGACCCACACAGAGAGAAGACCATGTGAAGACACGGGGAGAAGATGGCCATCTACAAATCAAGGAGAAAGACCTCAGAAGGAACCAACTATGTTGACATCCTGCTCTTGGACATCTAACTTCCAGAACTGTGAGAAAATAAATGTCTGTGTTTTAAGACCCCCAATCTGTGGTTCTTTGTTACGTCAGCCAGGGCAGACTAGTACACTTGCTAAGTGCCATGTGTTCTAACTAAGCCCTTTATACCTGTGACCTTATTTCTCATGTCAACCCTAAGAAGTGGGTGCCACCACTCTCTCCATTTTGCTGCTGGGGACATCGAGGGACAGGGGTGAGTTGTGAAACCACACACACCCAGAATTTACTGTCTGCATTCAAGTGACTTTACCATTGGACGGTCAGCACGAGCATGACTCCTACTGCAGGACATTCTTGCCCAAGAAGACAAAGTTGCAAATAACTTTAGGGTTTATTTCAGAAACTTCCTAAAAATCCATTTATCTGGGTGAGGGACTACTCAACTTTCTCTCAAAAGGGTAAGTAGCCCTTTCTAAGAAAAACGGATTGATCAACTGGACTCGTCGAGGGACCACATACACTGCAAGGACTTGTTTCACAGCCCCCCTCTAAAACCGCATTCCTTTGGATAGGACTCCAACCCAGCTGCACCTCAGATTTGGACTTGAACCCACAATCCCTGACTTGGGAGGGGATTCGAACTCACTGTCTTTTAATTGAAACTGCTCACCTGGCCTCAGGACTTACTGAAACTCACGTTCTTTTGTCTTGACACAGAAATAATTTGGTGTGAGGCAAAGTGATATACAAAGAGTGAGTTTATTAGCATAGATCACTTGTAAGAGATACATGTGGGCAGGCAGGGGAGCGCAGCCCTGGGAACAAAGAGGGCTACGTTTTTATAACCAAAGAAAAAGTGGGGAAGAGAGAAGACCACCTTCTTCCTCGTTCTTGGGTAGACAGCAAGGCTTACATCATTAGTTCCTCCTTTGGCCCTATATGGTTTAACTGGGACTGTCATGGTGCTATATAAATCATATGTATGTTAGAAAAAGGGTGGTAATATGTATTAAAAATGGTAATTCATCTCAGGTTTCTGTATAATGTCCCCTTTCACCTAGTTTATTTCCCCTTTCAGCTATAATCCTGTCTTGGTTGTACGCAAAAATGCTACTCTTCAAGGACCATTAACTCCCCGACTTCATGTGACAAGATTCAGACCCCATATCTATTGTCTTGTACTTTAACAAGACATATGTAGATTGTTGCTTGGTTACTGGATTATTTTCTTGAGTGGTCGTTAGCCTACAACAGTCTCCCAAACGCTTTAAAAATTATTTTTCTATCTTTAATCCCCTAGTGGGATTTCTAAACTAACTCTTTGATTATCTTACTCTATCCCTATCACCTCCTTGCTGTGTCCACCGATCCTATTGCATTGTGAATTTTGCCCAAGGCCAATTAGGCCACCAGCATTGAAAGATCTACCTTAAATCAGACCAGCCTAACCTTATAAATATCCCACCTTTGCTTTTCCCCTTCTGACAGGAGTCTACAAAGGCTATAGCTCTCCTCACCACAGGGAGCAGTGGAATCTGGCTTTGCTTGGTGAGCTGGTTATTTCGGCTGTCTTTGTGGGGAGCTGGCAGTCAGCAGAGGTTAAGCCACTTGTCCTGGATCATGCAGCTAGTAAGTGATGGAGCCAGGATGGGACCCACATAATTGGGCTGCAGCTTCTGTGCTTCAGACTGTGGTGTCTGAGGGTCAGAATCAGAGGAAACTTACAGTCTCCAAGTCCATCCCACATCTGCCTGACTCTTCCCAAGTGGGCAGCTCCCATTGCTGGGGAGCCACTGGAGGCAATGTGGTACAGAAGAAGGAGCAAGGGCTCTGTGTTGACACAGACCAAGCTCATTCATTGACCAGCTGTGTGACTTTCAGCAGGTGACTCAATCTCTCTAAACTTTGAATTTCCCATCATCAAAATGGTACGGGCCACAGCTCACATGATCATGGTGAAGATGAAAAAGGGCTAATTTTTTTTTTTTTTTTTTGCGGCACGCGGGCCTCTCACTGTCGTGGGCTCTCCCGTTGCGGAGCACAGGCTCCGGACGCGCAGGCTCAGCGGCCATGGCTCACGGGCCCAGCCGCTCCGCGGCATGTGGGATCTTCCCGGACTGGGGCACAAACCTGGTGCACTGCGTCGGCAGGCGGACTCCCAACCACTGCGCCACCAGTGAAGCCCCAAAAGAGCTAATGTTGATCAAGTGCCTGGCACATGGTAGTTGCCCAATAAATGATATAGTCAATCCCGCTTGCTTGGATGGAATTAACATGTTTCCCTGATTGTCTCTTCCCTCCCCCATCTTTCAACTTGCTGTTTCAACAAGCATGGACTAGTAACCAGAAGTTAGAAGGTTATGGAACTTTAAGTAAATCCCTCTTCCCAGAGCCATTTCATCCCTTTCACTTTTGTCTTCAAATCAGTGGAGTTGGAGCAGTAACTCCAGAAAGACATCACCCCACCACCACCCTGGGCTCTTCCAGACCTAGGGTTCTTTGCTTCTATAGCTTGGGGATGGAAATGGACACTTCATCACTCCTGAAGGAGGGCTCATGGCTCAGTGAGAAGGGCACTGGACAAAGATCCAGGGGCCTTATCTTGTTTGTTACCAATCATCTGTGTCTTGACCTCCCCACCTTTCTTTTGGGGGGATATTGAGAATAGAATCAACTTGCTCTTGGAGAGACTCTCCTATTGCTTCTAGCCACCCACCCAGGCTCAACCCCTACATACAGAGGTCTTATTCTCTTTGTCCAGCAAGAAGGAGATTTGACACATCACACTGAACCCAAGAAACTAGGGGTCCCAGGAAGAAGGCAGAGCTGGGATGTAAAGGGGAGGGAGTGATGCACATTCTCACATAAAATATGGTTGTGAGGACGTTTATGATGTAAGGCAGGTGGGCAGCATGCAGATGCCATTCTTGTGGCCAGCAGCAGGGCTGGGAGGAAGTACACAATCTCTCCTGTGTTCCGTAGCCACTCCTTCTGGGGAGCTACCCAGAAGGCTCACTTCCTTTGGCAGGAGACGTTATGTGTTTGCAGAGCATGGGCTCAGCCTCTAGGAGTACCTGGTGGCACCTCCACATGGGTATTTTGACAAAGATAGTGCTCCATTCCCCAACCCCAAACTAAGTGAAAGCCTTCTGTATTTCCTGAGGCAGAGAAAAATACTGATCCTTAACTGCAAACAAATGTGAGGATATGCCCCTTTCTCTGTTTAGACGTCTCTTTCATCAAGGAGATGGGGTCCTAGTCAAACAATTTCCACCAGTTAACACCATAGATTGAGAGTGGCTTTCCTCTGACAGGATGGGCTTTACCTTTTCATCTCAATGATCTGTCTCATTTCTGCCAAGGTTCTATTCCCTCAAATTGCCTGTGTCTTTATGGTGCCCCTTCCTGACCTCCCTGCATGTAACAGTTTGCCAGGAAGTCAGGATAGAAAGAGGAAAGTTTGTTATAGATTCTTTGGAGGCAGATGGTTCTGGGTTCAAATCTTGATTCATGAACCAGCTGGGGGAAGCCTTTAACTCCTTAACCTCTCTGAACATTGGCTTGAGATATGACATCTATGAATCTTGTGTATTCTGAGCGTGTGTATGCCAGTGCACACCACCCACACATGCCCACATGTTATACGGTGCTAGCTGATGGGAGCAAAACTGGGGTCTGGCATCTAAGGGGAAAATAAGCTTCTTCATGGGGTTGAAGACCAGGGATGATTTATATAATGTAGCCAGGACAGTGTCTGGCAATTGAAGGTGCTCAATAAGTGAGAGATTACAAAGAGATATGGGGGACTTCCCTGGTGGTCCAGTGGCTAAGACTCCACGCTCCCAATGCAGGAGGCCCAGGTTCGATCCCTGGTCAGGGAACTAGATCCTGCATGCCACAAATAAGATCCCACATGCCACAAGGAAGATCAAAGCTATCACGTGCTACAACTAAGACCTGGCTCAGCCAAATTAAATAATAATAAAAAAAAGAGAAATGGAAAAATTGATTTAGAAGAGCAATGGACACACTCAAGTGGCATTGTCCTTGCAGAACAGGCAAAGGCAGAAGAAAGGAAGTAAATGGGATAGGGATAGATTTCATCCTTTCCGTCGATAAAAATGACCACCTGCAGACAATACAGTATGACTGCTGGGCTGGGAATGTAGGAGTGGAGGGTAAGATTTTGCCTCAGTTCCCAGGTTCCAGATCTACTTTGCAGCTTCCAGACTCCATAGAAAACTCTGGAATGCTCTTTGAAAAGAAATGTACCAAGTAACAACCTCACTAGGTGTCAATATTTTCATTTGCAAAAATATTATAATGCTTATTTCATGTTGTTACAGTTAAATGAGATAAAGCGAAAAGCATATGCGTGTAATAGAAATCAGAAAAATGTCAGATGCTTTCCTCTTACCTAGCAGAGTCTCTGGTGGGAGTGTGGTAGAGCCAGGATGAGTAAATGAGATGTGTTTCTTTGAGGGAGAGGCTTGCTGTGACCACAGATAGAAGGTGGGGGGGGGGCATGTGGCAGATTTGGAGAATAAAGACTGGGAGATTCAGCCAGGGCTGTGCAGCAGACGTCACTGATGACTGGGAGGGGAGGGTGGAGGACAGCTACGCTGGGGGCTTTGGGACTCTTGTCTAGGCTGCTCCATACTGACCAGTCAGGCTTGGAAGTACATAAGAACACTGTCAGATCCTGAAAAAGGGCCATTACCACGGCTCCCGTACTCGTCAGCAGGAATGTTTTTGGCCTTTGTCTATTGGCCAAAAGGAGGGCCACCCTGGAGTCCTGCCAGTGAAACTGCTCAGAAACCGGTGAATTCTGAGGGTGCGTGTGTGTACACACCCTGTCCCCTCACACCCCACAGGGAGTGGCTTTTCACCTTACCTTTTCTCCAGCACCAAATGAGATCAGCTGTTGATGTTACAGTGCTGATAGGTGTGTGCTGGTATCTCACTGTGGCTTTTGCTGGAATTTTCCTAATGCCAAATGATGTTGATTATCTTTTCATGTGCTTATTTGCCACTTGTATATTTCCTCTGTGAAATGTCTCTTCATGTCTTTTGGCCATTTTCTAATTGGACTATTTGACTTTTATTGCTGAGTTTTGAGAATTCATTATATATTCTAGATACTAGCCCTTTGTCAGATATTTGGTTTGCACACCTCTTTCCTGTAGCCTGTATTTTCATCCTCTTAACAGGATCTTTCACAGGGCAAACATTTTCCTTTGAATAAAACTTAATTTTTCTTTTCATGAATTGTGCTTTTGGTGTCATCTAAGTATTCTTTGCTTCATCCTAGATTCTGAAGGTTTTCTCTCATGTTTTACACTAAAGATTTTATAGTTTTATGTTTTACATTTAATCCCATGATCCATTGAGTTAATTTTTAAAATAATGTGTGAGACTTAAATCAAGGTCATAAGCCTATGGATGACCAACTGCTCCAGTGTCATTTGTTGAAAAGGCATCTTAAGTAGTTTTTAATGGGTAAAATCACCTAGACCTGGAGGTGCTGGATGTGAAGGTGCTGCTAAGCACCCCCAACAGCACTTGCAGCCTCTTTGAACTTCCCCACTGAGCTTTCTAAGAACCACGCAGTTGTTGATGTTGTGGATCTCAATGGCCTGAGCCAATGAGTCATCACACCTACCTCCCCACCCCTGGACTCAGTCCTACTACTCTGCCCCCAAGCGAGGTGCCCTGAACCATTATACTTGGGTCATAGCACACTCCAGCATGTCCCCATCTGCAGGTGAAGGTTTTTCCTTACTGAAGTCAGTCTGTAAATCTGGAAAAGGTAACTGCCTTCTTCAAATGAGCAGATACATATGCAAGTTTACCGGGATCATGAAGAATCAGGGAAACATGATACCACTAAAGGAACAAAGTAAACTTCCAGTAACTGACCCCAAAGAAATGGCTATCCATGAATTACCTGACAGAATTCAAAATAATTCTTCTAAAGGTTCTCAGAGAGCTACAAGAGAACATAGGTAAATAATTTAATGGAATCAAGAAAACAATACAAGAGCAAAATGAGAAGTTAACAAGGAGATAGAAGAAAAAAAACAAAACAAAAAAATCAAAACAAACAAACAAACAAAAAACCACCAAACAGAAATTTTGGAACTGAAGAGTAAAATGACTGAGCTGAAAAATTCAATAGAGAGCTTCAACAGCAGACTTGACCAAGCAGAAAAATCAGTGAGCTTGAAGACAGATCAATTAAAATTACCCAATCAGAAGGGTAAAAAAAAATTTTAGAATTAAAAAAGAAATAAGGCCTAGGAAAAACGTTTAAGAGAAAAATTCACACACCATTGGAGTACTGAAGAAGAAGGGTAGAAAGTTTATTTGAAGAGATAGTTGTTGAGAACTTCCCAAACCTGGGGAGAGATTTGGACATCCAAGTTCATGAAGCTAACAGGTCACCCCAAAATTTCAATCCAAAACAATCTTCCCTGAGACACATTGTAATAAAACCATCAAAGATCAAATATAAAGAGATAATTTTAAAAGCAAGAGAAAAATTTTCTTTTATACAATAAGGCTATAACAGATTTCTCAGCAGAAACCCTGCAGGATGGAATAGAATGTATTATTTCAAAAAAAGCTGCCAAACAGAATACTTTACCCAGCAAAGTTGTCCTTCATAAATGAAGGCAAGATAAAGACTTTCCCTAACAAACAAAAGTTAATGGAGATCATCACCACTATTCCTGCCTTACAAAAATGCTGAAAGGAGTTCTTCAACCTGAAATGAAAGGATGCTATTAAGTAATACAAAAACATTTGAAAATATACAACACACTGGTAAAGGTAAATATATAGTCAGGTTCAGAATACTCTAATTTAATATGATGATGGGTTAACCATAGCTCTAGTGTAAAGGTTAAAGGTCAAAATTATTTAAAATAGCTTTAGCTACAATAATTTGATAATGAATACATAATATAAAATATGTAAATTTTTACATCAAAAACATAAATGAGGGTGGAGTGAAAAGGTAGAGTTTTTGTATGTCATTAAAGTTAAATTGTTATCAGTGTTAAATGGATTGTTATATCTATAAGATGTTTTATGTAATATGGTAACTACAAAGCAAGAACTTACAGTAAATTTACAAAAGGTGAAGAGAAGGGAATCAAAGCATATCACTACACAATATCACTTCACAAAGGAAGGCAGCATGCAAGGTATAAAGGAACAAGGGAACTACAAAACAGCCAGAAAATAATAAGATGACGTTAGTACGTTCTTACCTATCAATAATTACTCTAAATGTAAATCAGTTGAATTCTCCAATCAAAAGACATAGAGTGCCTGGATAGGTTAAAAAACAAGATCCAACTATATGCTGACTACAAGAGACTCACTTCAGCTTTAAGGATACACACACACAGGTTCAAAGTGATGGGGTGGAAAATATATTCCATGAAAGTGGAAACCCAAAGAGAAAATGGATAGCTATACTAATATCAGACAAAATAGACTTTAAGCCAAAAATGGTAACAAGAGGCAAAGAAGGTCATTATATATAATAAAAAGATCAATTCATCAAGAATTAACCATTGTAAATATATATGCACTCAATATAGGACATCTAAGTATATTGGATTTGAATCAAACTTTAGAGCAATGGACCTAGCAGACATATACAGAAAACTTCACCCAACAGCAGCAGAATACATTCTTCTCAAGTACACATTCTCCAGGATAGATCTTATGACAGTCACAAAACAAGTCTTAGCAAATTTAGGAAGACTGAAATCTTACCAAATACCTTTTCTGAACACAGTGGAATGAAAGTAGAAATCAACAACAGGAGGAAAGTTGGAAAACTCACAAATACATGGAAATTAAACAACACACTCTTGAACAACTAATAGATCAAAGGAGAAATTAAAATGCAAGGGAAAAAATGTCTTGAAATAAATGAAAGTGGAAACAGGACGTACTGAAATGGGTGGGAAACTGGAAAAGCAGTTCTAAGGGGGAAATTTATAATGGTAAATGCATATATTGAGAAAAAAGAAAGATCTCAAATAAACAACCTAATTTTACACCTCAAAGAACTAGAAAAAGGACAAATGAAGCCCAAAGTTAGCAGAAGGAAGGAAATGACAAAGACTAGAGCAGAAATAAATGGAATAGGGAGGAGAAAAATAGAACAAAATTGACAAACCTTTAGCCAGACCTACCAAGAAAAAAAGGGAAAGAACTCAAATAAATAAAATCAGAAATTAAAGAGAAGATATTCCAACTGATATCACAGAAATACAAAGAATTATAAGTGACAGCTATGGACAATTATATGCCAACAAGTTGGATAACCTAGAAGAAATGGATACATTTCTAGAAACACACTACCTATCAAGACTGAATCAAGAAGAAATAGAAAATCTGAACAGACCAATCATGAAAAAGGAGATTGAATCAGTAACCAAAAACATTGTAACAAAGAAAAGCCCAGGGAAAGACAGTTTCATTGGTGAATTCTACCAAACATTTAAAGAAGAATTAACACCAATCCATATCAAAATTTTCTAAAAAATTGAAGAGGAGGGAACACTCCTAAACTCATTTTATGAGGCCAGCATCACCCTAATACAAAGCCAGATAAGGACACTACAAGAAAAGAAAACTACAGGCCAATATCTCTCAACAAAAATTCTCAACAAAATACTAGCAAGTCAAATTCAACATCACATCAAAAGGGTCATACACCATGATCAAGTGGGATTTATCTCTGCAATGCAAAGACGGTTCAACATATGAAAATCAATCAATGTGTACACCACACTAATAGAATGAAAGATACAAATCATAAGATTATCTCAATAGATGCAGAATAAGCATTTGACAAAATATTACATCCTTCCATTATAAAAAACACTTAACAAATTGTGTAGAGAAGAAACATATCCTAATGAAATAAAGACCATATATGACAAACCCACAGATAACACTGTACTCAAAGGTGAAAGACTGAAAACTTTTCCTTTAAGATCAGTACAAGATAAGGATGTCCACCCACCACTTTTATTCAGCATAGTACTGGAGGTCCTAGCCAGAGAAATCTGGCAGAAAAGAAATAAAAGTTATCCATATCAGGAAAGAAAAAGTAAAATTGTTTTTGCTTGCAGATGATATGATCTTATACATAGAAAATCCCAAGATTCCACCAAAAACTTTTAGAATTAATCAATGAATTCAGTAAAGTTGCAGGATACAAATTTAACATACAGAAATATTTCATTTCTATACACTAACAACATTATATATGAACAAAATCCCATTCACAATAGCATCCAAAACAATAAAATACTTAGGAATAAATTTAACTAAGGAGGTGGAAGATCTGTACACTGAGTACTATAATACTTTAATGACAGAGATTGAAGAAGACACAAACAAATGCAAAGAAATCTCATGTTTATGAATTGGAAGAATTAATATCATTAAAATGTCCGTACTACTCAAAGCCATCTATAGAATCAATTCCAATGACATTTTTCACAGAAATAGAATGGACAATCCTAAAGTTCGTATGGAACCACAAATTACCTGGAATAGTCAAAGCAATCTTGAGAAAAAAACAAAGCTGGAGGCAGCACACTTCTTGATTTCAAACTGTGTTACAAAGCTATAGTAATCAAAACAGTATGGTGCTGGCATAAAAACACACATACTAATGGAGCAGGTTGACAGCCCAGAAATAAGCCTTTGCATATATGGTCAATTAATATTTGACAAGGAAGCCAAGCATACTCAATGGGAAAATATAGTCTCTTCAATAAATGATGTTGGGAAAACTAGATAACTGCATGCAGAAGAATGATAGTGGCCCCAGTCTTACACTACTCACAAAAATTAACTTGAAATGGATTAGAAAACTCCTAGAAAAGAAAACAGGAAAAAAACTCCTTGATGTTGGTCTTAGCAATGAATGTTTTTTTTTGGATTTGACACCAAAAGCAAAGGCAACAAAAACAAAAATAAACAAGTGGCACTGTATCAAACTAAAAAGCTTCTCCACAGCAAAAGAAACCATCAACAAAATGAAAAGGCAACCTATGCAATGGGAGAAAATACTTGTAAGACATATATCTAATAAGGGGTTAATATCCAAAATATATTAAAAAAACTCATACAACTCAATAGAAAAAAAACCCCAAACAATTCAATTAAAAAATGGGCAGAGGATATGAATAGACATTTTCTAAAGAAGACATACAAATGGCCAGTAAGTTCATGGAAAAGGTGCTCAACATCACTAACCATTAGGGAAATGCAAATCCAAGCAATGAGATATCACCTCACACCTGTTAGAATGGCTGCTATCAAAAAGACAAGAAATAACAAGTGCTGGTGAGGATGTGGAAGAAAGGGAACCCTTGTGCACTTTTAGTGGAAATGTGAATTTGTGTAACCACTGTGGAAAACAGCATGGGGTCTCCTAAAAAATGAAAACTATCAATAGAACTACCATATGATCCATCAATCCCAATTCTGGTTATATTTCCAAAGGAAGTGAAAACAGCTTCTTGAAGACATATCTGCGCTCACATGTTCATTGCAGCATTATTCACAATAGCCAAGATAAGGAACCAAACCACAGGTCTGTCAACAGTTGAATGGATAATGGAATATTATTGAGTCACGAGAAAGAAGGAAATCCTGACATTTGCAACAACGTGGATGGATCATGAAGGCTTTATGCTAAGTGAAATAAGTCAGACAAAGACAAATACTACATGATATCACTTATATGTGGAATCTTAAAAAACCAAAATCATAGAGGAGAATGGTGGTTGCGAGGGGCTAGGGTGTGGGAGAAACAGGCAGATTTTGGTCAAAGGATACAAACTTCTAGTTTAAAGATGAATCATTTCTGGAGAGCCAATGTGCAGCAGTACAGCATGGTTATTATAGTTCATAATACTGTATTATATACTTGAAACTTGCTAAGAGAGTAGATCTTAAATGTTCTCACCGCACAAAAAAGTAGTTGTGTGATTCGATGGAGATGATTGCTAATGCTATGGTGGTAACCACTTTGCAATATATAAGTATATAAAATTGACATGTTGTTCTCCTTAAACTAACACAATGTCATATGTCAATTTTATCTGGAAGTCTGGAAAGAATATTTTTAGATGCATTCATCACAGTTGTTTTAAAATTTATATCATCTCTGACATCTGGATACCTTGTAGATTGGTTTCTGTTGTCTGCTTTTTCTCTTGACCTTGTTTTTGTGTGCCTGATAATATTTGTTTGAATACTGGACACTGTAAATGAAACATAGTAGTGGCTCTAGATGGTATTATTTTCCTTCTGACTGTATTTACTCTCTCCTTCAGCAGTGATATGGAGTGAGAACAGGGCTCTTCAATTTTGTCCGCGACGGTGGGGCCTTCAGTCTGAGCTCCATCCTCTGTAAGGATCAGTCTGCTGCTTGTACACCCCCTCTTTTAAGCTATAACCTTTCCAACCAATACCCTGGGGGTATTTATCAAAGTTTATCTTCCTATGTGGGTCATGGAGGCCAACTTTTAGTTCCCTAGCATACAAATCTCTGATAAATTGCATTTCAGATCCTTTCTGTTCGATTTCTGTCTTTGGAAATCTGAAGCCTATGCTGCTTAAGTATAGGTAGGCACCTTGGAGGAGGGGGAGGAAACAGATACAGTGCGTTTGTTTCATTTTTCTGCACCTCCCTGCTTTCAGGGACCTGGACCCCTCACGTTCTGTGTGGGCAAGCTAGAGCTCCAACTTCTGAATCCGCAGTTCCATGATATTGCCAAAGCTCTCTTGGCTTCTCCAAACTTGGCGGTCATCCTTGGCACAGCCCCTCACGCCTGCCTCTCAACCTCATCTGCTGAGCTGGTCAAGCTTGGGGAAGTGCATGGCAGGACCGGGGTTCGCTGCAGAGAGCTCTCTTTACTTGGAGAGCTTGGGCGCAGAGGACCTATTCGTCTGGTGCCCTAAACAGACTTCCTGTCTTGTCTTGCTCTTTTGATGTGCTTTATTTTTAGCTGCCCTAGGTGGGAGTGTTGGTCTGCTCCAAGCTGCCTGTCACGGCCAGAAGTCCTTCAGAGCCAATGCTTTGCCTGACTCAAAAATCCTTAATCTTTCTTCTCTAACAGGATGCAATATCTAGTTTTCATGCAAATATGCCCACAAATAATGAAAAATCTATTGATAAGAGATACATGCATACAAACACACAAACATACTTCATATAAATTATACTCAGGGTCTTTTGCTTTTACTGTAGGCACCAGAAAATAGTTGCCTTGGATACATTTGAGGTAGTGATCTAAGTCCCAATTTGAATAAAAATAGGAAAACAGCATCACGGCCGAAGGAGCTTGACTTTTTCTATGTCCTGGGTGGTAACCAGCTTTCACAGACATGCAGAGAATCACAGTCCCCTGCAAGGCCAAGACCGCTGCCTAGGGGCTTTTCCCACTCATTCAGAATGGCTGTAGGTCCTCACCAGATGCTCTCCCCAAACACCTTATATCTATGGACTCCTCACCTTGGGACATGGACTGCTGCTGACAAAACCCTCCACTGCCTCTCCCCCAGCCTGCCCTGCCCACCTGCTTTCCCTGGAGTCTGTTGGTGGGTTCTTTTCTCAGGCTTGCTTTGGACCCACATGGGCTTGGGAGCCTCTCATTGGCCTCTTACCTGGGCCTCTCCCTCCAGCCATATTTCTTGGAGTTCCTGACCCTATCAAAGTCTCTTGCACCTCCTCTGCAATTATGAATCCTCAGTGAAAACACTCCTCCCTCCCTTCCGCCTTCCCTGGCCTCTCACAGTTGAAGACACCACCTCTGGGAGGCCTTCCTGGATTCTTGGCTGTGTGAGCTGGAGATGCCTGCAGCTGGGTACCCACAGCTGCCGTTGGCCGTGGTACTCTCTGCCCAGACTGCTGTTTATGTTCTGTTATGTCTTGCTCTGGTCTCTGTAGCCACCCTCCCCCCCCCTACAGGGAGTGGCCCTCACTGCTGGATAGTGATGCTGAAGTCAGCCGCCTGCTTCCAGTCTGGCCGCCAGCTTCAAGGGGGGAGCACCGGCAGGGCCAAAGGAGACAGAAACCCTGTTTTAGGAGCTGGGCCATGTGCCCCAGCAGGATTTCAGTGGACTGCAGGAGGCAAAGGGAACAAGGCACTGAATTTGGAACCACAGCATTAACAATATAGGATGGCAAATATGAACCCAGTGGGCATACCAACCTGGCTAGAACATCTCATCCCATACTCTGTGCTCAGATGGGGAAACAGATGCAGAGGGGGGAACCTAGAACCTCAATGTCAGAGCCAGGATTCAAGTCCAGGGTCTGGGCTGCCCGTCCACAGCTCTGGCCTCAGACCTGCTTCCTTTCAGTCCCCAGGAGCTGACCTGCAGACCAGGGCCCTGGATCTGGGCGTGGCCTCCCATTCAGTCTCTGGCGTGGCCTCCCATTCAGTCTCTGGGCGTGGCCTCCGATTCATTCTCTGGGCGTGGCCTCCGATTCATTCTCTGGGCGTGGCCTTCCATTCAGTTTCTGGGGAGAGCCTGGGCCAAAGCTGAGAGCCTGGGGAATAAGTGAGGAGGGGCACAGTGTTGAGGCAAAAGGGCAGAGCCATGCCTGGGGGTCCCAGGGGTTCCATTTAACTCGGCAGCCTTGGGGGCTGAGAAGGAAAGGGATCTGGAGGGAGATGGAGCAGGGCAAGGCAACATTCTCCTGCAGGCAGAGCCGGTATATTTCTTCTTTTTTTTTTTTTGTGGTACTCGGGCCTCTCACTGTTGTGGCCTCTCCCGTTGCGGAGCACAGGCTCCGGACGCACAGGCTCAGCGGCCATGGCTCACGGGCCCAGCCGCTCCGCGGCATGTGGGATCTTCCCGGACAAGGGCGCGAACCTGTGTCCCCTGCATCGGCAGGCGGACTCTCAACCACTGCGCCACCAGGGAAGCCCGGGAAGCCCTGAGCCGGTATGTTTCATTGTCAGCAGTACCAGTGATCCACCGGCGACCTGGGAGGCGCCAGGGTGGACATCTTGGCCAGGACGTGGGTGAGGTCTGCTACTGATGTAACTTGGAGCCTGTTTTCTGGTTTCTTCTGCTAGTCCCCGCTCTTGCTGGGGCCTCCGGCTGACCCCTTACCACCTCTGTTCCACACCTAGACATGGGGACGCCTCGAGGGAGCCAGGCCATTGCTGCCCTCATCTCTGGTGTTGGAACCAGCTGAGGCTAGTGTGATCCTGCAGAGCTGCCACTGCTGGGACCAGGAAAGGGATCTTTCTGGAAGGAAAGGGTGGTGGCCTGGCAGGAAGAGGGTGAGGACATGAGACAGTTCTCGCGGGCCCGCATGGGGAGGATCGCAGTGTCGACTGCCACTGTGCAGAACCCCGCAGGAAGCGGATGGCACAGTCCATCAGAATACGAGGAGGGTGTTTTAACAGAGGCTATTTACAAAGCATGGGCATAGGGAAACCCTAAGAGAGAGTGCGGTCTCCCGGGCCTCAGAACTTCGGAACTGTTACCACCCCAGGTTGGAAGGGTCGGGGGAGGGAGAGTTACCAGAACCCAGAGGTAAGAGAGCTTCCTGACAGCACCTGAGACCTTTGTTCAGTTGAAGGTGACAAGTGGCCTGCTGGGTCCCTGCTGAGAAAGGAGAAGCAGGCCTGCTTCTGCCTCTGACCTCCTGCTGGCCAAACCCAACCAGGAGCAGAGGGCAAGGGGGGCGTGTTCGTAGTCTGTGCAGTCAGGGAACAGGGTGGCAAAGGGTGGAGGGGTCGCTGCAGAGGGACGATGACAGCTATGGGTAGGGGAAACTTTGTGGATCAGGTGGAGACTTGGGGCATGGCTGCTGCTCTGTCCCGGGTGCCTGGCCCTGGGTGGGTCTGCTCACACTGGGGGCTGATGGTGGCCCTCCTGAGTCCCGGCCCTTGATCCTATACTCCTTTGGATGTGAGGCCCCGGGAGCCAGACTTGGGGTCGCTAGCCTTGCTGCCCCCAGGCCGACACAGCTTCCCCTCCGTGGAAGTTCTGGATGCCCCAGGACTTCCTTTTCTGCCTCCTTCTCCTTTTTCTTCTTCTTGAGCCAGAAAATGTAACATCTGGGCCAGGAATAGGGTGGAGATGGGTCAGTCTAGGAGTAGGCGTGTCTTCCTTGGGGATGCTGGGGCTTGGAGCAGGCACTCACCCACCTCCAGCTAGGGCCGCCAGGGGCAGAGCAATGCCGAGGCTCACAGCCCACACCAAGTTCCTCCTGGTCCTTGTGGAGGGTGGAAAGGGGGAGCCAGTATTTGGGCAGCAGGCAGGGCCATCTCAGCTCTGAGAGGAGACTGCATTCTCTCCTTGTTTAATTCACCCACTCAGTCACTTGTTTGCAGACACTGAGCACCTACTGTGTGCCCACCTACATCTAAGGATGAGTGAGACAGGATCCTTGCCCTCTAGGAGGGAGACAAGCAAACGATTCTGCTGTGGTGTCCCAGGGAAGCGGGGCAGGGCAGGTAGGAGGAGAGATCTGGGGGAGCGCCCATGAGCCTGGGGAGAGGGAGCTGGTCAGAGGAAGCTTCTCGGGAAACAGGACTTCTGAGCTGGACTTTGAAAGACCAGTAGGAGTTCAGATCAGATGGTCAAGGGGCCAAACTGTGTTCCAGGCAGAGGACACAGAGTGTTCAAGGACAGAAGCATGAAGCCGTTTGTCCAGTGTGTCAGCAGCTCCATGTGGCTGGGGAGTGGGGAGGTGAGCAGGCCCTCCCAAGAAGTGGGGTGGACTTTATCTGGGGGCTCCTGGGAAAGTTATAACAGGAAGGGTCGGAGGTAGACTGGCTCCTTGGGAAAGGGTTCTTTGCTGAGTAAGATGGGGCCAACAGGGTCTTGGAGGCCAGTTAGGGGAAGCTGCCATAATCCAGGTGAGAGGTGAGGCTGCCTGAGGAGTGGTAGATGCTGGAAGGACCATATGGCAACACACTGAAGAATTGTTTAGCAAGACCTGGTGACTACAGGCACTGAGTAAGGGGGAGGGGACTCCTGGTTTAGGAGGTCGAGAGCTTGAGTGGGACATTTGCTGAGAGGGGTCCTGAGGGAAGAGCAGATTTGGGGGTGGAGATGGGTTTGGACATGTCCCCAGGCATGCTGGTTTTGAGGACCTGACGGACCCCCAGGGGACATGTCCTAGAGGCGGGTGGCTCTCAAGCTGGACATGTGGAATCCAGACATCTTGGGAAGTGTTACCTTCCCCAGGGAGGATGGAGAGCAAGGAGGGGTATCGGTATAGACAAGAAAGACAGTCCAGAGACAACAATGGACTTAGAGGTGGAGGTGGGACGGCTGCAGGCCAAGATGGCTGGCTGGCCACTGACCTGGGCAGAGAGTGGAGTCTTGGCAGGTGAGGAAGTGTGTCTTGCAGTTGGCACAGCTGATGACTTCCAGTGTGGAGCGGATGTCTGAGAGAGAGAAGGGGCAGGAGGCTTAGCGAGGGCCAGGTGCCCCTCAGCCCTCACCCAGGTCCGGTCCCCAAAATACTCACCACAGGACTTGTTGCAGGCTGCCCAGGAGGGTGAGATGGTAGAGAGACTGAGGTTCTGGGCAGACAGAGCCAGGAGAGGTCGGGGTGTGAGCAGGAAACGAAGCTGGGAGAAGGTGTGGTCAGGGGCCCTGGGTGAGGGAAGGGTGAGGTCTCCTGGGGAGGGGCCTGGGGGCAGGGATCTGCAGATTGGACTCTGCCTCCTTAGGTCTCCGGGAGTTGAAGGGCTGGGGGGCAGGCAGGGGCCAGCCCCACCTCTCAACCTTCTCCTTCAGCTCTTCAGATAGGTCCTCCAGATGCTTGGAAAACTGCTGCTTCAGGACATGAACCTCTTCCAGAAGTGATGGTTTATCTGGGTGGAGCAGGAAGGAAGAAGCCGTCTACATTTCATAGGTGGAATCAATAACTTTCTCAACGTCGGGAATTCAAACCAGGTTTTTCAGACAGAAACTGTAGTGCACACAGATAGCTGCTGTCTCTGACCCCACCCTTCACAACACCTCCGCACTCCCGGCTAGTGGTCTTCTGGCCAGGTTTTGTCAACCCAAGGCCTGGGGCCCTAAGACGCTAGGCTTCCTCACCATCTCGAAACTTCTCAATGGCTTTATCTATGTGAGTGAATAATGTTCCTGCTGCTTCCTCCAAATGGTCTTGACCTGAGAATGGGATTTGGGACAAAGGGAAGTCAGGGGACTAAGATCCTGGGCCAGGTAAAGGGGTCAGCCCTGACCCCTGGTCTCCTGGCTGAGCCTCACCAAGATAACAGGATTCAAGGAAAGCATGACTGTCCAGAAATAGGGAGTGGAGGCTGTGGGAGAGCTCCGCAGGTGGCCCTGGGGTGCCCCATAGAATCTGCAGGTCATAGTCTATCAGTGCAGGCAGCTCTGGCCAGCAGTGGAGGCAGCTCTTCCCATTGGCGGTGGGCAAGAGACAGCTGAGCAGGAGAAGCAGCATCTTCTGGGGTCTTCCCTCAGTACCCTTACCACGCTGCCTGGCAGTTCTACATGGAACACTGGCACCGTGTTGCCCTGGGAACCACATTCTCTTTGCAGAACAAAAGTAAATTCCACAGGGTGAGGTGAAGGCCAGCCATGGCACAAACCTGGACTTTGACATCAGAGCCAAGTGAGGACCTTGATATCCTCCTCTGAAGGTGGGGTCACCGATCCTCATTGAGGACAGTTCTTGTGAGGATCAGAGAGACGGTTGTGCTGCCTGTGGCTGGTCCTCAGCCCCCCTGATGGCATTTACTGTGTATGGAATAGTTCACAGGCTGAAATTTGGAAGGTCAGGAGACAGCAGCATAGAGAGAAGGTTAGTTGTTTAAAGAGTCTGCATCACTTTTCCACATAGAAGTGGTCAGCCATGGGAAGCTTATGGAACATATGTCTTTTTCATGGCGCATATAAACTGGCTGCTGTCTTGTGCCTGGTCAAGCCAGAGGGACTTCAATAGCTATTCCTATCACAGTGTAGGCAGACAGTGTAGACAGAATGTAGACAGAGCGTGCATGAGAGTACAGAGAGAGAAGCCGTTTCTGGCACAGCAGTTCTTATGTGCAGTGGGCCTTGAAGAAAAGCAAAATCCCTTACTCTTCAGTAAAGAAAAAGCCAGTGGGATCCTTGTCACTCCTCAGCTGATAAGGTTTCCCCTTCCATGCCGTGCTTTCAGAACCAGCTTGAGTTCCTCAGGCTGAACTATGGGTAGCTGAAAGCCACCAGACATTTGAAGAATGCTTTTACTGTGAACAAGAGGCAAAACAATGTCAAGAATTCAAAACAGAAGCAAACAAAAACCACAGGAAAAAAGAAGGGTACAAAAGATATGGTGGGAAGCAGAAGAAAACTCAGAACCCCACCATAATTAAATAGACAAAATATTGCCTTCCCCAGACAAGAAGAAGCTGCTGTGTAAAAGAAAAAGTCTGAAAAAAGAGTTATTAGAGATTAAAAATATAATAGCAGGAATTTAAGAATTCCATAGATACGTTGGGAGATAAACTTTCAGAGTTCTCTCAGGCAGAAGTACAAAAAAATAGAGATGAGAAATAGGGAAGAAAAGATAAAATTAGATAATCCATGAACTCCAGGTCTAACATTGAGCTAATGTAAGTTTCAGAAGGAAAGGACAGAGAAACTGGAGGGGAGAAAGTTATTTGCAATAGAAGTTGGGTGGAAGGGATTAACATATACACACTACCACATATAGAACAGGTAATCAACAAGGACCTATTGTATAGCACAGGGAACTCTACTCAGTATTCTGTAATAACCTATATGGGGAAAGAATCTGAAAAAGAATGGATATATATATATATATATATATATATACATCTGAATCACTTTGCTGTACACCTGAAGTGAACACAATATTGTAAATCAACTATACTCCAATATAACATAAAAATTAAATTAAAAAAAAGTAGTGTGGGAAGTGTATACAGGGAGGAATTCTGTCTTACAGGGAGAGAGATGCAGAGGGCGGGCATCAAGGTTCGCTAGAAGAAATAGCAGCTGAATTGGTAAATTCAGGCCACACTAGTCAGATGGGCTCTGAGATGACAGGGTGATTCTGAGTACTGCAGAGCTGTTGCTTTTTCACTGGCTTTGGATATTTTTGGGGTTAGAGAATTAGCTTGCTTTTTTCTACTTAGGCAATACTTCTGGAAAGGAAGGCCCTGATTCCCTAGAACCAAAGCTGGGAAATGCGGGAACTACTTCCCCTGATACCCTTGGGGGGGGTGCTCAGAGCTGCGCAAACATGCAAGCCTGCTGCTTACAGTGTTCATTGTCACCTCTGAGGTTGCCCCACCCAGCTTGCATGTGGGGGAGGAGAGAATAGGGAACTGACAGAAATGACACAAGAAGGAAATTTTAGAATTGAAATACATGAATTTCCAGATTGAGAGGGCCCACTGAGAAGGCATCCAGTGGTTAGGAATAAGAAAAAACACACCAGGAGAAAAGGGAACTCTCCTATGCTGCTGGTGGGAATGTAAATTGGAGCAGCCACTATGGAGAACAGGATGGAGCTTCCTTAAAAAATGAAAAATAGAGCTACCATATGATCCAGTAATCCCCACTCCTGGGAATATATCCAAAAAAGACAGAAACTCTAATGAAAAAAGATACATGCACCCCAGTGTTCATAGCAGTGCTATTTACAATAGCCAAGACATGGAAGCAACCTAATGTCCATCAACAGATGAAAGCATAAAGAAGATATGATATATATATATATATATATATACACATATACACACAATGGAATACTACTCAGCCATAAAAAAGAATGAAATAATGCCATTTGCAGTAACATGGATGGACCTAGAGATTATCATACTAAGTGAAGTAAGTCAGACAGAGAAAGACAAATATTGTATGCTATCACTTGGAATCTAAAAAATAATACCAATGAACTTATTTACAAAACAGAAACAGACTCACAGACATAGAAAACAAACTTATGGTTACCAAATGGAAATGGGGGGGAGATAAATTAGGAGTATGGGATTAACAGATACACACTATTATATATAAAATATCAATAGTTAAATGACAAGGATCTACTGTATAGCACAGGGAATTATATGCAATATCTTGTAATAACCTATAATGGAAAAGAATCTGAAAAAGATGTATATATATTTATATATATAGAACTGAATCACTTTGCTGTAAACTTGAAACTAACATGGTATTGTAAATGAACTATAATTTAATTAAAAAGAAAAACCACACCAAAGCACAGAGAAAAAACAGACCATGTACAATGGACTAATAATCAGAATGTTTTCAGGCTTCTCAAGAGCAATGTAGGAAAGAGGTAGAGAATGGAGCAATGCTTTTACAGTCTGAGAAAAACATTTGCATCTTACAATTCTATGCTCAATAAAACAACAGTCAAGGAGAAGAAAGACTAATGGTATTTCAGGCAGGCAAGGGTTAAAATTGACCTCTAATACCTTTTCTTAGAAAGCTGTTGGAGGATGTGCTCCAACTGAACAAACACATCAAGCAAGAAAGATGACATGGAATTCAGAAAATGGAGACTGTAATCCTACAGAGGGGTGAAGAGAATGTCTATGGTAACAGTCAAGACACCCCAGGATGGCAAACAGTCCAAACTGTTTGGCTCTCCCTGGGTAGAGAAAGGTCTGGAGTGGGTGACCTAGCTCAGCTCCCTCTGAGCATTGGGTTCCTTTCCTGGCTTGCTTTGGTCTCCTTTACTCTCTTCTGCTTTTCTCTGGCAGGAATTGCCTTTTCTCAAGTTAGAAGTGGTAAGGTCCAAGACTCAGGCTTTTGTTTTGGAGGTGAAATGATAGGGTAGGCGTTTAGAGTGCATTGGCATTAGGCCATCAGAAAACCCTCACAAAAGTCAAAGGAGTATTCTACAAGATGCAGTCACACTTGGTAGAATTCTACACTGATGTTTGGGTTAAAGCTCCACAGTGTTCAAGAGCCTTCCTTTTCCTTGCTTTATGCTCTTCCTTTGGGCAGCTTTCGAGCAGGGCAGGATTCAGGAGTCACTCTGTCCCTGGCACAATATCATTTCCATTCCCCCCCACATTCTTAGCTTCAATCTGTGAAAGTGGTACTGACCCTTTGAAGGGGCATTTAAACATAGAATCATAGAGACTGTGGGCTGGAAGAGCTTTTAACGCAACTCATGACTATGGTTCGTTTTCTAGTCTCCACTTGTTTACCCTGATTTCTCTCCTAGTTTCCCATTTAATTCAATTGTATGTTGTGTACTTGGAATTAATTAAGAATTTGGAATGAATTAGGAGTCTAAATAATAAATGCAGTCCTTTCCATTTCTAGGCATCTTGGGTGT
The DNA here is from genome assembly GCF_005190385.1 of Monodon monoceros. Classification (NCBI taxonomy): domain Eukaryota; kingdom Metazoa; phylum Chordata; class Mammalia; order Artiodactyla; family Monodontidae; genus Monodon; species Monodon monoceros. The sequence continues at coordinate 107,286,997 of NW_021703772.1, read as the reverse complement.
TAGAACTTTCTTCCTTTTTAAAATTTTTTTAACATCTTCATTGGAGTATAATTGCTTTACAATGTTGTGTTAGTTTCTGCTGTATAACAAAGTGAGCCAGCTATATGTATGCATATATCCCGTATCCCCTCCTCCTTGCATCTCCCTCCCATGACCCCATCCCACCCCTCTAGGTGGTCACAAAGCACAGAGCTGATCTCCCTGTGCGATTCAGCTGCTTCCCACTAGCTATCTATTTTACATCTGGTAGTGTATATATGTCAATGTTACTCTAGAACTTTCTTGCTTATGTTGAGATCCCATCCATCTTGTGCTTCTGGTCATTTGGGGATGTCTAATACCTCTGACATAGGACAGCTCATTCAGTGTTTGAAGATAGAAATTAAGCCTCTTCTTTTGAGACCAAACATCTTTTCTCCAGCCCAAGAGCTCCTTGAGCCCATCTTAGAATCTGGTTTCTTGCCTCCCCCCATTCTGATTGCTTTCCTTTTGAACCACCCGCATTTGCCTTTGGCTGGACAGAATGTGCAACTGAATATTCTTTGACCTTGGGGAGGTTTGTGTTTGTGTCCTCCTACTTTCCCTACTGGTACAGATTTGCCCACATGTTCATTTTGTATTGCATACTAATGACGCCAAACTTAGTGGCCTAAAACAACAATCATCTATCATCTCATGGTAGAAGTTTGGGCTCAGTTAAGCCAGGTGCTCTACTCAGGGTTTTACAAGGCTGAAATCGTGATGTTATCTATCATTACATAATCACAGGAGTGAAATCCTCCATATTCACAGTGCTGCGCCCTGCTCAAGTGGGGAGGATTATTATTGGGTGTGGACACCAGGGGACAGAAATCTTGGAAACCATCTCAGAATTCTTTCTACTAAAATGGAGCGGGACCCTGTGGGGCTCCTGGGCATGGAAGCCTTTCTGTGTCCCTTATTTCTTGTTTGTAGGGATTAGACTCCAGCCTCCATAAACTTCCCTGAGCTCCAAAGGGCAGGTTCAAACAGTTGGTAATCAGGAATGGGAGGGGTGCATAGACAAGGCAAGGGCAGTAAAGAAACAGTAGTGCAGCCTCAGGGCAGGGCCCTGGTTCCTTCTCAAGGGACACACATAGCAATATCTTTGAGCTCTTCTACAGGACTAAAATCCCCAACAAATGGAAGATGTTAGCATTCTTCATTCCAGAGAAGATCACAGTTTGATAACATTGAGAAGCTCATCCGGAGACCACCTGAGGACAGATTAAAGGACACCCTGATCTTTATCAGCAACCCCACCCTTGAGCCGTTGCTATAAAACTCCTCACCAAATCTCCTCTGGTTGGGACACAGTTTTTGAGGCACAAACCCACTGCATCCCCCTTTGCCTGGCAAAGCAGTAAAGATATTCTTTTTTTACTTCACCCAAAACTCTGTCTCTGAGATTTGATTCAGCACCAGTGCACAGAGGCCCAGTTTTCAACATCACTACCACACCCCCAAACCCAACAATCTACACTTTGGACCTGTAATGGTGTCACCAACACCTCTCTCTGTGCAATTAGTCACCAATTTGGATTAGGAAATTGTGTTTCCCCAGAGCCCCTTAGTATGAATATAAGTTAGTTGGAGGCACAGCTGCAAGGCAATCCTGACACTAACTATTCAGAGTTAGTTCACACCCCGCAGGTTAGGGCACTGTCCTTCACAAGGCTGCCCTTGCTTCAGATGGGGGAGGGGGCTGCCAGGTCACCTTCACGTCTGACCAATTAGCTACAAATATGGGGGCTTCCACTACCTCCTCAGCGTTGATAACTCACTAGAAAAGCTCACAAAACGCAAAGTGCTATACTTATGATTGCAGTTTTATTATAAAGGATACAAGTCAAGAGCAGCCAAATGGAGAGACACATAAGGAAAAGTCTGGGAGGGTCCCTAACCTCAAATCTTTCATGTCCTCAGGTGGGTCATCCTCCTGGTACATTGAATGATATGAATCACCAAGCAGGAAGCTCACCCCAGCTTCAGGAGCTAGGATTTTTATTGGGGTTTCCTTATGTGGGCATGATTGATTGAGTCATTGGCCATACGATTGAACTCAATCTCCATTTCCCTCCCCTCCCCAGAGGTTGGGCTGATCTCACGTGCCTCAAAGTCTCAACCCTCTAACCACATGGTTGGTCCCTCTGGCTGGCCAGCCCCCATCCTGAGTCATCTCATTAGCATAAAGCTAGCAATAAGCGCACCCTAAGTAGCAAAGACACTCCTATCTCTCAGAAATTCCAAGGATTTAGAGGTTACCTCCCAGGAACCAGGGACAAAGGCCAGCCAGTTTCTTTATAGTCTAACAATAGCACATAAAGTCTTTATTACTTATTAATATTTCGCTTGAATTTACCTGGATCCAGGCTTTGTGTAATGCTTCTGGGGTCTCTTGGAATCTTCTGAGAGGTTCTCAAATTCCAGACAGAAACTTTTGATTCCCAGGTGCTGAGTTGTGGGGGTATTAAGATAGTAGCAGTGAGAGATCTAGGGACAAGTAGAACATTACGAGGGCATCTATCTTTACAACGTATAAGACCGAATTAACTCACTTGGTTGGCAAAACGGTCTTAGAGGTTATTGACCTGTAAATCCTGTCCAATTGTTACAAGGAACCTTGGTTGAAAGAATGTTCAATTAATCCGAGAGGTTAGTATCTGCTTGGTCAATGCCTTTACAAGAGGTTGGATTTAGTTGTTTGATTTTTTAATGAAAAAATTAGAAAAAATTTCTCACCAGATGACCCACTGTAAATGAAATATTTATTTCATTTTCTTCCTGGTTAAAACTCTTGTCTTTAAATGCTTTGTTGTGTCTACTTAGAATGATCAATGGGGATGCCTGGGGGGATTTCTCTTGCAGAATTTGTTGGTGGAGAACATTAAAATTGCATGAAGCCACTCATGTAATTTTAATCATCATCGAAATAATTTTGACTGCAATTGGGAGGAATTTAAAGTAAAATGCTTCTTCTGGGAAAGGTTGAGGCCATGTGCCTTTGGTATTCAAGGAGGCAGGGTCACACATCTCTAGGTCACTCTCCCATCCACCCCTGCTGCTGGGCAGAGACATTCTCCATTAGTCAGGGGCTATGGCCAGAAGGTCTGCAGGACAAAGAGCTCCTGGCCATCTCCTTATTGTGCTTAGAGAATCATGCAGGGTTAGCATGGGCATGGCCCTGAACAGGGCTCAGTGTAATCTGTTTGTTCCTCCCAGGAGGAGTGAGATGAGCCCAAGTGCGACCCAGTGAGGGTTCAAGTTTAGACCTGTGCCTTCCAGACCAGTGTCCACCACCCCACACCTCACACCCACATCTCTTGAAGTTTTCATTTAATGGTCATTGAACTCAGCCCCTGCATCCATGAAGCCTACTCAGGTTTCTCCCTCCCACAGTGATTTCCACATCTTCTGATCCCTCTGACGGCCATGTTTGTGTTTTTCGTTAGGTAAGTAGTTGCATGCCAAATTGTGACATTTTTCGGTTGTTGATTTTAAATGTCATTAAAATCCAGTGTAGCCTGTGCTCCTCCTAGACCTTACCAACCTGCTTTGAAATATAGGGTCACAATCATAATAACATTTCTTCAGGTCATCTCCTTTTTGTAAGGTCTCAGCTTTCTTCGCTCTCCTGCTGTCAGAGGTCCAGGCGGTCCTCAAGTCATGTCCCCCACGTGGCTGTGAGCACAGTTCATGCAGCTGCCTGGGGATGTCTGCTCCCCTCTGTGGAGGCGACGCCCCCTCCTCTGTCACTCCCCGCACACCATGGTCTCAGCTCCTTCTTCCCAGTTTTGGATGCTCTAATTGCCCTTATGAGACTATGGACCCCAGCCATTGCCCTGCAGAAGAAGGGAGAATGGCTCCTCTCATTCAGCCTCAAGTCCAAAGCAGAATATTCTAAGGCTCTGGGGTGATTCTGATCACTTGCTCCCTCCTGATGGAGATGTGCAGCAGCCCTTGAAGCAAGTTTGCTCATCTCCCCTCTTGGTTCCTTACAGTACTTTCCTTTTCATGATGTTCTTTGCACAAATGGATGGGGCCTTCCCAGAATTCTTGGAGACAGGTCTAAACTCTGAGGTCGATGTGACAGAGAGAGAGAATGGCTGCATTTACGCTGGCCAAAGGTTGTCTTTTTTTTTTTTTTTTTCTTGGCTGTGCAGTGTGGCATGCGGGACCTTAGTTCCCCGACCAGGGATCGAAACTGTGCGCCCTGCAATGGAAGCGTGGAGTCTTAACCCTGGACCAGCAGGGAAGACCAAAGATTGTCTTGATGAAACAAGGCTCCAGCTCCCAAATGGGGTGTTTATTTTCCCTGGAGAAGCAGGAAAAGAGATGGAAGACCTTCAGGCATGGGATGCATTCACCCTATCCTGGTATGTCCCTCAGTTTTTGGTGTTTTCTTGGGGCAGACTAGGGCCCTTGGCTAGGCTGGGAACTAGAGCATCTTTCCTCTGATGAGCTGTCTACTGGGGCTGTTGTGATGTACACCTGAAGTTGGGAGCACTTGCTGCTGCTGGGAGCTTTGGACATCTTTGAAGGACAAAGGGGGCTCCCTGCCCAGATTGGCTCCCTCCCTTCTCTGCCATAATGTGTTCAGTCTCTGAATCTTACTTATCACACTTTTTCTTTTCCAGGGTACTTCTCCAAAGAAGGTAGGACCATATCTCCTACCCCCAGACTCTTGGGCAATGGGAACTGGCCGCCCCCTCACCAAGACCATTGGTGAGGCTCCCCCTTCCTTTGATCTGGACTGGACTTAGTGACTTGCTTGTCATGAATGGAATGCAGTAGAGGTGGCTCATTGTGACTTCCCTCACAAAGGGCCATGCTGCATTCCGTGGTTATGTTGGAAAGCTCACTCTTGCTCTTGGGATGTTCCTTCTTGGAACTCAGCCACCATGCTGGGAGAATCCCACGCCATATGAAGAAGCCACCTGTGGGGGCTCTGGTGGAAAGTCCTAGCCGCTACCAACGTGTGAGTGAGGACGTTCCTGGATGACGCTGGACTTTGGCCACTCGAGCCTTCCCAGTTAAGGCTCCTGGGGCAGAGGAAAGCCATCCCCTGGCCTGTGCCCTTTTATGCAGCGAGATACTGGGAACATGGGCTCTATGCAAAGAGCACAAGGCACAGGCTTGTTCATCAACGGGGAGGGACTCCGCCCTATGGCCCAACGGTGCACATGGTTGAGGGCTCTGCAAAGTGCGATTAGAAGCCTCAGTCAGGGCAGGAAACTCAGGTGGTAGTGGCCTGCTCCTGCCTGTGAGATCCCAGTCCTGGGGACTTGTGCATGAAGTTTTGGGTCTCCAAGTGGGCTCTGATTACACACCCCCCATCAGCCACACAAAGGGTGACAGATTTAGGCCCCTAGGTGCATGACGCTTTGGCCACTGTCATCTACCACCTCCATCCAAGAAGTGGTGGAGATGAGACGGAGGGGCAGCCTGGATTCATTATGACACACCCTCCTTGTGGAAATGAGGTGCGGAGGAATAAATGTGCACGCAGTCTCTGCTGAGCTGGATCTGGGTTTGCAATCTTGCTCTGACATTTCTTTATTTTATGGTTTCAGGCCGGTCTCCTCCTGTCTCTGAGCCTGTTTCCTCACCTTTAAAATGGTGATAATTAGAGCGCCATCATCCTGGGGGTTTTGTGAATATAAAAGTGTCAAGTGCTTAACATAACATAGGTACTCGGTTTCTCTTATGTCCTTTCCCTTCTCTTCGGAAGGACCTGGATGCGGTGGGACCCAGTTGCCAAATAATGATAGCTAAGCGTTGTGAAGTGTGTACTGGGTACGAGGCATGGTGCTCAAGGCATAGATCCCTTTAGATACTCACGATCCGTGGGAATCCTCCTGCTGGAGACTGGTGTGCCAGGGTCCCAGGAGACGGCTCCTCAAGGGAGCCTCTTAGCATCACCAGAAAATATAAGCTACCAGACATTAGGGCTTTCGGGCTTCCTTCCGTTGGGAGCTGCATAGCCATGTGGCTGGCAACCCAGAGCACAAACACACACAGCTATATACAAATGTGTGTACATACTGTGTCTACTGGTACTTCTTACCCGAGGGCTAGCCAGCACAGATCAACAGCTGACTACTGTTGGCACCTGCATCTGGGAATCAGTCATTCAAGCACTCGTGCCAGCAGGGTCAGAGCCAATGGCAACCTACTTAGCACTGCAGGCTGTGAGCGGCGGGGCTGCTGTGGGTGAGGCTGGTGGAGACTTCGCTGGTGCCCGAGGAGAGGCCTCACGACAGAGGAGAAGCCTGAGCTCCTGGCTGCTGGGTGAGCAGCTTTTCTAGCCTCCTCCTGTGTCATGAGCAGCGTGTGACCTTTCCCACACGTCTGCAAAATGTCATTTATTGTGTGCCTGTGGCTTGCTCAGGGTCATGCTAGGTGCCTCCACAGAGGTGATAGAATCAAGAGCCTTCCTCCATGCCTGGGAGGGGCTGATCAGTTCCGTGGGACTTTTTGCATTGCTGGGGAGGTAAAGAGTGGACAGTAGCAGATGTGGAATGTGGAGCATGGGGTCTAGCCTCTAGAGGATGCTCAATAGGACAGGCTGTTTCTGTGAAGTCTGGATCATTGGCTTGGCAGCCAGGCTGAGGGCACACTAGGGGCTGCCTGGATGCCTCGGCCTGCCCTTGCTGGGTGCTGGGTGCTGGGGGATGCTGTTGGATACCTACCAGTTCCTGTCCTCCCTCTATGCTTCTGGGTCAACTCTTACTCCTCACTCTTCACCTTCTCCCTGCGGCTGCATCCCGGGATTCTGCAGAGCTCTGGGGTCTATTTTCTTTTTCTTTTTCCTTTTTTTTTTTTTTTTTTTGCGGTACGCGGGCCTCTCACTGTTGTGGCCTCTCCCGTTGTGGAGCACAGGCTCCGGACGCGCAGGCTCAGCGGCCATGGCTCACGGGCCCAGCCGCTCCGCGGCATGTGGGACCTTCCCAGACTGGGGCACGAACCCGTGTCCCCTGCATCGGCAGGCGGACTCTCAACCACTGTGCCACCAGGGAAGCCCTGGGGTCTGTTTTCTGATGCAAAGTCTTGTGAAGTGGTGAGCAAGACCGCAGTGCTCTGGGTGTCCCATGGTGGGCGCTGTGACACTGCACGATCTCTGACTCTTCCCATCCCCCTCTGCTCTGCACCTGCAGCCTGCATGTCCTCACAGCCCTCCTAGCCACAGAGGCTTTTCTGGGGAAATATCTGCTCCACCTCATTTTTATCTCAGCAGCATGAGTGTGTGTCCTTTCTTCTGGGGACATCTGACTTTCCTGCCATGGAAGGAGGGGCCTAGTCCTTTGAATTTTAAGCTTCAAAGAGACACAGCTATCATTTCAGAATCTGCTGTGAGCCAGGTGCTTTAGGCAAAAGATCACATTTAATTCTTACAGTAATTATATGAGTCCAGGTAGGCAAGGTCAGGCCTTGGTCACATAACCCCATCTCTAGGTGGCCTAAAAAAGCCCCGAAGACTTATTTGTCCTTTAAGTTACGTATCCAGATGGGCTGGCCACAGTCTCTGCTCATCAGAGCCACTCAGAGGCCCGGGCAACTGGGGAGCCGCTCCTGGACTTTGTGGACCTGGGCACCAAAGGGAGAGGAGAGTGTTGGGAAGGTCTTTGGTGGGCACTTAAAGGCTCCAGCAGGGGGACTTCCCTGGTGGCACAGTGGTTAAGAATCTGCCTACTAATGCAGGGGACACGGGTGCCGCGGAGGAACTAAGCCCGTGCGCCACAACTACTGAGCCTGTGCTCTAGAGCCCGCGAGCCAAAACTACTGAGCCCATGTGCCACAACTACTGAAGCCCACGTGCCTAGAGCCTGTGCTCCGCAACAAGAGAAGCCACCGCAATGAGAGGCCCTCACAATGCAAGGAAGAGTAGCCCCTGCTCACCGCAACTAGAGAAAGCCCTCGTGTAGCAATGAAGACCCAACGCAGCCAAAAATAAATAAATAATTTATTAAAAAAAAAAAAAAAAAGAAGGCTCCAGCAGGGAAGCAGTAGACATCACCTCCACTCATGAATCATGGGCACATCTAGTTATATGGCCTCTCTCAACCTCAAAAATGTGGTCACCTTACAAAGATGTGACTTTATAAAGTGGCCGGAAAGAGTGCTCCTGCCAAAGACTGGCTCAGGGGAGGAGTGGCAATGCTTGGAGATGGGCGAGGATGCTCATCACGCTGGCCGGTAAGGCGGCGTGAGCATCCCCAGGTGCTGAGCGCTGGCTCTGAGTCACACCTGTGGACAGAGTGATGGAACAGCAGATGAAAACCCAGCTCTCTCTGACTCAGATCCATGCTCTGGGTGAGCACTTTTATCTTTCCATTTTGTTGGTGTTTATTATCCAAAGTGATTTACAGAATTGAAAGAGGATTTTAAACCCACCCAAAGCTCCAGACTAATAAAGACACAGATCTACTAGAGAATGGACTTGAGGATATGGGGAGCGGGAAGGGTAAGCTGTGACAAAGTGAGAGAGTGGCATGGACATATATACACTACCAAACATAAAATAGATAGCTAGTGGGAAGCAGCCGCATAGCACAGGGAGATCGGCTCGGTGCTTTGTGACCACCTGGAGGGGTGGGATAGGGAGGGTGGGAGGGAGGGAGACGCAAGAGGGAAGAGATATGGGAACATATGTATATGTATAACTGATTCACTTTGTTATAAAGCAGAAACTAACGCACCATTGTAAAGCAATTATACTGCAATAAAGATGTTAAAAAAAAAAAAAAAGAAAATTGTCCTGTCCTCAGGAAACCAAAAGAGGAAACATTTGGGAGCAACCAATGACATTGGTCACTGTCCTGTCCCCTGTCATCCATCCTGAAGGGGTCTCTGGCTCAGGTGGAGGGCAGCTGAGACAGGAGGAAGAAGGGGGTCTGGGCACAGAGCCCGCTGCACGGGCAAGGATGTGCCAGGGGCTGTGACTGTCCTGATTTCATATGTGCAGAAGGCAGGGCTCAGAGAGGGTGAGAAACCTGTTGGGGCCACAGTGAGCATCTATGAGGCGAGGCTGTCTGAGCCCCATCCCGAGCCAGGCTCTGCACATAGCCCGTCACTACCCTTTAAGAGACCCTACTTGCCCAGAGTGTTAGGCTGAGTGGGAGACTTTGGCTGGGGACATTTCAGGGTATGTAAGGACTGCTGGCTGTGTCTGGAAGTTTCTGGTCCATGCACCGTGGGGTGAGTTCAGCTGGCCTGCAGCTTGGTGTGTCCTGGTGTTGCTGAAATCTAGGCTTCTGTACACCAGTGCCAAGTAGAAATACAGAGACAGAATCTAGGAGGAAAGAGAAAGAGTAGCTTTCTTTCTTTGCCAGGCCACGAGGGAACACAGCAGGCTAGTGCCTCCAAAAACTGTGCCTCTCTTCAAGAGGGTAGTGAGAAGTTTTATAGTAACTGTTCAAAGAGGGAGTGATCAGCTCTTGGACATTTCTCTGATTGGTTGGTGGTAAGGTAATTGGGAGTCAACATCATCAACCTTCTGGTTCCAACTGGTCTGGGGTCTACATGCTTGTGGGCAGCACGCTATCATTAATCGTTAATTTCTCCCACCTGTTTTGCATCTGAAAAACAGCTCCAAGATATTGTTGTGTGTATCCATTGATGGGACACCAGGGCCTTGTCCCAAGTCTGAACTATTGTTTCTCTTGACTTTGTTTCTCCCTTGTCTCATATCCCCTCCATTCCCTAGTTAACAACTGCTTGAATCTGCCCGTTGGAACTCAGGGAAGGTCATGGAGGCTGAATGAAGGCTGTTTCCTATAATTAAAGAAATGGGAGACACAGAAAGGCTTTGTGTCCAGGAGCCCAAAGGGCCCTGCTCAGTATCACTGGGGTCCTGTGGCGCAGAGGCCAGGACCAAGAGGAAGACTCTGTAGGTCCCCTGAGGTGCTGTGGGGGTCACCAGGGAGGGGGTAGGAGGTGGCATGGGAGCCTGGTCCCTCCCCATGGGCTGTGCCACGTCCCTGGAGCTGGGGGCTCCGACCTCCAGATCCCATTCGGGACACAGCAGCCATCCTGGAAGGCTCCTTCTGCAGCCAGGAGGCCCCATCAATCCAATCAGCCTCCAAGGGATGAAACATTGGCAGCTTACGTTTTCTTTCCTTCCTGTTTTTTCCCTCCTCTGGCCTTTCATCTAAGTCTCCAGCCCCAGGTGAGCTTTGTAGGGGCAAAGAGCACAGCTCCTTGGAGCAAGGACCTTTCCTCACGCACTCCCCCCTCCTCAGCCTCTTGCACACCCTGCAAGGGGGAGGCGAAGGTTGGCAGTGGGCAGCGATCAAGCTTTAGACCCCGTGGCTCTCGGTCTTCCTGGTAGGTGCACACATGGCAGGCAGGCCTATGTGCATTTTAAATGTGAAGAAACTGAGGTGTAGGGAGATAGAATGGTTTGTCCAAGGTTGCCCTGTTAGTGATGGGCAGAGCAAGGCACTGACCCAGGTCTCTGACCTCAAGGTCAGTGCTGCCTGCACTGCTAAGAGAAGAGGGAAAGCCCAGAGGAAAGGGGGTTGGTAGGGTGCAGGACAGCATCCTGCCCAGATCCTGGATGGCCCTCCTGCTGGGCAGCCTTGAGGAGAGAGAGGCCTAGTGAGGAACCAGTGACTTCTTGAGAAGGGGTGGAAGAGCTATGAACCTACCTTTTGGAGGAGCTTGGCCCTGCAGTGGGGGTGGGGGGCCCCCAAAGTGGACAGAGCGAGGAGAGCTGCAGTGGGGAGGAGGGGGCGGTCCCTGGCCTTGAGGGAACATGGTTCTCTGATAGGATTTCACAACACTCTCAGCTCTACAAGGACCAACTTTCTGATGCCCGGAGTCTCCTGCTCTGGGTGGGCTCCAGAGTCAGAGACAGTCAGACAGGATCTCAGTACAGTCCTTAACCAGCCATGTGGCCTTGGGCAAGTCATTTACCTCTGGGGATAGTAATAATGCCTAGCTCATAGAGTTGTAGTGGGAATTATTTAAAATAGTTAATTAAGAATTAAGCACAGTGCCTGGAACATAGTAAGCACTGCATATACCAACAATGATAATAACAATAATGCCAGGTGCTAGCATTATTAATATTACTGCAGCGAGTACCCTAGCATCATCACTCATCAAGCTGTGATTGGTTGGGAGTCTGGCTGGGTGCTGTATAAGAGGCTTCTGCACTGGAAGAAGATTAAACCCCATCATGTTTAGGTTCCTTTACCTGACTTTGATCCTGGTTTTGCCGAGAGCTGGGTGACCTTGGACAGGATACGTGACCTCTTGGGACCTCAGTTTCTTCTTCTGTAAGCTTTCCTCTCTTACCAGGGGGATAGGATGACATTCCATCCAACAAAAAGTCATGTCAGTGATGAAGCACCAAGTCTGAGAAGGAAAATGAGAAATGGCTTCTGCAAAGGTAAAGGGTGAGGATGACTTCGCGGGACAGATTTCCTTTGGGGTTTTGCGCTAAGGCCCCTCCGCTGGCTTCAGTGCAGGGCAGTTGGCTTGAGGACCCCGTCTTCCACGCATTCCTTTAATGGGCCCCAGTGCTCACTGAAGCAAAGTGCACAAAAACTCCCTGTAAATGTCTGGTAATGTGGCCCGGAATTGGGCCCTGAAGGATTATTAGAGCCATCCATCTTAATTATGCTGAAAATCACTTATGTGCTTTACATAATAACACTGCATTTACAATTTCCAGGCCCTGAGGAGAGCCTGGCAGGCCCTCTCACTCTCTGGTGAAGCGTTTCCCTCAGGTCACATTTCTTGTTCCACCCCCCTGGGTGGGAAGATGGTGGGGTGTCTCTTTAACTCCCCCTTTCCTAGTGGGCTATGAGCTCAGGGTACTTCCCAGATGATTCACACCCAGTATCTTATTAGTCCTCAGCATCACCCTGTGAGGTCTGTGTGCTTATCACATTTTACAGATGAGAAGAGGCTCAGAGAGGCTAGGTAACTTGCCCAAAGAAACACAGCTAAGACATGGTGGCTCCAAGAAGAAAAGCTCCTCCTGCCATTCACAGGTGTGTCTGCAGACGCCGTCTTGCTCCCCTTCAACCCCTCCTTCCCAGTTTCGATTCTGTGGTTTCCAGGAAGCAGTGACGAGAAGAAATTATCTCCTCATCTAAGGCAGCCCACCCTATATAGCCCCAGAAAGCATACACACACATACACAACCCCCCCCACAGCACACACCCCACACATGCATATGCATACACACACCCAACACACACATGCATATGTGCACACACACACATGCACCACACACATGTAGCCCCTCCGCATCTCGTACAGGCCTGGCTCTCTCCATTGGAGCCTCATCGTGCAGGGTAAACCTGGGCCCCCCACTCCTTGTGCACATGGCAGGGACCCTGAAGATAACACTCAGTTGGACTGTGTGCTAATCGGGAAGAAAACGTGCTTTGGAGGTGGGCCTCCCACATGAGAAGGAGCTGGAGGCCTCCTCCGGCACATGTGTGGGTGCTCAGGTCTGGAGGGCGGTACGTGGCTGCTGAGTGTTCCGGCCTGAGGGGGCCTCTCCTACAGACCTGGGGACTACTAGGAACCTAAAGTAGAAGCCAAGGGCCAAATACCAAGAGTCAGGAAATAATACCCTTTTGGTGTCCGCCAGCTGTGCCCAGGGCGCTGAGCCCTGGAGGACTTCGGCAATGGAGGGAGGGAGGGGGAGGGAGGAGGAATGGGGCCTGCCTGCAGGGATCAGCCCAGGCTGGGTGTTCTTGAGGGTAAGCGGGGCAGGGGGGAGGTGAGAGAGGAGAAGCCAGCCGGGGTCAGACCTCGGAGCTCAGGCACCATCTACTGCCCGTGAGAGTGTCCCCCAAAGGGGAGCTCAGGGGAGAGGCGTGGGCAGGACCCGATCTCTGCTGTGATGGGGCCAGCGGGAGACCGCTGCACCCTGGGGTCCAGACCCATCCAGGCAGGTGCCTGGGGGAGCTGGGTGCAGTCTGCCAGCTCATGACCATCAGGCTGACGAGTTGGGAGGGGCCCGAGGGAATCTGGGTCATGGGTCGGGCAGCCCATGGGATGGGGGCCTGGGAGGGTCAGAGACTCATGGAGGACCCAGCCTGTGGAGCCTGGCTGTGCAGGCCCTTTGCTGGTGCCCAGTCAACTACTGTGGAGCCAGGGGCAGGGCAGCCTGGTTGTCATTGGGTAAGGCAGGGCAGGTTACTCTGCGGCATCGGAGGTCACTCAGCCTCTCTGGACCCGGCCTGGCTCCTTGGTCCAGTGCGAGGGGTGCGCCAATGCCAAGGCACAGACGTCTCTTCTGGCACAGACCCTGACGTCCCTGCTTGCCCACTGCATCCAGACACTCAGCAGGAGAAGCATCACTTCCTCTCCCACCCCCCCAACCACCCTTGGAAGAACACTGGGAACAGTGGGCTGATGAATGAGCTTCTGCTCAGAGCCCAGGCAGCCCCTTCCCTGCTGACTCAGCGCAGGGAGAACTGCCCGGGAAGAAACTCTTCTAAGAGTAGAAAAATAACGTGTGAGTCTCACGGTCCAAACTGAGAGTACGGGACATGGTTAAGGAGCCAGACATAAGGGAGGCCCTGAACCCCACACCCCACCTGGCACAAGGACCCAGGAGGGGCCTGGCGCTTACAAGGCAACCCTGTCCCAGCCCAGAGCTGGCTGGAAAATCAGCAACTGGGCAAGCCTGTGCTTCATGGGAAGTTGCAATCACTCGTAGAGGGCCCTCCAGGCATCTGGAACTCAGCCCCTGTCAGCTCTGTATTTTAACATCCTGGCTCCCAAATCAGGAATCTGAGACTCAGCGGAAACCCATGACAACACTCAGGCGAGGTGGGATGGCCCTGCCAGCCCGGGTCTGCCCTTTTTTCGGTGCCCACTGTCTCCTCAGCCCCTTCCCACCTCCTCTTTTCAGCCTCTTCCCAATTTGGAAGCTGGAGGTGTGTGGTCTGGGGGCTTCCTAGAGGGACAGTGTATTAGGGTCCATTAAGGTTTTCTCTAGAGGAACAGAACCAATAGGACATATATACACATATACCTTTCTGTTGTTGTTGTTTGTTTTGTTTTTACTGCAAAGAATTGGCTCCTGTGATTATGGAGGCTGGCAAGTCCAAAATCTGCAGCTGAAGTCCCAGTTCAGGTCTGAAGGCTGGAAGCCGCTGTAGAACTGCAGCTTCTACAGAAGTCGCTGAAGAGCTGATGTTGCAGTTGAAAATCTTCAGGCGGGAAGGCCTCTCTCCTACCTGTGGGGAAGCCAGCCTTTTGTTTTACTTATGTCTTCAACTGATCAGATGAGGCCCACCCACATCAGGGAGGGCAATCTGTTTTACTCGGTCTATTGATTAAATGTTAATCTCATCCAGAAACACCCTGAAAGAAACACTGAGAGTAATGTTTGACCAACTATCCAGGCACCTTGTGGCCCAGCCAAGTTGACATATCAAATTAACCATCACGGGTAGCATGTGGGGGGGTTGGTTGTATAACCCCTGCAGGTGCCTCGGTGTGAAGCCCTGCCTCGCTGAGCCTCAGTTTTCTCATCTGTAAAGGGGGTGTTGTGAGCAGGAGAGGAGTTAACAGGTTGGTGCCACTGAAGCCCCTGTGAGGTGCTTAGCCTGTGACATCTCCTTTCAGACTCATGCTGGTTGGTCTCAGCTGTCCTCCCAGAAGGAACCCACACGGGTTGTGGGATTAATATTTTTAATCACTCACCCTCTTCTCCTTGGCCACAGTTACTGCACACACCCCTAGCTGGTGTCTGTGGGACACAGAGCCATGATTCTGTGGATGCTGTGAGGTCACCATGACTGCAAGTGTCAGTCCCCCAGAGGACAGGGGAGCCAGTGAGAGTGACAAGCAGGGCTGGAAACACCACCACATTTGCTTCATGGAGAGACGGCTGGGAGGCGCTTCCCTCCCCTTTATTTTGATGTGTCCCAGGCTGGGCTCAGGGTCTGGCTCCCAGGTCTCTGAGCTGTAAGGGAGGGTGATTACTGTGGGATGCTAGCCCTGCATCTCCTGCCCTGATGTGCTCCTCAAACCAAATCAAGTGGGAGAACACCGGGTCTCTCCTTAATTGCGTGGCAAGATTTAAAGTGATTGGAAAATCACTACATGAAGCTGTCAGAGGGGAACAGATGTCAAATTAACAAAAGAAACAACTAATTGGGGGCAGATTTCATCTGTATCCCTGTGCCATCAAGAGGAATGACATGCTGGGGAATCTGGTTGAGTTCCAGGGCCCAAGGGAATGTACTGGACTCTGTCATCCTGAAAAAAGAGGCACCTTGTGCACACAGCCATCTCCAGACCTCAGTGCGCCCATCAGGTGAGGCATATACCTGTAAAAGCCACATTTCTATCTCCAAGTGCACAGTCTGGTTGGGCAGTCCTGACATGCACATAGGAGGCAATTCTGGACAGGTCCATGTGCACAGAGCACAATTCCAACCACAGGCAGCAAGAGGCCAGTTTTGTGGGCAGCTCTGGGACATCCAGTGCTGTATTAGGATGCCGTACTATCAAGGCATAGTCCCCGTGCTACCTGTTGGTCTTGCTTTTTCTCTGGGCCCCTGGCACCCAGCACAGAACCTGGCACAGGATAGCTGGGAAGGAACATTTGCTGACTGATTAGATGGGGTGATGGATGGATGGGTGACTGGGTGGGTGGATAGATGGATGGATGAGTTGGCAAGTGGGTGGGTAGAGGATGGGAGGGAGTGATGGAGGGGAACCATGTCAGTATGGGTGGAGAGAGCTTTGCAGAGGAATTTTCCTCCTGTGAGGTGGAGGCTCTCTCTAGGGCTTGTCTGGCACTGGGGATCCTTTGTTCTGTATCTCAGAAAGGCAGAGGTCAGGTAAAAGTCAGGTAGGTCTGGGCTGGGTGGGAGATGCTGAGAAATTTGGGCCAGATCCCTTTCCTCCTGGGGTGCTCAATTTACCTTCAAGTAAAATGAGAACTCCACATCCCACACCTTGGTGCCATGGCAGGGCCAGGGCAGTACAGAACTTGGGGTCCCAGGGCTTCCAGTGAGTGCAAAGCCATGCCAGGGCAGGAAGGTTTTCAAACCTTCAAAGTGGAAGAAGCTGGAGACAACGCAGGGGAATAAACCCAGGGAGGCTATGCATTTGGACTCTGGCTCGCAGGCTGGGGAGAGCTTCCACATGAGATCTGGAGGAGGGCAGCCTGCTAAGGTGGAGGCTCCCACATCTGCCCTTCCTGCAACTGAAGGCGTCTTCAGGATGCCAACTTCCTGTGTCCAGAGAGGGGCCTCCCCTGGGAATTGAGAGGCTCTGGGGCTCCCCTGGAGGAGGGTTTGGGGTAATGCAGGCAAACCTGCCCTGATGAGCTCTGTTTCTCAGATGTAGGTATCAATCCAATCGATGCCATCCTAAGTGTCGCTGGTCAGGAATCCGGGCTGCTCTGCGCTGGCCTGGGTGTCCACTCAGCGTGCTTTGCCTTTGCGTTTCCCCTGGTTGACCTGTGGCATGCAGACCATTCTGGCATTCGTTTGAACTGTTGTGACTTGCTTATTTCACTCGGCATAATGTCCTCAAAGGTCACCCATGGTGCACTGTGTGTCACCATTTCCGTCCTTTTAAGGCTGAATAATATTTCATTGTATATATGTATCAAATTTTGTTTATTTATCTGTCAGTGAACACTCGGGTTGCTTCCCTTTGGCTGTTGTAAATAATGCTGCTATGAACATGGGTGTGCAAATATCTCTTCAAGACTGCTTTCAATTCTTTTGGGTATATACCCAGAAGTGGAATTGCTGGGTCAAATGGTAATTCTATTTTTAAGTTTTTGAGGAACCTCCACACTGTTTTCCATAGAGGCTGTACCATTTTACATTCCCAGTAATGGTGCACGAGGGTTCTAATTTCTCCACATCCTCACTAATAGTTGTTATTGGGCTTCCCTGGTGGCGCAGTGGTTGAGAGTCCGCCTGCCGTTGCAGGGGACACGGGCTCGTGCCCCAGTCCGGGAAGATCCCACATGCCGTGGAGCGGCTGGGCCCGTGAGCCATGGCCGCTGAGCCTGCGCGTCCGGAGCCTGTGCTCCGCAACGGGAGAGGCCACAACAGTGAGAGGCCCGCGTACCGAAAAAAAAAAAAAAAAAAAAGTTATTCTCTCTCTTTCCTTTTTTTTTTTTTAGAAAAATACAAGAAAATTATTTTATTTATATAAATCATTTACAACTTAAAACAATGGCAATTATTCTTTAGAGGCATATATGCATTTTATAAAAATATAAAGATGTACATGGGAATGATAATCATTCACTTCAGGATAGAGGCTGCCTTTGGTAGAGTGAGTGAGAGGGATTAAGAATAGGGAAGAACACTCAGTGGGTTTTAATATTTTATTTCTTAAGCTGAGTAGGGGGTACATGGGTGCTCTTTATATTTGTAGCTTTCTTTATGTCTGTAATATTTCATAATAAAATACTTAAAACTTCACAGTGGATTTTTTTTTTCTTTTCAGTTCTGGGCTATTATCAAAAAAACCAAAAAATCTAATTGAAAAGATACATACACTCCAATGTTCATAGCAGCACTGTTTACAATAGCCAAGACATGGAAACAACCCAAACGATGTTTGGCTTAAGAAGATACACACACACACACACACACACACACACACACACACACACTAGAATATTACTCAGCCATGGAAAGAATGAAATATTGCCATTTACAGCAACATGGATGGACCTAGAGAATATTATATTTAGTGAAGTAAGTCAGGCAGCAAAGACAAATATTATATCACTTATATGTGGAATCTAAAAAATAATACAAATGAATCTGTATACAAAAGAGAAACAGACTCATAGATATAGAAAACAAACTTATGCTTATCAAAGGGGAGAGGGAGGAAAAGAGGGACAATTTAGGAGTATGGGACTAAGAGATACAAACTACTATATATAAAATATATAAATAACCAAGACTGACTGTATAGCATGGGGAACTATATTCAACATCTTATAATAGCCTATAATGGAATATAATCTGGAAAAATAGATAACTGAATTATTTTGCTTTATAGCTGAAGCTAACACAATATTATCAATCAACTATACTTCAATTAAAAAAGCCCCTTTCAACCTTACCTGAGTTTATGCTAATAAGATGACACTTGGAGGGTGGAAGCTGATGGCCAGATGAACCAACCATGTGGTTAGAAGGTTGGAATTTTCAGCCTTATCCCCTGACTTGTAGGGAGAGGGGAGGGAGTGGGGATCAAGATAGACACCAATGGCCAATGACCTAATCAATCATACCTGTGTAATGGAACGTCCATAAACCCCTAAAACAATGGGGTTTGGAGAACTTCCGGGTTGGTGAATGAATCCACATGCTGGGAGGGTGGCCCACCCCAAACTCCACATGGGCAGAAACTCCTGTGCTTAGCACCCTTCTGGTCCTCATTCTATGTACCTCTTCATCTGGCAGTTCATTTGTACGCTTTATAATAAACAGTTAATAGTAAAGAAAATGTTTCCTTGAGTTCTATGAGCTGCTATAGGAAATTATCAAACCTGAGGAGGGGGTCATGGAAACCCATGCTATGTAGCCAAGTCAGATGTGTGGGTAAACTGGGGACTCACTGCTTGTGATTGGTGCCTGGAGTGGGAGCAGTCTTGTGGGACTGAGCCCTTAACCTGTAGGGTCTGTGCTAATTCCAGGGAGTTAGTGTCAGAGGTGAATTAAATCGTAGGACATCTAGTTGGTGTCTGCAGAGAATTAGAGAACTTATTGGTGTGGAAAACCTAGATATTTGGCGTTAAGAAGTGTTGTGAGTAAAGAAACAGATCCTAGAGTGGGTTATAGGAGTGGGTGAGGGGTTATAGGAGTGTGTGCAGGGCCTGTGTATGGTTATAGGAGTGTGTGTGGTTATAGGAGTGTGCGTGGGGGGCTTGTAGGAGTGTATGTCTGTTGGGCTTGCGAGAATGAGAGTGTGTGTCTGTGGGGTTACAGGAGTGTGTGGGGGGTAGCAGGAGTGTGTGTTGTATGTGTGTGGCTGGGTTATGCTGCATTAACAACCTCCCATCTGTCAGTGGCTTTCTTCACTCTACAAGAATTCAGTGCTCATTTCATGAAGGTTGACAGGGTCTCCACTCTTCATATTCACCCAGGACCCCAGGCTAATGGAGGCTCCATCTTGGCATGAGTTCCTTTATCACCGAGACATGGAGAGAAATGTGGTAAAGTATGCACTTCTACCCAGAAGGGACACCCATGATATTATCTCACTTTTTATTCTTCAGAACAAATGAAGTAGCCTCACCTAATTCAGAGGGGTTGGATAGCATAGTCCTTTCATAGGTAGTGGGGAGCAAATACTGTGAATGGCCTGATGGATGACCGATCCCTGGGGATGTGGGTCACTGGAACCAGTTAGAGGGATCTTATTTCCTCTCAACATCTGGGAACTGGGGCAGGTCCATGAGCCAGGGATCAGGTTGGGAAGCACAGTTTGGCAAGGCTGAATATTACTAGTCTTGTATATGCTGTCTATCTCTGTTCACTGGATGGAAGTTTAGATATGCTTTGAGGCACCTGGATTAAAAAATGTCAGTATGAAAAATACCAATCTTTTTTGCATATTCTAAGCGGAGAGAGTCCCTTTTTCACTTTAGTTCTGTGGGTGTCTGCACAGGGCAGGCGTAGGTGTGATAAGTGGGGGCAGTGCGGGTTGTGAGGGTTGGGACCCCACAGTTCTTGGGGCTCCTGGACAGGTCAGCCACCGTCTAGCCCTGTGGATTTGGGAAGCTACGTCACCTCTCCACCTTATTTGCCCATCTGTTAACTGGGGCTGATGACCATCCCCGGCATTCAAGGAGCTGTGAAGACTGCATGAGATTGTGCCTGGTCTGCCCCGAGCACCAGGCCTGGCCAAAGCAGATATTCACCATGATGTTAGCTGTTCTGCATCAAACTGTGCTCCAACCATCACACCATGTTAGGTCATAAACAGCCCTGCTCTGTCTTCTGCCAGCTGTGCCAGTGTGGACAGTTGCTACGTTCTTCTTTCAGTCCTCAATTTTCTCATTTGAAAAACAGAGAGAATTATACCTTCATTCCAGAGTTGTGGTAGGTTTACAAGGCCTGTGTGGGTAGATGCTCAGTGGTCCAGGGAGGGTGCATGGTGTATGGGAGGAACACAAGAAGGGGCGGGTGTGGGGCAGCCCTGGGGGTGTGCCAGTGCCAAGGCAAAATCGGTTTTACATTTTTTCTTAATTGGAAATTAATTCCTTAATTTCCTTTCCTTTCATTAAAAAGAAAATCCCATCGGGGAGCTGGTTGGTGCTGGCAGCAGCTTTGTGGATGGCACACCTCTCTCCTCAGGGTCCCTCCTGGGTGATGCTTTTGCTGGGGCAACCTAGAGACTGTTCACAACAAAGGCTCACAATAAAGCCATCTTCCTTTTCTGTCCCGTAGGCACAGAACTGAAGTGTGCTCACCAAAGAGGGTGGGGGAGAGAGGCCATTAATTTTAGAGTGCTGGGGAGCCAAGACGGGCGCCTTCATTAGAAAGTTCAAAATTGCATTTTATTTCCATTTTGATGAGATTTTTATGAGTTAGAAGAGATGAAGTTAAATCCCATAAGTGTAATGGACCCAGAAAGATCAGATACTGCATTGAAGTCAATGAACCATGAGGAATTTAGTAAATTAATTAAATTTAAGAAAATAACAAATTTTTTTGCCATTGGATTAAAATTTCTAAAATGTCTTTAAAAGGTAATGACAATCTTCATTTATGGGAAATCACAGTTACACAACAATCTCCCTAAGCTCTTTCTCATGTTTGTTTGACGAAGCTGTATTAGTGAAAGAATATCTGTGTTGGGGTTAGGGCAGCAGTGGGGTGGAGGGAGTTCCTTCAAAATGCTCCTACTGGGTGGGGTCCTGACCCTTTGGCTCTGGAGCCCAGAGATGCTGGATCACAGCTTTGCCTCTCATCACGGAGTAGGAACATTTGTCCAGAATTGCTCTTGGGGTATGTGAAGCAAAAACCCAGTTTAGAGCAGAGAGATTTCTTCAAGAGCTGTGGTTCAGGAAGCAGCCCATTCTGCCCAGAATCCTACTTTAAATTTCTGTACTTCACATGACTTTTAGTCCCAGGAGGAGGTAGTGCTGGGGGGGTCTGGGGTTTTCATGTTGGACAAGTACTCATTTTGTGCTGGACACTCTACATATGATCTCATTTAATTCAACCAACAACCAAATTGTGACCTAATTAGGGGCCTGATAATTGTTGCATTATAGATAAGGAAAAACATACAACTACATTGATATGTCTCATTTTACGTTCAGGACCACAGTCCTCAGGGGAGTGCTTACTTCTGCCCAGCAATCGTATTTTTTTCTGCTATAAAGTTTCAAATGGTAAATATTATAGGCTTAGTGGGCTGTGTGGGCTCTGCTGCAGTCACTCAACTCTGCATAGTCTTGTGAAAGCAGCCACAGACAATGCCTGAATGAACAAATGTGGCTGTGTTCCAATAAAACTTTATTGGAGGAAACAGAAATTTAAATTTCATATAATTTTCATGTAGTACAAAATATTAATTTTCGTTTGATTTTTATCCCTAACCATTTAAAAGTGTAAAAGCCGTTCTTAGTCCTGGGGCCATATAAGCACAGGCAGTGGGCAGGTTATGGCCTGAGGGCCATTGTTGATTGACTTCTGCCATAAGAGGTGGTCTACTTTTCTCTAGACCCTGCTTCTGGTGTTTCTTGTCATTCTCTCTCTTTAAAATGGTTTTTACTGTTTATCTTTAAACTGAGGCAGATTTCACATGGAGTAAAATAAACAGATCTTCAGTGTACAGTTCAGTAGTTCTGACAGATGTGTCCTCCTGCTAACATCCACCCAATCAGGATATAGACTATTTCCATCATTCCTGAAAGTTACCTTTAACCTTTATCAGCAAAGTAAACTGTTTTGATTTCTATCGCTAGGGTAGATTAGTTTTGCACGCTCTTGAACATCCTGTTTAGAGATGTGTCTGGTTTCTTTTGCTTAAATGATGTTTTTGAGACTGGATTCAGCCATGTGATTCATTCTTTTAGTGGTTCATCCTTTTATTTTCCTGGGAATTCCCTTCTTTAAATACATCCAATTTATTTATCCATTCTCCTGTTGGCAAACATTTTTCTTTTCAGTTCTGGGCTATTATCAATAAAGCTGCTATGAAGATTCTTGTGAAAGTTTTCTTGTGGACCCACAACCTAATTTCTCTTGGTTAAATTTTTAGGTGTAGGTAGGTATGTGTTTATGTTCAAAAAAACTTATCAAAGTGTTTGGTGCCATTTATCCTTGTACCACAAAGTAAAGAGTTTCAGTTGCTCCACATCCTAGTCAGCACTTGGATTTGTCAGTCTTTTAAATTTTAGCCCTTTTGGCAGGTGTGTGGAGGCATCATTGCATTTCCCTAAGGATGATGTTGATCACTTGTTCATGTGCTTATTGGCTGTTTGTACGTGTTCTTTTTCTCATTTAAAATAATTGTTTGTCTGAGAGAAACAAGAAAAAACTGATTACATGGAGACTAAACAACATGCTACTAAAAACCCAGTGGGTCAATGATGAAATCAAAGAGGAAATTAAAAAATACCTTGAGACAAATGACAATGGAAACACAACCATATGAAATCTATGGGATGCAGCAAAAGCAGTCCTTAGAGGGACGTTCATAGCAATAATATATTTGCTCATCTGTCTTTTTCTTATTGATTTGTATAAGTTTTAAAATACATTTTAGAGATAACCTTTTGTCTGATATAGGTAGCCCAATTAGTATCTCTCAGTCTATGGCTTATCTTTTCTTTTTCTGTAATAGTGTCTTTTGATGACTAGAGGATTTAACTTTTTTTCTTTTGCGGTACGTGGGTCTCTCACTGTTGTGGCCTCTCCCCTTGTAGATCACAGGCTCCAGACGCACAGGCTCAGTGGCCATGGCTCACGGGCCCAGCCGCTCCGCGGCATGTGGGATCCTCCTGGACCGGGGCATGAACCCGTGTCCCCTGCATCAGCAGGTGGACTCTCAACCACTGCACAACCAGGGAAGCCCTAGAAGATTTAACTTTTGATGAAATCCAATTTATCGTTTTTTTCTTTTATGATTAATGCTTTTGTGACCTGTCTTATACATCCTAAGGTTGAGAAAATATTATCCTATTTTTCCTTTTAGAATATTCTTAGTTTTATTTTTTAGTCTATGTTTCATCTTGAATAAAGTTTTGAGAATGGTATGAAGTAAAAGCCACAGTTAATTTTTTCCAGTTAGTTTGTATAGGTCTATTTCTGGATTCTTTATTCTGTTCTTTTGATCTACTTTCTATCCTTAAGCTAAAAGCACACTGTCTTAATAACTGTAGTTTTATATTAAGTCTTGAAATCAGGTACTGTAAGTTTGCCAATTTTGTTCTTCTTCTAGATTGCTTGGGCTAGTCTAGGTCCTTTGCATTTCCACGTAAATTCTAAAATCAGCTTGTCAGTTTCTACAACAAATCCTGCTGGGATTTTGACTGGGATTTCAGTGAATCTATCGATCAGTTTGCGTGACAATTGGCATCTGTACAGTAGTCTTTCAATTTATGAACACAAGATGTTTTTCCATTTATTTAGGTAATCTTTAATTTCTTTTAGAAATGCTAAATACTTTTCTGTATATAAGTCTTGCATAATTTTGGGTTAAATTTATTCTCATGTATTTGATTTTTAGAATGATATTTGTAATGGTATATTTTTTTAAAACTATTTTCCATTTGTTTGTTGCTGGTGTTTAGAAACAATGTTGATTATTTTATATTGACTTTTTATCCTACAGCCTTGTTAAAGCCAACAAATATTCAAGTATTTTGTAGATTTCTTTGGATTTTTCTATAATCATGTCATCTGCAAATAAAGATATCCTTACTTCTTCCTTTCAAACCTTATTTATTTTCTTTTTCTTGTTTCAGTGGACTATTAAACATTCAGTACAATATTTTATAGCAGTGATGAGACTGGATAGCTTTGTCTTGGTTACAGTATTAAGGAGAAAAATATTTAATATTTCATCATATGTATGATATTAGCTGTGTTTTTTTTATGGTTACTCTTTCTTAGACTGAGAAAATTTTCTTTTATTCCTTGTTTGCTGAGAATTTTTATTAGGAACAACTGTTAAATTTCACCAAATCCTTTCTCTGAATCTATTGAGAATATCACATGGTTTTGCTCCTTTGTTCTATTAATATGTTGAATTACATTGATTGATTTTTGAATGCTGAGCAAATCTTGCATTACTATGATATATATCATTTGATCACAGTATCTTATTTTTTAAATATACATCTGGATTTAATTTACTAATATCTTGTTAAGGATTTTTATGTCTCTGTGAGGGGTATTGGTTTGTTATTTTCTTTTTTTTTTTTTGTAATACTATTGTTTTGTATTAGGGTTTTGCTAGTTTCATAAAATGAATTGGGGATGTTTCCTTCTTGCTTCTTTTATAGAGTTTGTATAAATATTGTATTATTTCTTTCTGAAATGCTTGGTAGAATTCACTAATAAAGCTATTTGTGTCTGGAGTCTAGTTTGCTCACTTTTGGTTTTGTTTTTTAAGTGAGAATATTTTTAAAGATGGTTTCCATTTAAATATTAGTAGGCTATTCAGATTTTTCTATTTCTTCTTGTGACAGTTTTGGAAAGTTGTATTTTGAAAGGAAATTTTCCATTGTCTAAGTTATTGAATTTGTTGACATAAAGTTGTTCATAATATTCTTTTTGTATCCTTTTAACATCTGTAGGACATATCCGATTTCATTTCATTCCTGATATTGATAATTTGTGATTTATTTTCTTTGTTTTCTTGATAATTCATTCTATTAATATTTTCAAAGACTAAATGCTTTGCCTTGCTGATTTTTTTCATGGCTAGTCTGTTTTCTATTCTGTTGACTTTTTTTCTTTTACACTCTCATCTTTATTATTCCTTTATTTTGCTATGGACTTAAACTGCTTTCCTTTGCTACCTTCTGAGGTGGTAGCTGATTTAAAACTTTCTTGTTTTCTGATATATAGAATTAAAATAATAAATTTCCCTCTAAGCACTGCTTTAGCTACTTTTCACACATTTTGTAATGTTGCATTTTCATTGTCATTTAAGTAAAAATATTTCATAATTTCCTTTTGAGTTTTTTTTTGAAACATGGGTTATATAGAAATCAATTACTTCATTTCAAGAGATTTGGGAGATTTGCTAATTTTTGAAATAATTGCTTATTTATTTATTTATTTATAATTTAATTCCAGAGTATGTAAGAACATACTCCAAAATTTCAGTCCTTTGGGATATATTTTACATACCAGCACATGATCTATTTTGATGAATGTTCAATGTGCACTTAAAAGGAATGTGTATTTGAACTTCCTGAGGATAGTGTTCTGTAGATGCCAGTTTGATCAAATTGGTGAATTGTGTTGTTCTGTTCATTTATATTGTGCTGATTTTAAAAATTGGCTCGTTCTATAAATCAGTGAGAGAAGAATGCTTAGATCTCCAACTCTAGTTGTGAATTTGTTTACTTCTGTGTAATCTGTTAAATTTTGCTTCATGTATTTTGGAGCTGACTGTTATGTCCCCCTGGAGAATTAATCCTTTTAACATTCTGAAACGTCCCTCTATCTCCTGCAATGTCTTGAAGTTTACTCTTTCTATTATCATTGTAGCCACACCTGCTTTCTTGTTATTAGTGTCTGCAAAGTATATATTTCTCCAACCTCTTGCTTTCAACTTTATAGTGATTATTAGATGTAAACTTTGCCTTTTATAGAATAGAATTCTACTCTAAAAAATCAATTTTTTTTCTTAAATCCAGTTTGATCATTTCTACCTTTTAAGTTGAGTACTTAGTCGATTTATATTTAATGAAATTTTTGAAATTTTTAGGTTTGAGTCTATCATCTTGCTATTTTATTTTATATTGGTTCCATCTTTTTTTGTTTGTTTTTTCTTTTGTTTCTATTTTCCTGCCTTCTTTCGGAGTAATCAAGCATTTTAAAAATTTCCATTTTATTTCCTCTTGGTTATTTAGCTATACCTATTTGTGTTACTATTAATTTTTTTGATCTATCATGATCTACCTTAAATTATTATTATACTACTTAATGTATAAAGTAATTTTCCTTTCCTTCAGCCTTTTTGGCTATTCCTGCCCTATATTTTACTTCTACATATAAGTCCCACATATTTATTATTCATTTCTATTATTTTTACTATAAACATTCATAATTCAAAAAATTTATTAAGAATGATATCATTTTATATTTACACTTACATTTACCATTTCTGGTGTTTTTAAATTCTTCCTGCAGATCTGGGTTTCATCTGCCATCATTTCTATTTAGTCTGATGGACTTCCATTAGAATTTTTTGTAGTTTATGTCTGCTAGTAAAAAATTTTCTCATTTTTGGCTGAAAACTGTATCTTTTTAGCTTTATTTTAATTTTTTTTTTGCAGTACACGGGCCTCTCACTGTTGTGGCCTCTCCCATTGTGGAGCACAGGCTCCAGACACACAGGCTTAGCAGCCATGGCTCATGGGCCCAGCCACTCCATGGCATGTGGGATCGTCCTGGACCGGGGCATGAACCCAAGTCCCCTGCATCGGCAGGCGGACTCTCAACCACTGCGCCACCAGGGAAGCCCAGCTTTGATTTTTTTAAAAGTGTTTTTTCATTGTTACAGAAAAGTATTTTTCATTGTTCCTTTTTTTTTTCCTTTTGGCACTTTAGAGATTACGTTCTTGTTTTCTTGTTTCCTTTTTTATTTTCTGCTTGAAATGTGGTTGTTCCCCTAAATGTAAAGTTTTCTTTGTCTCTGGGTCTTTTAAGATTTTCTCTTTAGTTTTTATTTTCAGCACTTTGCCTATGATGTATCCAGCTGTGGTCTTCTTTGTATTTCTCCTATTTGGCATTCTTGGATCTCTGGTTTAGGTCTGTAATCAATTTTTGGAAAAAATTTAGCCATTTTCTCTTCAATATTTCTTCTGCTCCATTTATCTTTCTTCTTTCTTTCTGGGACCCCCATGTTAGACTATTTGATATTTTCTCACATGTGTCAGACGCTCTGTTTTTTTTTTTTTAAATAAATTTATTTATTTATATATTTTTTGTTGCATTGGGTCTTCATTGCTGTGCATGGGCTTTCTCTAGTTGTGGTGAGCAGGGGCTACTCTTCATTGTGGTGTGCGGGCTTCTCACTGTGGTGCCTTCTCTTGTTGCAGAGCATGGGCTCTAGGCATGCGGGCTTCAGTAGTTGTGGCATGTGGGCTCAATAGTTGTGGCTCACGGGCTCTAAAGTGCAGGCTCAGTAGTTGTAGCACACAGGTTTAGTTGCTTCGTGGCATGTAAGGATCTTCCTGGACCAGGGCTCGAACCCATGTCCCCTGCATTGGCAGGTGGATCCTTAACCACTGTGCCATTAGGGAAGTCCCAATCTGTGTTTTTAAGAAATATTATCTTTGGGGGTTTTAGCTTGGATAATTTCTTTTAACATTCCCTGAACACACTGACCCTTTTTCTTTTTCTTAGTGTGATCCTAACTTATCTAACACATTTTTCATTTAGATATTGTTTTTCAGTTCTAGAATTTCAATTTCATTCTCCTTTTATAATTTAAATTCCTCTCCTGAAATTCTTCATCTCTTCACCAATTCTATTCAATTTTTCCTCTCAATGCTTTAATATACTTAAAATAAATTTCAAAACACATCATTGTCTTCTAATTCCAAAATTTGGGTCATCTGTGGGTCTACATTATTGACATGTTTCCTCTTGATTTGGGGTACATTTTCCTGCTTCTTCGAATCTGTAGTATTTTTTGTTGTTGTATGACGAATACTGTGAATGATACTTTACAGAGTCTGAATTATGTTACCTTTCTCTAGAGGTCGTGGAACTTTATGTATGTGTGATATATGTGTATATGTGTATGAATGCTCACATGCACATATGTGTATCACATGTGTGCATGTATGTGTGTACACATATGTGTGTGGATGTATGCATGTACAGTTGAATTACTGTTGGATCATCTTGATCCTGTGTTGTTTCCTCCTCTTTGCTCCAGAACTCTTAATGTTAGAGGATCCCACTGCTCAGTTCTTGGACCTCTTCTCTGCTCTATTTATGTATTCTTCTTTGGTGATTGCATTCAGTCTCATGAATTTAAATACCATACACATGCTGACAGCTCCCAAATTTGTAACTCAGCTTTGACTTGTCTCTTGGAGTCTAGTTTTGTATCTTCAACCCCTGCGTACTCCACATTTCTTCCTGGATGTTTAATAGATATCTCAAATTAACATGTCTAAAACTGAACTCCAATTTTTGCCTGTCCCCCAACACTCCAGGTGACCTGCTCAACTCACAGCCTTCCCATTCAGTCAGTGGCAACTCCCCTTTTCCAGTTGCTTAGGTCAGAATTTTGGAATCATCCTTGACTCCATCCTTTCTTTTACATTCCTCCTCAAATCTATGAAGAAGTCCTATTGACTTTACCTTCAAAATAAATCCAGTATCCACTCTTACCCCTTGGGCCTGTCCACCATGTCTCTCATCTCACTTACTGCATTTGTCTCTGCCTCCACCTTTGTCCCTCTGCAGTCCATCTTCTCACAGCAGTCGGAGTGATATTTTAAAATACACCAGGGTCTTCCCTGGTGGTGCAGTGGTTAAGAGTCTGCCTGCCAATGCAGGAGACACAGGTTAGATCCCTGGTCCGGGAAGATCCCACATGCCGCAGAACAACTAAGCTCGTGCGCCACAACTACTGAGCCTGCACTCTAGGGCCTGCGAGCCACAACTACTGAGCCCACATGCCACAACTACTGAAGTCCACACACCTAGAGCTCATGTTCCGCAACAAGAGGAGCCACTGCAATGAGAAGCCATTGCACTGCAGCAAAGAGTAGCCCCCACTTGCTGCAACTAGAGAAAGCTTGCATGAAGCAGTGAAAACTCAACACAGCCATAAATAAATAAATAAATAAATAAATAAATAAAAGAAAATTAAAAGGCAAGCCATAGGTTGGGAGAAATACACAATACACACATCTGACAGAGGTCTTATGTCCAGAATACATAACGTACTTCTATAAACCAAAAATAAAATGACAACCTAATCTAAAAAAATATATAAAAAAATGAAATGTACACCAGACCATAGGACTCTACTGATTAAGCCATGCAATGGTTTTCCCATGTTAGTTAGAGTAAAAGCAAAACCCCACAGTCTGGCTCTGTATTACCTGTCGTGACCTCATCTCCCACTACTCTTCTGCTGGTCTCTCACTCTAGTCACAGTGCCCCTTTTTCTGTTTCTCAGATGTGTTGGGGAGCAGCTACTGTTTCATCTGCCTACAATCCTTTCCCCTGGACATCTACATGGTGAGAACTGAGATGAGAGAGATCATGGAGGACCTTCTCTGCCATATTAAGGAGTCACAAATAAAGACCCTAGGGAGCCAAACATGACCTTGTTTCCTATTTAGCAAGGCTAGTGTGGTAGGTGGCTGTGTCTGGGATTATCAGGGTGGATGTGATGGTTGGAAAGGTGGAGAGCATTGTCAGGGAGGCCAACTGGAGCAGTGTCTCTGGGGGTGGATCTCATTTTGATGCTCTCAGCTCACCTTGTGATAATGACATGGTGGTTGAGACCGTGCTCTGGCCCATAAGAAGTGCCCAACAGTGTCATCCTCAAGGTGGTTGCCATAACTCCTAGGAGGCTTTCCTCCTTTCATGCCTCTTCTTGCAAAGGAAAAAGAACACTTCATTTTGCTGAGTAGAAACAGGGTCCAAGTCCCCTGCATCCTTCCTATGTTATCAGTTCTTGCTAATTACAGCACTGATTACTGCCCAGTTATGCTATTGGCTTGGCAGCTGGGCTGGGCAAATTAAAATTGCTCCTTATTAAATTTGAGCTTATGTGAAATAGCCTGAGGGGAAGAGGTATTTTTGTTTGTTTCTTCAAAAGCATATCTGTGGTGGATGGAGAAAGGAGTTTATAAATGATGACACTCAAGTCATCCTGGCATATTGAAGAGAAATCAAGCTCTGGCATCAGACAGACTTGAGTTTGAAACTTGTCTACACTTTTTAGTGGTATCTAATCTTGAGCCAGTAACTTCAACTTTTCAGGACTCAGTTTCCTCATCTGTAAAATGGGAATAATGAAGCTTCTCTTGCATGGTTGTTGTGAGGAATTAAGCAACTCATGGTAACTGCTTGACACGTAATTCCTGGTCCATGGGGCTATGAAACCCTAAACGCTCCAGGAAGGAGGTTTGGAAGCAGCAGAGTGACTCAAAGTGGCCCCCTGCCCATTTCCTTTAGCTTCAGATATTTTTTGGCCTTCTGAGGGTGCTCCTCTGGTTGAATCAATGATCCTGTACAAGAGCAGTCATTGTGTCTTTGTTGTATGGAGGACATGCCTGGCTGTTTATAAGACACATCACTTTTGGGGGGGTTCTGACCTCATCTGGAACATCTCTGAACAGGTTAAATATTCCTCCTGACACTTCAAGCATACCTATTAATTTTCTTGTTAGGAAATATATTTCAATCCTATGAGTGAATACATGGTAATATCTACACATATAATTTAAATAGTACCAGTAATACAGTGAACAACTTTGTATCCATCACTCACCAATAGATACCTGTATATCTATTGAGAAATAGAACACTAACAATAACTCTGCAGCCTCCTGGGTACCGCTTTTTCAACTGCAATTACTACTTTGTAATTGAGTTTATTGATCCTTTACTCTTTTACTATTATTTTATTTTATTTTTAAATTAAAGTAATGTTGATGTACAATATTATGTCATCTTTTGCTCATTTTTAAAATAGTTTTATCACATGTGAATATATCTCTAAACACTATGATATTTAGTTTTGCAGGTTTTTGAGCTTTATCTTAAGTGGAATGATTCTGTACATAGTTCTGTTGGCCTGCTTTTTGCATTTAATACTACATTTATGAAGTTTATCTGTACTTGAAATGATATTCTTCTTATTCATTCTACTCTTGGTGTATATTTGGGTTGTTCCTCTTTTTGCACTCTCTGAACAATGCTGTTGTCGTTTTCTGTGTGTCTCATGATCTGTGCACCTATGCACATGTTTCTGTTGGTTAACACTTCATATCTAGGAATGGAATGGCTGTGTCATACAGCACAAGGCATTCAGGTCCAGGACAGTAACAAACTGTTTTCCACAGTCCTTCTACCAGCCTACATCTGCCCCTCTCCCTGCCCCAGCCCCCAGCAGTGAACAAAAACTCACGTTGCTCCATATTCTCAACTTCTGTATTGTCAGACTTCTTCATTATTGCCAATCTGATATCCTATTGGGATTTCCATACTCTTTTCTTACAGGAATCTTCAAGGACCAGCATAAAGGCCAACTCCACTCGGGAACATGTCCCTAAGACTCCAAGTCCTAAATTCATGAGGCCAGTATGTCTCCACATTCCTTTTAAATTTATTATTTATTTTTTTGTTGAAATACAGTTTACTCTTGAACAACATGGGTTTGAACTGCACGGGTCCACTTATATGTGGATGTTTTTCAATAAATTCATACTATAGTACTATGCAATCTGTGGTTGGTTGAATCTACGGATGTGGAACCATGGATATGGAGGGTGGACTGTAAAGTTATATGCGGATTTTCAATTTCATGGGATAGGTACCCTAACCCTGGTGTTGTTCTAGGGTCAAATGTATAGTTGATCTACAATATTATGTTAGTTTGAGGTGCACTACATAATGATTTGACATTTGTATACTTTATGAGATGATCACCATAAGTTTGGTAACCATCTGTCCCCATACAAAGTTATTACAGTACAAAGTTATTGACCATATTCTTTATGCTGTATATTACATCCCTGTACTTATTTATTATATAACTGGAGGTTTGTACCTCTTAATCTTCTTCACCTGTTTTGCTAATCTCCCACCCCCTCCCTTCAGGCAGCCACCCATTTGTTCTCCGTATCTCTGACTGATTTTGTTTTGCTTTGTTTTCTCGTTTTTCTTTTTAAATTCCACATGTGAGATCATACAATATTTGTCTTTCTCTGACTTATTTCACATAGCCTAATACTCTCTAGATCCATTCATGTTGTTGCAAATGGCAAGATATCATTTTTTTGTGGCTAATACACCATTGTGCGTGTGTGTGTGTGTGTGTGTGTGTGTGTGTATGCCACATCTTCTTTATTCATTCATCTGTTGTGGACACTTAGGTTGCTTCCCTATTTTTGGTATTGTAAATAATGCTGCGGTGAACATTGGATTGTATATATCTTTTCAAATTCGTGCTTTTGTTTTCTTCAGGTAAAAACCCAGAAGTGAAATTCCTGGAGCCTCCACACTGTTTTCTATAGTGGCTGCATGATTTTACATTTCCACCAACAGTGCACAGGGGTCCTTTTTTCTCCACATCCTTTCCAACACTTATTGTTTTCTTTTGGATGATAGCCATTCTGTCAGGTGTGAGGTCATATCTCATTGTGGTTTTGATTTGCGTTTCCCTGATGGTTAATGATGGTGCACATCTTTTCATGTGTCTGTTGGCCATCCATATGTCTTCTTTGGAAAGTGTTTATTCAGGTCCTCTGCCCATTTTTAAGTGGGTTGTATGGGGTTGTTTTGTATGAATTCTTTGTTTATTTTGGATATTAACTCTTATTGGATATATTGTTTGCAAATATCTTCTTCTATTCAGTAGGCTGCCTTTTTGTTTCGTTGATAGTTTCCTTTGCTGTGCTGTTCCATTTGTTTATTTTTGCTTTTGTTTCCTTTGCCAGAGAAGACATATCCCCCAAAAATTGCTAAGACTGATGTCAAAGAGAGTATGGCCTATGGTTTCTAGAAGTTTAATGATTTCAGGTCTTTTAAGTCTTTTATTCATTTTGAGTTTATTTTTGTATAGGGTCTGAGAGAGTAGTCCAATTTGATTCTTTGCAGGTAGCTGTTCAGTTTTCCCAACAGCACTTATTGAAGAGGCTGTCTTTCCTCCCTTGTATATTCTTGCCTCCTTTGTCATAGATCAATTGATTGTATAAGTGTAAGTTCATTTCTGGGCTCTCTATTCTGTTCCATTGATCTATGTATCTGTTCCTGTGCCATGCTGTTTTGATTACTGTAATTCTGTAGTATAGTTTGGAGTCAGGAATCATGATACCTCCAACTTTGTTCTTTCTCAAGATTGTTTTTGCTGTTTGGGGTCTCTTGTGTTTTTAGACAATAAAGTTTAGAATTATTTGTTCTAGTTTTGTGAAAAAAATGCCATTGGCATTTTGATAGGGATTGTGTTGAATCTGTAGATTGCCTTGGGTCATATGGTCATTTTTAACAATATTAATTCTTCCAATGCATGAGAACAGGGTATCTTTCCATCTCTTTGTGTCAACTTCAGTTTCTTTCATCAATGTCTCATAGTTTTCCAAGTACAGATTTTTCTTCTTTCTGCTCAGCTTGGGTAATTTCCAATACTCTCTCTTCCAGTTTGCTAATCCATTCCTCTGAATCATCTCATTTACTGTTGATTCCTTCTAGTGTATTTTTTATTTCAGTTATTGTATTCTTTATCTCTGTTTGGTTCTTTATATTTTTTAATTCTTTGTTAAAATTCTCTCTGTGTTCATCCATTCTACTCCTGAGTTCACTGAGCAACTTTATGATCATTTCCTTGAAGTCTTTATTGGGTAGATTGCTTATCTCCACTTCATTGAGTTCTCTCTCTCTTTTATTTTATTTTTTTTGAGATTATGTCTTAGTCCTTTGTTTGGAACATACTCCTCTGTCTCCTCATTTTGCTTAATTCTCTGCATTTATTTGTATGTATTATTAGGTTGGTTATGTTTCCCAGTCTTGGAGAAGGGCCTTGCATACAAGACATCCTATGGGGTATAGCAGCACTCTCCCCTCTGGTCACCAGCACTATATACTCTAGGGGCACCCCCTGTGTGGGCTGCATGGGTCCTTCTGTTGTGGTAGGGCCAACTACTGTGGGTGTGCTGGTAGGGAGGGCTGGTCCTTAGCCTCATTTGTTTTCATGCCCTGCCTCGTGTGGTGCCTGCTGGCTTCTTGGTCAGCAGGACCAGTCCTGGGGCAGCTGGCCTTGGCAGCCAGGAGGTCCAGGTCTGGTGCTGGCTCACTAGTGGGTGAGGCCAAGTCCCTGCTTGGTTGTCTGCACATCCTGGGTCTCCTGGGACTGGTGGAGGCCTGCTGGTGGGCAGGTAAGTCCTCAGCCCTAATAGGCTAGAGGGAGGACTCCAACATTTTGCTTGCAAGTACCACTTTCCTTGTGGTAGAATGGACTCCCTAAAATGTTTGCTATCAGCTTTCATGTCCCCAGGGGGAACCCCAGTGACATTCTGCCTCTATGGGAGACTCTCCAAGATTAGCAAGTGAGTCTAACTCAGGCTCCTTTCAAACTACTGCCTCTATGCTGGGTCTTAGAGAATGTGAGATTTTGTGTGCAGCATTTAAGAGTCTGTTTCCTACAGCCCTCTCACTCTCCCATATGCAAACCCCAAGACCTTCGAAGGAGATGTTCTGGGGGCTCATCTGCCCAGTGCAGGACCTTTAGGCTAGGGAGCCCAATGTGGGGCTCAAACCACTCATTCCTTGGGGAGAATCTCTGCCATTGTAATTATCCTCCTGTTTGAGGGTTGCCCACCTGGGAGTGTGGGTCTTGACTGTACTGCGTGTCTGCTCCTCCTTCCTGTCTCATTGTGGTTCCTTCTTTATATCTTTAATTGTGGAAAATCTTTTCTGCTTGTCTTCTGGTCATTCTTACGGATGGTTGCTCTGCGAATAGTTGTAATTTGCTCTGCCCATGGGAGAAGGTGAGCTCAGGGTCTTCCTACTCTACCATCTGGCTACACCTCTGTCTCTACCTTTCTTAAATGGACAGCAGCTAGCACTGGGTCATGGGAGAGGAGGCAGAGGCTGGGAACAAAATTTGATTGGCCTTGTCTCTTTGAATTCGGATATTTGCTCTCCGCACCTTACATCCTTCACAGTCTGTTCTTGATTGTTGTTTAATTTACTGTAAAGCCCTGGAGTGGCGCAGCTGTGTGAAGGGTAAGAAGTAGGGTCGGTCTGTGGCTGTTGAGTGACAGGCCATCCATCACACTGAGGGGAAATTGCTCTTTGAAGGAGAAGTAGTGAATCGTTTCTGGCCTGGATCTAAGTTAGGCAGCCGCTTGGAACACCGACAGAGCAGGCAGCCCTGGGCTGGATCCCTCAACGGTCATTTGTTTCTGCTGAAAGTGTCACACTTTGCAAGTATGCTATGGACAGGCCATTTGACAAGTGGAGAAGAGCAGCCATGGTGCATTCATCTTGGCTTCCTAACAAAGATGTTCCCAGGGCCTTCTGGCTGCGAGCTGACTCATCTGGGTCAGATCAGCATCACAGTGGGCCCACTTCTCTTTTAAGATGGCCAATAGCTGTTCAGTCATTCTCTCATTGTCTGATTTATTAGCACAGTGGTTCCCAGCTGGGTGATTTTGCCCTCCAGGGGACATTTGGCAATGTCTGGGGACAGTTTTGACTGTCACAGCTGGAAGGTGCTACTGGCATCTAATGAGTAGAGGCCAGAGATGCTGCTAAACATCCAAACAGCCCCTCCAACAAAGAATTATCTGGCCCAGATTGTCAACAGGGCCGAGATTGGGCAACTGCATTAATTCACTGAAGGGTCAACAAACATTGATTGGGTACCAGTGATGGCCAGGAACTATTCAGCACAGAAGACAACTGCATCCAGCTCAAGATTTCTGGGGACTCCCTCATCCTCAGTGTCCCTGTAGCTACTCAGACCCAGTAGGTCTCATTCCAACATTAGTTCCTTGGTCAGATGGGATGGCACTTGCTTTTCAGACCCCTTCAATGGCTGCTCCCTATCCTAATTAGTTCTGATCATGCATCAGGCCCAGGTCTGGGAGGTAGATGAAAGGAGCCCAGCACCCGAGGCCCAGGTGCAGATGGTGTCAGGCAGTGCCCAGGTGTGGAGGCTGACCGTGGAGTAGCCCCATGGAGTACAGGACTGTGGTCATGATGAGGGGGCTGTGTGGTGTGGAAGCTGATAGCAGGAGTCAGGATTTAGTCCTGGCCCACCCCTTGCTGGCTGTGTGGCTCTGGGAATATTACTTCACTCTTAGGGCCTTAGTTTTCTTACCTGTAAAATGGGAGCATTGAAAGCACCAAACGCCTGGTGTTGTTATGAGGATTACACACACCGATCCACATGGAGATGACTCAGTGTCCCAAAGAAGTTTCCCTCTTATGAGCATAAGCTGGGGATGTGAGTATTTGGAAACATCCTGGCCTCGTCCTTTCTGGGGCTGAGTTCTTCATTAGAATGTTGCCATTTCCACCTTCCTTTGTTTCCTTTGGACTGTGTAAGTGGACATCAAATGGTCTTCTGGAGGCCCAAACTCACCTCATGTATGGTTAGGAATATGGATCCCATCTTTGTTCAAAATTTTGATATTTTGTTCATCATGGGATTTTTTGCATTAATTTAGATAAAAAATTATTGTGTTCAGATATCATTTATCTTGATTACTGAGTTTTTCGGCACCCGTAAATTTTGCTCCCAGTGCAAGTGGCTCACTCACCTCACTGTAGTCCTGGTTCTAGATTTGCCAAATGATTCCAGCAGGCAGGTCTTCCCTCACTGTCTCGTTCCCACACCTGCCCACCTTCCCCAACCTCCCAGCTCCACCCCCTCCCCATTTCTGTCTTCGCCTACATCTTCTCCTTCACTATCTCTCTTACCCTCCCCATGCCTACCCCATCTCCAATATGAATGGAATCCGAGGGCAGGCAAGATGAAGCCTGGGAGAGCGTGTGGCTAGTGTGGCCTGGACAGAGCTGCCTCAGGACACCTGTTGGAGGATGGTGACCAACCTGGACAGCCCACTGCCATCTCATGGAAATTGTGGGGCTCATGCCTTCAGAACCTAGAGTTCCTAGGCTGGTTTGAAGGCTGAAGACTGAAGTGACCATTGGCGTGTGCCTGTCTCTGCATCTCTGACCTCTCAGTCAACAGGGGATCTGCAGCCTAGGGTCTCGAGACCTCACTGGGGAGCAGAGCAAGTCTGCTGGAATCATGGAAGGTTTCCTTCCACTTTAGGGCAGCAGAGTCTGATGTACAGATCTCACCCCTCCCCCAATGCAGAGAGCCATTCACGTGCCAGGGGGTCCTATTTGTGCATTTCCACAGCACTGGCTGGTCTGGATGCTCTTAGCAGAGGAATGGCCTTCTTCTGGCATCAAGTTCTGGAAGAAAGGATGGACTGCTGAGGAGATTAAGAGCCCACTCTCCACAGTGATGACCCCAGTGGAAAAATCACAGTGGATCCAGGACTTTGTAGAGTCTTCCGATCCCAGGCACCTCATAGGAGATTACTACCTTGGGTGGGCTCCAGAGCCTTGCTGACAAAAACCTATGTGCTTAATATGATCAAGCTGTTCCTTGCCAGTTGAAGGAGTTGGAGGAGTCTTGTTAAGTATAGCAGATGAATGCACCAAGGAACACATCAATGGTAGTGGAGACAAGTCTCCCATGGGAGGCTCAGTCCAGGCCTGCTTTGTTCCGTTCTTTGCTGGAGGAGGGCCAGCTGGCGCTGAGGCTCCCGCCTGTGACCTGCCCTGTGAAGAGGCCCCCATGGCAGGGCAGGAGGAGAACCAGCTTCAGCCACACCAGAGTGCTCACCTGGAATGAGTGTTATTTACTGACTGGCCCAGAATTGCGTACCAGGACCCCCCAGGTGGAGGTATGCCCTCACACCTCTCTCCTGTGCTTCTCCCCCAGCCCACTGGACTTGGGTGCCCTCTGAACCACACTCCTGCACTTCCCTCTTTCCTCTCAGTGCCCACTTGTCCAGCTAGCGGTCTTGGGTCTCTCACTTTACCTGAAGCACTAGTTTCCTGACCTGGCCCCACCCCCCTGCCCCCACCAACCTCTTTCTAAAGGGCAATTCTGACCTTGGCTTCAAACTCTTGGCTTGATCACAAGGTGAAGTGTCTGCACGGTGGTCCAGCTCCTGACTGCCTGTCCATCCTCATCTCTGGATGCTCTGGCAACATCCAGAGAGCCAGGCGTGCTTCTCTGCACAGCTCATCCCGTGATCACCTCTGTGCCCTTGTTCCTGCCGGTCCCTCTCTATGGAATGGCCTTACCTCTCCTCCCATACTCCACCCTCCACCTGGTTAACCCTTGTGCTTGAATTCTGTTCCAGCACCATCTCCTCCAGGAAGCCCTCCGGGTGTTCTCCTATTCCCCCTACACCTGCTGAGGTGAGTGCTTTCACCCCCTGTGCTCGTACTCCTGTTGTGAGTCTCAACCCAATGAACTACCAGTGTAGATTTATCCTCTGCTTCCTCCATTAGAATGAGCACTACTTGAGGACAAGATCACTTTTCCTTTATCCCCCTGTACCCTTAAGACCTAGCGCAAGACTAACCCAGAGTGCACAGTCACCAAATGCCTGTCTCTGCCAACGAAGCCCTATTCTCTGCCACTCCCACAAGGGGGTTGAGGGCGGTGGTAATGCAACTCCTTCTTAACATTACCAGTGAAATGGACAGATATGTTGTATCAGGGGTCCTAACAAATATCTAGGCCAACATAATGATTGGGCTGGTGGCTGAATGTCATCCACCAGAGAGCTTTCCTGCTTAACATTGGGCCATTTCATCCAACCAAGCCTGGCTTCCTCTTTTAAAGTTTCCCATGGCTGATGTGTCCATGGAGTTCTGATTTGCAGAGAGGTGATCTTTGGCTTGCCTTAATGAGAGGGTGGGGAAACTTCTGGGGGCACTGATACCCTTGTTCTCTTGAGATCAGCACCAGGAAACCCCTCCAAACTTAACTGTTGTTGTTTTTTAAAGCGTTAAGCATATCTTGAATATGTGAGAATTATAGACTATTCCCAAAGGCTACCCTATTGAAACTTGAGGCACACACTGACCCTGGGCATGCTGTTCCTTGCTCTGGCTGTGGAGGTGAAGGCTCACGGGAGGACCAGAGGCAGGGCTGATTTGTTCCGTGGAGAGGAATTGTGTTGGAAAATGTGGATTTAGAAGTGGGTCTGAGCCAAGGTGCACCCCTTATGGGATGTGTGACAAGGACAGGTTTCCTAACATATCCAAGCAACAATTTCCCATATATAAATGAGGGTGGTAATGATACTTACATGGCAGGGATTTTGTAAGATTTCAGTAAGAGTGTTACGGGAAACAGCTGGGAATATACTATGTGTTCAGCCAAGGGAGGCCATAGGAATCATCTTTCCAGGGTCCCTCTGTAGGAGGAAGTTCTCTTTCTTCCCTCTCCTCCCCAGCCCTGGGCAGCCACTAATCTACCTACTGTCATAAATTTTTCTATTCTAAACTTGTCATATAAATGGAATTACACAATATGTGCTTTTTGGTGACTGGCTTTTTAAATTTATCATGATGTTTGCATGAGAGAGCAGCCAAGACGGCAGGGTAGAGAGACCCTGAGCTCACCTCCTCTCACGAGCACACCGAAATCACAACTGTCTGCAGAACAACCATCGATGAAAAGGACTGGAACCTACCAGAAAAGACCTTTTACTACTAAAGACATAAAGAAGGAACCACATCAAGATGGGTAGGAGAGGCGGACTCACAATATAATCAAATCCCGTAACCCTCGGGTGGGTGTTCCACAACCTGTAGAATAATTATATTGCAGAGGTTCTCCCATAGGAGTGAGAGTTGTAAGCCCCATATCGGGATCCCCAGCCTGGGGGTCCAGCACTGGGAAGATGAGCCCCCAGAGCATTTGGCTTTGAAGGGCAGTGGGGCTTAATTGCAGGAGCCCCACAGGACTGGGGGAAATAGAGACTTTGCTCTAAAATCTCATGCACACTGGGATCCAGGGTAAAAGTAGTAATTTGATAGGAGCCTGGGCCAGACCTGCTGGTCTTGGAGAGTCTCCTGGGAAGGCTGGAGGTGGCTGTGGCTCACCCTGGGAGCACAGACACTGTTGGCAGACATACTGGGGAACATTCAGCCATGTGAACACTGATGCTGCTGGCGGCTGATGTCTTGGCTCATTAGCGCCAAGACATGACACAACCCAACAGACTATAGGTGCCAATGCTGGGACGCCTCAGGCCAAACGACTAACTGGGCAGGGACACAGCCCCACCCATCAGTAGACAGGTTGCCTAAAGACTGAAGAGCCCATAGCCTCCTCTGGACACATGCCTAGACATGGCCCAGCCCACCAGAGGGCCAAGAAACAGCTCCAGCCACCAGTGGGCAAGCACCAGGCCCCTCCTGCCAGGAAGGCTGCACAAGCCTCTAGACCAGCCTCACCCACCAGGGAGCAGACACCAGAAGCAAGAAGACTATGATCCCACAATGCAGGCCAGACCCTACCCTGGGACCAGGTAGGCACTGGCCTGCCCACTAGCAGGCCAAACAACCTTCAGGACACCTCAGACCCCATACTCAACTGTGTCAGGAACTAGCCCCCCCAAAACAATCTGAAATGAGTTCTGGGATCCCTGGGCCCTGCAGCCAGACTCAGGAACCAGCTCTGCCTGTCAGTAGTCCAGCACTAACCACAGGATCTGGCAACAGTGTGTGGACAATAGCCCCAGAGTCTATGGGACCCTGACTCTGCCCACCAGTAAGCCAGCACTAGCCCCAGGGCCCCCTAGGATTCCTCAACCAGCCACCTTGTGACCAGGCCACACTAAACAGCACCCAGCAGTATCTGCACAAGGCAGGGCCTGGCAACCAACCAGGCTAGGGAACAGCCAAGCCTGCCAGACAACCCACATATTCAGCCTTAAGGGGAACCCCTAGAGCGTACAGCTTAAGTGACGAGAGGAGAGTGCACGGCTGGGATGCATAGGATGTCTCCTACAGAGGGCCACTTATTCAAAGTTGAAAAACGTAACTAACCTACCAAATACATAAAAATACAAATAGAAACTTAGACAAAATTAGGCAGCAGAGGAATATGTTCCAGATGAAGGAACAAAATAAAACCCCAGAAGAAGAACTAAGTGAAGTGGAGATAGGCAATCTACCCCAAAAAAGAGTTCAGAGTAATGATTTTAAAGATGATCAAAGATCTTGGGAAGAGAATGGATGCACAGAGCAAGAAGTTAGAAGTTTTGAACAAAGAGAAAATATAAAGAACAACCAAACAGAGATGAAGAATACAATAACTGAAATGAAAAATACACTAGAAGGAATCAATATTAGACTAAATGGATCAGTGATTTGGAAGACAGAGTAGTGGAAATCACTGCCACTCAACAGAAAAAAGGAAGAAGAATGAAAAGAAATGAGGACAGTTTAAGAGACCTCTAGGACAACATCAAACACACTAATATTCACAGTATAGGGGTCCCAGAAGGAGAAGAGAGAGAGAAAGGGCCTGAGAAAATATTTGAAGACATAATAGCTGAAAACCTCCCTAACCTGGGGAAGGAAACAGTCACCCAAGTCCAGGGAGCTCAGAGTTTCCCATACAGGATGAATCTAAAGAGGAACACATGGGGACACAGTGTAATAAGAATGACAAAAATTAAAGAGAGAATACTAAAAGCAGCAAGGGAAAAGCAACAAATAACAAAGCAGCAAATAACATATAAGGGAACTCCCATAAGGTTATCAGATGATTTTTCAGCAGAAACTCTGCAAGCCAGAAGGGAGTGGCACGATATACTTAAAGTGATGAAAGGGAAAAACCTACAACCAAGAATACTCTACCCAGCAAGGCTCTCATTCAGATTTGAAGGAGAGATCAAAAGCTTTACAGACAAGCAAAACTAAAGGAATCCTGCACCACCAAGCCAGCTTTACAACAGATGTTAAAGGAAATTTATAGGTGAAAAAGAAAAAGCCACAACTAGAAGCAAGAAAATTTTGGAATGAAAAAGCTCACCAGTAAAGGCAAACATACAGTAAAGGTAGGAAATCATCTATACACAAAGCTAGTAGGGAGCTTAAAAGAGAAAAGTAGTAAAATCATCTGTACCCACAAGAAGCAGTTAAGGGATTTACAAAACAATTAGATGTAAAATATGGTATCAAAAACAGTAATCATAAGGGGAGGAGAAAACAAATGCAAGGTATCTAAAATTCATTTGAAATGAAGAGATCAGCAACTTAATCATACATACACACACACACACACACACACACCACACACACACACACAGCTGAGAAGCAGTTACCATTGCCCTTATTTCACTGCTGAGAAGCTGGAGGTTCAAAGGTTAAACCGTGTGCGCAGAGGTGGAGGGTAACACAATGCAGACACTCTGCTTACCTGGGCTCTAGGTGTCTGGAGCTGTCTGGAGTGAGATGTGAGTGAGGCACTGGGTGATGTGTGTGGGGTGTGGGTGGGGAGAGGTGGGAGCTATGGTCTCCACTGTGAGCTCTTGCTGTCCATCTTTCTAATGCTTTGAATAAATAACATGCTAATTAAATTCAGAGAGCATATTAAGTTGGGAGGGAGCATAAACACCAGCGAGAATAAAGGAAAGAATTCAGTGGACTCTCAGAGGTTATAAAAATGGGCTGAAAATAATGAATGAAATTCAAGCTTAAAAACAAAGAGTTGAGAGACTTACAAGGTACCAGAGGTGATAGAAGCGGGGGGAGCATCTTATCCAAGTCTTGATTTGTGCCCACAAATGTCAGCCAGGCATTATTATGGAGTGACATTGTGGGCAGGAAGGACAGACACCACAGCAGCCCTGGGCATGCTCTGTGCTTTCTCAGGGGTGGGCACCTGGGGACCCCCATGTACCCTCTTGAGCCTGGGTGGATGAAACAGGCAGGGAGGAAGATTTCACATGTTAGCCAAGAACGAAAGGCTGCTGGTGGGGAGGTGATTGTCCAAGGCAATGAAAATTTATTCAGATTTCAGAAGTCCCAACTAATCTTTCTGCCTACATGGTCTGGGGAGAGGGGCAGATCGCAGTGCAGTGGGATGGCTCGGGTTGACACACAGAGCCTGGTTCTGACTTTACATGGCTGTTAAATCTTTCTGTGTCTTAGTTTTCTCATCTGTCCAACGATGGCTGTGTGGCAGGAGGGAAGGTGAGTGTGGGCTGCCAGTGGGACCTCTCCATGGAGGTGGAGGCAGGGGAGAAAGGAACTCTAGAGGGCAGAGGAGGCGGTACCCACAGGTCTTCTGTTCGGGCTGGAGCAGGAGGGCGGATTGCCTTTGTTTGGGTTCCACAGAAGCAGACCCTGAGACAAAGTCATGTTTCTTTGGGAGGTGAGTCTAAGCAACACTGGTCGGAAGTAGGGAAGTGAGACCAGGAAGGGGAGGGAGCCATGGTTATCAAACAAGTTAGCTCTGTGGGTGGTTGGATTTGTTCTTACTGGAGAACTCTGTTCCCTGTGCAGAGTGCACTCCTCAGGATTACCCTGCCCCAGGGGCGAAGGAGCTGGAGTGTGCAGACACCAACTCCTGTCGTTGGTAGTAGGCTGCCCTCCAGGGGTCATTCGTTCCCCAACACCCTTGTGCTCTGGCAGTGAGAGAAAGGCCCCAGACAGAGGCATGCAGATGCTGGCAGCAGGGACTGGCCAGGAGGCCCTGAAGTGGCAAGAGAGAGAACCTGTGTGTGTGTGTCGGGCAGGGTGGGGGAACAGGTAGCGTCTGCAACACTGGAGCGGGCAGAGGGCAGGCAGCTGAGAGATTTGTCCCAGAGGTCAGAGTAGCTATCTGGCCAGAGGACACAAGATTGGGGACCATGATGTCCTCCTGTTCAACTGGTAAGAAATGAGAGTGTGTATTGCAGGGAATCCAGATACTGTGAGCAATGACTTGTGTGTCCACTTCACTGGGGAAGTTAGACTCAGAAAAAAATTGTCAAGAGTGTGAGTCTATCATCGGCCCAGCCACAGCTAGGCATTCCAGTCATCCTGGGGAACCAGTGCAGTGCTATGGTTAAGAGGATATGCCTCAGATACCTAAGTGTGCTCTGGCACATCCAAGTTGTGTGCCGCAGTCAAATCACTCCACTTGCTGGTGTCTCTGTTTCCTTTTCTGCAATATGGGGCTGATGATAGTCTGCACTTTCGAGAGTTTTTGTGAGGACAAAAGAGTTAAGCGTAAAGCCTTTAGAAGAGACCTTGGTATAGGGTAGAATTTCCTCAAGTGTTCGCTGTTTTCCTTCAAGAGCACG
Organism: Monodon monoceros; assembly: GCF_005190385.1. Taxonomy (NCBI): domain Eukaryota; kingdom Metazoa; phylum Chordata; class Mammalia; order Artiodactyla; family Monodontidae; genus Monodon; species Monodon monoceros. Next base: position 107,242,719 of record NW_021703772.1, on the reverse strand, counting down.
GTGGTGCCTTTGGGAGATTGAAGCCCAGTGACCTCATCCTGAGGCCTGGCCTGTGACCAGGCTGGAGCAGAGAGAAGAATGCAGGAAAAGGAGTCGGCTTCCTGCCAGTTCCCACTCAGGGGCTGGGGAAGCTAGCTGGGTGTGGGCAGCTTGGGCCAGGCTGCAGGTTCTGCAGGGGAAGGCTGTGTGAGCATCACAGGGTGGGGTCACTGCTCTTCACTGGGGGGGACCCTGACCTGATGGGTCTACCCCTGGCTTGCTCTGAGTGATGAACTTGCAGCTTCACCTGGAGGGAGGGAGGGGAGGAAGGAGGGAGGGGGCGGGCTTCATCATTGCACAGGGGGCTTCATGGAGAAACAGAGCAGAACAGAATGTTTTCAGGGGTGCAGGAAGAGGGGAAAAGAAAACAGCTGGGGCTATCGGGCTCTTCTAGAACATGGCTGAAAGGGCCCATGGAGGCCTCCTGGGTCTCCGAGGTTTCTTTAGAAGTGAAAGCTTTGGACTGGGGCCTGATGACAGGCTGTGAATGCAGCACTTTGGCTCAGAGAAGATTTCTTTCTCCTTCCATCACCACGTTTAGCCGTGCACTCCCAGACTCCTTTCTGTCCCTTAATGACATCTCACGTGGGTCTTTTAGATTTCTGGTCAATTCAATGATTCACAATCAGTGAGAGCTGTTGAAACTCCAGTCTGAGTCTGATTGAGGTCCCCTCCTCTGCCGTCTCGCAGGAGCCAGGCCTGAGTGCCCGGGTGGAGGCAGGCGCTGGGGCAGGCAGTTCTGTTCGTTTGCTCATCTTCCCCCTCCATCAGGCACAGGGATGGCTCCTCCCCTCAGGAACACCTATGGGAGTGAGGAGGGGGAGAGTGTCAAGAATTGTGAAGGATTTCAGTTTTTGTCCTGATCACAAGCTAACATGTTAGTTTGTCAGTTAAGTGGATGTCAGTAAAAGACATGAGACTCCTGGGTCAGAGATAAAGGACAGGTTATTACTCACAGCAATGGCAATAGCCAGAGAATCAGCACTTTTGTGCCTGTTCCCTGAACCCCAGTTCTCACAGGACACTATGAAGGGGACCAGGTGGCCCCTGCGTGTACAGTGCGTTGCATTACAGGAGAGGAACCTGGGCTTAGGGCACCTAAATCTCTTATAATGGGCAGTAAGCATGCCTGTCCCCTGCTCCAGAGTGAGACATTCTCTATTTTACTGGACAATAAGAATGCCTGCCTTTGCTTTGGAGGACTGCTATCTTTATCTTTCAAGGCTGTTCTGCATCTAAACATCCTTGAAAATATAGCCTAGAACAAAAGAGCTAGAGAGCACTTCACTTTCTAGACAGGCTGAAATATGATCCACTGTGGGTCTCCTGTATTGCAGCAGAGGGATGGCCAGAGAACTGTCCCAGGACGGGCTGCCTGGCCCTGGCTGGGTCTGGTTTCATCTTCTGCTTGTGGGCTGCACAGCTGTGGTGGGCTTTATGTCCATGGTGTGTGGGGTTTCCTAGGGAACGCGTCTGCCTGGCCCTGGCCCTCTCCATCTCCGGGGCTCCCCGAGAGAGGACAGTCAGGGTCCACATCCCAACCCCTCCCTGGATGGAGCTTCACCTGCCTGGCCCAGCAGCCACCTAGGATTCTGCACAGCCCTGGCCTCCTCTCCTCTAACCCCTGCTCCCCCCTGCATGAAGTCTGGGAGCTGCCAGAATCTTCTTTTCTGCCTCCCAAGAAACACAGAGACCTGGGACGGGGTGTGTAGGGGGAACTGCACTCTCAACGTGTTCTTATTTTTTTTTAAACTTTTTATCTTATATTGGAGTATAGCGATTAACAATGTAGTGATACTTTCAGGTGCACAGCAAAGTGACTCAGTTATACATTTTCCCATTTAGATTGTTACATAATATTGAACAGAGTTCCTGGCACTATACAGCAGGTCCTTGTTGGTTATCCATTTAAAATATAACAGTGTGTGCATGTCAGTCCCAAACTCCCTAACTATCCCTTCTGCCCACCCTTCCCACCTGGTAACTGTAAGTTCACTCTCTAAATCCAATGAGTCTGTTTCTGTTTTGTAAATAAGTTCATTTGTATCATACGTGCACCGCCATGTTCACTGCAACACTGCTTACAATAGCCAAGACATGGAAGCAACCTAAATGTCCATCAACAGAGGAATGGATAAAGAAGATGTGGTACCTATGTACAATGGGATAATACTTGGCCACTAAAAAGAATGAAATAATGCCGTTTGCAGCAACATGGATGGACCTAGTGATTTTCACACTGAGTGAAGTAAGTCAGACAGAGAAAGAGAAATATCGTATGATATTGCTTATAGGCAGAATCTAAAAAGAAATGATACACATGATTCAATGTGTTCTTTTCAGATCCCTTTGGCCCCCATCACTATACACTTCAGTGAGTATCTTCCCTTCAGAAATCTTCAAGTGGGGACCTCCCCGGTGGTCCAGTGGTTAAGACTCCCGTGCTTCCACTGCCGGGGGCATGGGTTTGATCGCTGGTCGGTGAACTAAGGTCCTGCAAGCCATATGGCATGGCCAAAAAAAGAAAATTAAATTAAATTATATATATAAAAATATCTACAAGTGAGAATTCGGCCCTAGTTTCCATGTCCACATTCAACCCCAAACTCTAGGGAACTCATCAAGCTCCCCCAGAACTGTTTCCTAAGACCCTGTCTTTTCAGGGCTAGCTCTAGAGGGGCCCCTAAGCTTCTGCCTCACCCAGCTTCTAGCCAGGCAGTCAGGTGCCAGGCTCTCTCTCTAGGGGTGGCTTCAGTCTGGGAGGGGTTCTCTTGGAAACCCCCCTTCACTTCTTAGCTTTTCTGGGGAGGTGGGCAGTGGCTGTGGGCACTGTGTCCCTCCATGACCCTGTTTATCTTGATTACTACAATGTACCCTACTGCCTTCTTCCCTTCCTGCAGTTATCTCCTTACACAGAGTCGGGGGAGGGTCAGCCCACAAAAGTGACCCATGATTGGTTGGGTGACCTGGCCTCTGTCTGTATTCAGCCAGGACAGGGCACAGGTGTGGCCCAAAGGCCAGGGAGCTGAGAAGACAGACCAGTGGCAAGGTGTGCAAGTAACTGTTTTAATAAAATTGTGGGAAGAGGAGTTCTCCCAAATGAAACATCCCCATTTTGTGGGAGGGGTTGGGGGAGAAGTAGGTCAAGCATTGGTCCCCAAACGCCAGGAAGCCACCTTCCACGGAAATTACATGCCTAGAAAATTGGGTCATGCTTGCACAGTTGGGACCTGAGGGCTCCCCAAGCTCATCTACTCTGTCCTGCCCCCCCCCCACAACTCCCCTCAACAGCAGTGACAGCATCCAAGGCTGGACTATTTTTAGCCAACTCATAAGGTGGTCATGTGCAGAGCTCCCTAGAGCTGCAGGGGTCTGGCCTGGTCCTCTCCCAGGCCTTGAAGAGATGGTGGATGCGACTTTACTGTGTAAGTGGGGTCCCAGAGTGAGCTTCCTGAGGAGCTGAGCACCACACCATCCCCCAGACTTAAGCATACATCTGAACCTCATTTCCTGGGCTGGAAAACTTCAGAAGCTCCAGATCCTGAGCCGGCTGGTGATGCACTCCTTGACTTGGGTGCTCTCATGCGTGGTGTCCTCACCTCCACATGCTCCCATGCTGTGTCCGACTCCACTCTATCCAAACCACTCAGAGCTTCCCAAACCTGCTAGGCTGTATCTGGGCACGTACTGGGATGCCCTTCCTTCTCATATCTGCCTGTCACATACTTATTTCTACTCCCAAACTCTGTTCAGACATCTTATTTTCTGCCTATTTCACCCAAGCATCATGCACTCAAAGAATTTGTTTCAATGTCAGTCTCCCCTGTTGGGCTGGGGCTCCTCAAGGCCTTAAGTCAGAGCTCGGCATGTAGTAGGTACTCAAAACATGTGTATTGGGCAGACCTTACAATGATCATCTATAGAGTGAGTATAATAATCTCTTGGTTTCTGGTCCCAGCAGAGTTCCTGGTTGACAGCTTTTGTAAAGGGAAGAAAGGTGGGTTTACACTAAGGCTTTCTACAGCCTTAGCGTAGGGGGTGCGAGAAATTTCAGGGCTGATCAAAGGAAAAGTTATGACCACGAGGTGGCAGTAGCACACGCAAGCTTGACTTGGAAGACAGTGACAGGTTTGCATTTGAGGATGTCTCTCACAGCAGGAGACTCGGTACCCTCCCTGAGTGTCTAGGGCTCAGGATCACCACCCAGAAGAGGAAGGGGGCAAGGCAATTCCCGAGAGGGAGATGGGAGGGAGTTTATGTGTCCAGGAGATGTTGCTCAGCAGTCTGGAAATCAGAGTGCTCCAAAGGGCGGCAGGATCTTGGGGGTGGTCACGGCTTTGGGGTTTATCTTATTCATGGCTAGCAGATGGTAAGTGCAGTTTCACCTAGTGTGCAAAGGAGTCAGACTCTAAATGGCTAAAAATCTGCTCACTGGGACCATACTTAGAACAGTTGGATGTACAAAAATGTGAGTTTGGCTCTGGTGGGCTTTTGAGCTAAGGGGTCTCAGAGTGCTGTGAAGAAGTAAACAACACAGGGGCCAAGATACAGAAGCTACCTTTGGCTCATTTAGATAACACTTGGGGGAGGGAAGGGCTCAGTGGGGGTCTGCATCATCTGTCCCTATTCCTGATTGTTCTTCAGGCTACCTTGCTGTGGTCCAGGGAATCCCTACATTTATTTACTATGTATTTATTTTTTCATTGAAGTATAGTTGAGTTACACGTTATATTAGTTTCAGGGATACCCCACAGTGGTTCGATATTTTTATAGATTATACTCCATTTAAAGTTACTATAAAATACTTGTTGGATTTCAGGACACTTCAACACATATTTACCAAGCTCCTACTATGTGCCTGGCATGAGGAAATGCAACAATGATTAAGATGCAATGTCATCCCACCAAGGAGCTCACAACTGGTAGGAGTAACAAACCACAAATAGCTAATTACAACTCTATGTGATGTACGGTGTCCCTAAGGAGGGAGTGACAGTGCTTGGGCAGCAGGGGTCGCCACACTCAGGGTCATGCAGGGACTGGGGCATTTCAGAATTTAGAATGTAGAGCTGATGGGCTCAGACACAGTGGGCTCAGCTCAGAGGGGGGCTGACTCTGCTGTGTTTCAGTGCCGTAGTAGTCTGTATCCCATGCCAAGCCCCTAACATCTCATAATCCAGGGGGAGGGCCCGGAACTTGCAGCTTGTTGCTTCCTGTTAGTTGCATCACAGCTATGCAGCCTTCTGCAAACCACTTGCCTTCTGTGAGTCTCAGTGTCCAGTTCTGTAAATTTGGGATAAAAGTCTGTACTTCTTCTGAATGACCTCTAACTGTTGGTGCATCCCAGAGCTCATCCTTGGCCATTTCTCTATTTATAGTCTCTCCCAAGGTGAAGTCTGGTCTCAAAGCTCTGACTTATGGTCCTCCAATTTGTATCTTCAGCCCTGAATCCTCGAACTTTAGACTTATATTTCCAACTACATTCAGGTTCATAATTCCTTATCCTGCACTTGGCACTGGGTATGTTTTGGAATCCAGAATCTCTAAACTGTAGAAAAGTAATGTCTCCAGCAAGATCGATAGCAGCATCCTGTAATCAAACATATTGATATTTCTGCAGAGAAACTTGAATATTTATCCTAAGTGGCATAAAAAAATCTGTAAATCTCCTCATTTCATATCACGTCAGAATTTGCTAGTAAATGAATTATGAAGCACCTTTTGGATTTCTGAGCTTTTTGGATTTCGGAATTGCAGATAAGTCTATGTGGACCTGTACTTTCTCTCCATTTAACGTTTGATAGGCGCTCTGAACTTAACATGCTCAAAATGTGACTTTTGATATTACCCACCTCCCACTCTGGGAAGGGGGGTCCAAGGCTGGGGGTGCAGGTGGTGTCTGGGTGAGGGAGGGAGTTCCAAGCAAAAAGGCACAGTGTCTGGGATCTCATGTGTTGCAAGAGCGGGGCTGGGCTGGGCACCTGGGTCTGGGGTGTTTCTTGGGGTGGCCACAAACAGATGCAGCCAGAGGGATAAACGTTGACAAGGACCTGGCTGTCTTTGGGCAGGGCCAAGTGATGAACCAAGTGCCAGACCATGGCCTGGAGTTGAATCCAGGATCTAGAGCTTGGGAGAATAAGACCATTTGAAAAACACAAAAGCAAATATGGAGGATGTGAACAGGCTCAGGGCGTGTCAGGATTGGGGCAGGATGGAAGTAGGCAGAGGGCTCTTCTTCCTGGGTGTTGCTTCATGGCATGGGAGCTCAGCCAGGCTGGATGTGCTGGTTGGGTTAAGGCTCAGGGGCAAGATGGGTTCAACAGATCAGGGTGGATGGGGAAATGGATCGCCGGGGAATGATGAGAGGGTCCTACGGTGAAACCATGAGCAGTCAGCTGGAGGAATCCTTTCTTGGAGGATGGACATGGTGGCCAGAAGGGATCTGAGAGCCAGATGGGGAACTTTGGGGAAAAAGAGCCCTATAAAAAATTAAGACTCATGCTATCATGAGAACTGCATTGCAAGAAAGAGATAAAGATGCCCACCACCTAGTCCCAAGGGCTAACGCAGCCCCCAACCTAAACAAAGGAAAATTGCAGGTTTGGGATTAGCAAACTTCAAGGAAGTAATTAGAAAGAGGTGCTGTAACCTATTTTGAAATGAGTCATGGTACTTGTTTAGCAGAACACTGATGACCTGTAAACGGGGACAGTAGTGTTTCTGCCTGGAGCAGAGGGCTGATGTTTCAGCTTGGACCATGTGTGTGGAGCCCCGTCTCGCATAGTGGGTAATGTTCTCACCAGGGTTCATGACAAACGTGTGCATTTCCTCAGCGACTCACAAGCAGAAGAGACTCTCTCTGAAGGATCCAGATGCCCAGGGCTCTCTCTGAATAACTCCACCCACTCCCTCCTGTCCAGTGAGAAGACCCAGCACATGAGGCCTTGGGGGGCCCTGTGCCCTCTGCTGATTCTCCCAGAAGGGCCTGAGGTGACCTCTGCCCCACCCAGCAGGCCTGTCGGCTCTGCACTCAGGGAGACCCCAGCAACACTGCCCCGGGAGCCAGCTGTGATCTCTGCAGCCTCAGCAGGGCACCAATCACCACACAAAACACAGTCCTTCCCTGGAGGCTGCCTGTCATTGGTGTATAAATGGGCTGTCACGCTCCATCAGTTCTGCGTACGGCTGCGTGCTGCGTTTACCACCCCATTCTGGAATTCTCTCTCTCCCTCTCTCTCTCTCTCTCTGTCTGCAACCCCATCCTTCTTGTCTTCCACGGTGGTTCCAGGTCTGGAGCCCTTGAAATCAAGCTGCACAACCACAGCTCCATCTGTGCTGGGGCAAAATTGATTGCCTCGCACGTGTTCCCAGGCTCACAGATCTTTCCCGCCCTTTGGGGACAATTTAGAATCTGGTCTTTGGTTGACACTTGCTCAGCCCCTCCCTCCCCTGTCCTGTGGGGAGGGCTTTCCCTTCCCCAGTTATATACTCTGGCTCCAGTGATGCAGAGTCACGAGAATGGGGAGAAGATAAGCAAACTGTGGACTCATGGACACTGGTGGGCTTAATTTATGTGAAAACCATATTGGAGGTGGGGGCAGTATATGGGGAAGTGACAGCAGGCAGGGGAAGAGGGAGGTTTTTTCTGGTGGCTGGTGGAGATGGGAGGAGAGTAATAGAGTGACACGTGTTGACTTTGGAGTCTGATATTCTGCAAGGCAGGAGATTAAAATAACTTCCCCCTTCACTTACTTGTGGCTTCTGAGCTCTGGTTCTTGGAAGAGGTCACTTGGGCCTCTGAGTTCCTTGGAGTCACCATCCTGTCTGGTTCTCTTAGTTCCGGGCCAGCTGGACTTGTCCTTCCAACCAGACTACGGGTTGCTTTGAGGGCGGGACCCATGCTTCATCTTGTCCACCTTAGGGAGAGACCAAGACTTCTGAGAGTGCTTTGCAAAGCCCACTGATGTCTAGAACAGACTCTGTAACCCTTCCGTTCCTGAGCTTGACATCCCCTGACTGCTCAGTCCCCAAAGCTCCAGAGCACCAGCATTAAATGGCATCGATCCTTTGAACTGGAAATCCTCTTTCATTTGGCAGTTCCTGAGAGATGTGAGTGATTCCAGAAATCAGGCTCACTTACTTTGGGAACAGTCGGAGATGGTGTTATGGGCTGAATGTATGTGTCCACCCCCAAATTCATATGTTGAAGCCCTAACCCCCCAGAGGGATGGTTATTAGGGAGAGGGTCCTTTGGGAGGTAATTAGGTATAGATGAGGCCATGAGGGTGGAGCCCCCATGAGGAGATTAGTGCCCTTTTAAGAAGAGAAAAAGTCTAGAGCTCACTCTTTCTACTATGTCGGGACACAGTGAGAAGACGGCCGTCTGTAAACTGATAAGAGGGCCCTCACCAGACACTGAATCTGCTGGTGGCTTGATGTTGGACTTCCCAGCCTCCAGAACTGTGAGAAATCAATGTTTGTTGTGTAGTCCACCCATTCTGTGGTGTTTTTGCTGTAGCCGCTCAGCTACCAAGACAGATGGCATGAGGCCAAGAACTGAGAAGATGGTTCCATCTTTTTCTTGTCACTGAGAGACCACCCCTCTTCTTGATCTTCCTCTGCCATCTCTCTCTCCTCTACCTTGGGACAGGCACTTGGGAGGGGTTCAGGGGGCCCAGAGGTGGATCAGTCTCAGGTCTGTCCTTTGGGCTCATGAGGCAAAGAGCGGAACCAGCTAGACCTGCCTGTGGGCTCTAACAGGGGCCCAGTGCTTGGAAACGACTCCCCACCCTCCTCCCACCATGACATGGGCATATCTTCTATCCCAGCATCAGCTTCAAGGGCCCAGCTGGAGGGCTGCAGAATCTGCTGTGCAGTGCTGTCTGAGCCTGGTGCACCTACCTCAGTGCTGCTGCCTCACTTTGCTTCTGTTACTTGAACTCTGTTTATGCTAAACAGGGTTTCTCACTTTGGGAGGATCTTTAAAGGTGTGGAGTGCAACAGAGAGATGGTTCCTGATTCCCTATCACCAATTACACTAACTCAGCCTACGGAGAGGTTGTGGGGTGGAAGCTGCTCTCTGCCTGACCCTTGGGGTCTGCAGGGGCCAGCGTCTGCTCCTGTATCCCTGGGGCTTTCTCTGCCAAAGGGGTCTCTGCTTTGCTACCTCTTGCCCTGGTAATAAAAAGCAGACAAAACCAAAAGAAATCAGGAAGTGGCAGTCATGAAGTCTAAGCCTGAGATTTGTGAAGAAGTTAGCTGCAATCTATATTGCATCTAAGTTGTGACTTTTTACATCCTGTCACACCTACATCCCAGGCTCCGCTTATGAGCTTCTGGTTCTTTCCTTTGTTTTTTGTTTTCCCCAGGCCCCTGCAAGATGGATTGTTTGACTTCTACCTCTCCAGCAGGGTCCAGCCCCACTCACTCTTCAGGAATCAGTCCCTTATGAATGCCTGGAGCATGTCCTCATGATCTGCCTTGCCCACTGGGCACTCGCCACACTGGAATGCATCTTGGGCTTGGGTACCCAGGATCCAGAGTCATCTTCTGTTGAGCAGAAGGGCCTCTCTCAGCTCTGGACACCATGGTGGCATCGCCATCTGTGGGGATCACCTGAGGGCCCAGAGAGTGCTGGAGAGAGGAGATGGGATGGGGAGGGCTCCCAGGGAACCCCCACAAAGCCCCAGAGAATTTTGCATCCTACCAATATTTTATTTAAATCTGATGACCACTCTCTCCACATTTTAGAGATGAAATGGGGTATGGAGAAGCTGTAGGAATTTGGGGTTTGGATCCCGATGAAACACAATCTTATCATTTCCTAGCTAGGAAGCAAGAAAATTAACCTCTCCATGCCTCAGTTTCCCTATCTCTTAGATGGGACCATAGTACAGAGCTCACAGAATGTTGGAGGACGCAGTGGACGATGCCCGGTATGGTGATACCTGGATGTAAAATCTCTGGCACGGGGCACATAGATGTTTATTCTCTGTCTTCCTCACATGTTCTCTTAAATATCAGTCCTGGAGAATCCATTGGGAAAGAGTAGAAAGGACACAAATTTGGACACTACCCTTGCATGGTGCCTTTGTCTCTTCAGAGATTTTCTCATAAAAGCTTCAGATGTAGCCATTTTACAGATGAGAAAACTGGAGTATAGTTTCCACAATGAATTAATAGCAGACTTGGATCTCAGAACAAATGTTTCAGTTATGATCCCTCCACTTTCACAGAACTTGTGCTTAACTGGTGCCTAATAGATGCTGGTTGAATGGCAATCCTGGGCAGTGATTCTTAATGTGTGGTCACTGGACCAACAACATTGGCATCCCCAGGGAATCCGTTAAAAATGCAGTCTCTTGGGCCCCATCCCAGACCTAGTGGATCAGAAACTCTAGGGGTGAGGCCCAGCCATAAGTGTTTTTAAAAGCCCTTCAAGCAACTCTGATGCAGACCCAGAGCCTATCCACCTATCACCTGACCACACACACAGCCTCACCTGTCCCTGCTCCCTTATTAAGTGTAACCAGCCCCCAGGCCAGCTGCGGTCCCCAGTGCTTCTACAGGGACTAGCAAAAGCAAAGGTGGTTTCCTCCCTGTCTTCTCTCTCCCCCACTTCCAACCACAGAGGGGAGAAGACCCCCAAACTATCTCCTCCTTTCTCCTTTCCTTAGCAATAGTGATGCCTTCTGATCAGAGCTCCCCCTGTTTGCACAAGCTTTTTTATTTGCATTTTTCTACTAGGTTCTCCCTCCATCCCTTGGGAGCTTGTGTTTTCATTCCCACTTCTGTGAAGATGCAGAGCTGGAGACCAGAGACATGGAGAGATCACCCAGATGCACCACTGCAGAAGGCAGCAGAAGCCAGCACGTGGAGAACATCTAATCCACACCCTTCGTTTTGTACTTGATGAGACTGAGGCCCAGAGAGGGCAAGGGCATTGCCAGTAGTTGCACAATGAGAGCCAGCAGAGGGGCACTGAGTCCCAGGTCTCCTGGCTTTCTCTCCAGAGCTCTTTCTATGACTGAAGAATTTAACTCAGATGCCGTAGAAAGTGTATTCACAACAGAACCAAGGCAGGGTCTGCAAAGATTAGGTGCATATATTTCTGGAATATTCTCTGCACTTAAAAGATATTATTATTATTTTATATTATGGTTTATTACTGGATATTGAATATAGTTCCCTGTGCTATATACAATAGGACATTCTTTATCCATTCTGTATATAATAGTTTGTATCTGCTAGTCCCAAACTCCCAATCCATCCTTCCCTCACCACCACTCCCCCTTAGCAACTACAAGTCTGTTCTCCATGTCTGTGAGTCTGTTTCTGTTTCATAGATAAGTTCATTTGTCACATTTTAGATTCCACATATAAGTTATATCATATGGTTTTTGCCTTTCTCTTTCTGACTTCACTTAGCGTGATAATCTCTAGGCCCATCCATGTTGCAGCAAGTGACATTATTTCATTCTTTTTATGGCTGAGTAGTATTCCATTTTATATATATATATGTGTGTGTATATATATATGTGTGTGTATATATATATGTGTGTGTATATATATATATATATATATGTTTTCTTTATCCATTCATCTGTTGTGGACATTTAGGTTGTTTCCATGTCTTGGCTATTGTGAATAGTGCTGCTATGAACATAGGGGTGCATATATCTTTTCTTTGGATATATGCCCAGGAATGGGATTGCTGGATCATACGGCAGCTCTGTTTTTAGTTTTGTAAGGAACCTCCATACTGTTCTCCATAGTGGCTGCACCAATTTATATTCCCACCAATAGTGTAAGAGGGTTCCTTTTCTCCACACCCTCTCCAGCATTTATTATTTGGAGACTTAAAAAATTATTTTAATAAATGATTTACCCAGGAATCTGTGCTTAATCACGGGGCACTAGTGCCCGTGGCTCTGCTTTCAAAGCCCTGTGCAAGCTCTGCAGGTGATGGTGAGGGATGGAACCGGACACACCAAGTGGTGCTTGCCTCTCACCAGGGAGAGAAGAGCCTGAGCTGGGAGTGAGACACGTGGCATTCCTGGACATTCTTGGCCCAGCAGGGGAACACAGAACACAGCAGGACAGTCCCAGCAGGACAGTCCCAGCAGGACAGTCCCAGTAAGACCTCCTGCCCTTGGCCCTGGAATGAGCGCCTTCGTTGGCCATTAGCTGCTTCACCTTGCTCTGTAGGAGAATCTTCCTTGTCCATTTCTGCAGGAGAACTGATTAGATTCCTAGGGCTGCTGTAATAAAGTGACCATAAGATGAGAGGCTTAAAAGGACAGAAATCTAGTCTCTCACAGTATTGGAGCCCAGAAGTCCAAACTCAAGGTGTGGGAGGACCTCACTCCCTCTGGAAGCTCTAGGGCAGAAGCCTTCCTTGCCTCCTCTGGCCCCTGGTGGCTGTCAGTATTCTTCAGCTTCCTTGGTTTGTGGCTGCATCACTCCAGCCTCTGCGCCAGTCTTCCTGTTGCCTTCTCCTCTGTGTCTGTCTCCTCTTCTGTCTCCCTTGTGTGTCTCTTATTAGGATACTGGTCACTGGATTTAGGGCTTTCCCAGATAATCCAGGGTATGTCTTTATCTCAAGATCCTTAACTCAACTGCATTTGCAAAGGGCTTTCTCCCAATACGGTAACTCTCAGAGGTGCTGGGAATTAGAACGTGGACATATCTTTTGGGGAGTCACCATTCAGCCCATGGGCAGAGGACTTGGGGAGGACTTCCCTGTCGAGTGCTGCATTGCCTTAGGCCCCTGATTCTCACTGCTATGTGTCCTGCAACCTCCAGTTTGCCCCAAGGCTTGAGTAATCACAGGCTCCTATTTGAGGGAACTGGGGTCTCCTTGGCAATATGATCCTGTTATATGACTTTGATTGGCTGCCAGTTTGGTACAAATATGCAAGCATGGTGGCCTGGTAATCAACACAGAGAAACTAGTTGCCCTGGTCCTTGATCCTGGATCCAGCCTTAGTACTTTTGTCATGCCCAGCCCCTTGGTCCCCAAATTATTGCTTCTACCTTGGCAATGCTGTGCCACATGGATCCCCTTCTGGATCCTAGGCTTGCTCCTCTGGCTGGTTCTCTACAAAGGGGTCAATAGGAATGGGGAGTACAGTCTGAGGAACGGATAAAGAAGATGTGGTACATATATACAATGGAATATTACTCAGCCATAAAAAGAACAAGATAATGCTATTTGCAGCAGCATGGATGGACCTAGAGATTACCATACTGAGTGAAGTAAGTCAGACACAAAAAGACAAATATATGATATCGCTTATATGTGGAATCTAAAAAAGTGTCCAAATTAACTTATTTACAAAATAGAAGTAGAATCACTGATGTAGAAAACAAATTTATGGTTACCAGGGGATATGGGGTAGTGGGGGGAAGGATAAACTGGAAGACTGGGATTGACATATACACACTACTATATATAAAATAGATAGCTAGTAAGAACATGCTGTATAGCACAGGGAACTCTACTCAATACTCTGTAATGGTCTATATGGGAAAAGAATCTAAAAAAAAATGAGTGGATATATGTATATGTATAACTGATTCATTTTGCTCTACACCTGAAATTAATTGTAAATCAACTATACTCCAACAAAAAATTTTTTTAAAATCTTTATTGGAGTATAATTGCTTTACAATGGTGTGTTAGTTTCTGCTTTATAACAAAGTGAATCAGTTATACATATACATATGTTCCCATATCTCTTCCCTCTTGCGTCTCCCTCCCTCCCACCCTCCCTATCCCACCCCTCCAGGCGGTCACAAAGCACCGAGCTGATCTCCTTGTGCTATGTGGCTGCTTCCCACTAGCTATCTACCTTACGTTTGGTAGTGTATATATGTCCATGCCTCTCTCTCACTTTGTCACAGCTTCCCCTTTCCCCTCCCCATATCCTCAAGTCCATTCTCTAGTGGGTCTGTGTCTTTATTCCTGTCTTACCCGTAGGCTCTTCATGACATTTTTTTTCTTAAATTCCATATATATGTGTTAGCATACGGTATTTGTCTTTCTCTTTCTGACTTACTTCACTCTGTATGACAGATCGTGAGGATGGGAAGTGGGAAGAGGCTCAAGTGGGTGCAGGGGACCCGGAAGTCAGCCTTATCCCAGTCCTCTGGCTTCTCCTGGGTCTCAATCAGCCTCATCCCCAGATCTTTTCTATCTCCTGCCTTTGGTGTTTCTAACATTAAATTAGGGGTGGAGGATCTGGCTTTTGCAAACCTGCCAGGAACACGATTAGCTGATTGTCAGCCATCTGGGATCATTCACTGCGAGCATAAAGGACTTCTCAGCAGGCTGTCTGACGTTTCCTTTCTGCTTTCAGATGGGCCAGCTGGACCAAAGTTTGAGTATGTGTGGAGGAGGACAGGGGGAGACAGCACTGAAGGCAGTAAGTATAGTCCGTAGACTCCAACAGTCTGATATTTTGGGACCAGGGTGTTCTACAAAGTGGTTATACCACTGTATAGTCCCGCCTACAACATGTGAAAATTTAAATTGTCTACGACCTAACCAACCTATAGTGTTGTCAGTTCAATTGTCTGCTGCCAATATGTGGAAATGCATTGATTCTGATATTGACTTTATACCTTGTGAGTGGTAAGCTTTCTTATTCAAGTATTTTGTAGATTGCTTAGGATTTCCTTCTAACAATCATGTCTTCTGAAAATACAGAGTTTTGTTTCTTCTTTTCAATTTTTATGATATTTAATTTCTTTTCCTTGCCTTATTGTACTGGAAAAATCATCATTAAATTATATGGATTTGGAATTATCTTTTGGGATTTTTTTGATTACGAATTAAATTCCTTTAATAAATATAGGTGTGGTTATCAGCCTCCAAGATGGCCATCAATGATCTTCACCTCCTGGTGTATAAAGCTTTGTGTAGTCCCCTCTAGCATTTTACTAGAATGGGTCTGTGTGACCAATAGCATACAGCAGATTTGATGGTATGTTACTTATGAAGAGATTATAAAGGACTATAGTTTCTGTCTATCATTCACCCTGGGAAAAGCCAGGAACTATGTTGTGAGGACACTCAAGCAGTCGCGGAGAGGCCCAGGCGGCAAGGAATAGAGGTTTCCTGCCAACAGCCAGTGAGAAACAGGCCTGCCAACAACCATGTGAGTGAGTTTAGAAGCAGATTTTCCAGCATAGTCAAGCCTTCGGATGACTGCAGCTCTGCCTGACAACTTGACTGTAACCTTGTGAGAGGTCCTGAGTGAGAACCACCCAGTTAGGTTACACCTGAGTTCTTCACCCCCAGAAATTTGTGAGATAAATTTGTTTTTGCTTTAATCTCATAAATTTTGGGATAACTTTTATTATGCAGAAATAGATAGTAATACAATAGAGCTATTCAGATTTTTCATTTTTTTGTGTCAGTTTTGATAATTCGTGTTTTTCAAGGAATTTGCCTATCTCCATAAAGTTGTCAAATTTGGCAAAAAATGTTCATAATATTTTGTTGTTTTCCTTTTAATGTCTGTAGGATCTGTATTGGTATCCCTTCTTTCATTTTTGACATTTGAAAACTTGTGTTTTCTCTTTTTCTGATAGCATTTAGACCTTTCTCAATTTTATTAATCTTTTTAAAAACTAGATTTTGGTTTCATTATTAGTTTTCTGTTTTGTTTATTTTCTATTTTATTGATTTTCATTTTTACCTTTAAATCATTTTCTATTCACTTTGTTTTTAATTTGCTTCTCTGTTTTGAGTTTCTTAAGGTTGAAACTTGGAACACTGAAATGATACTTTTCTTATTTTCTAATATAAGCATTTAAAACTATAAATTTCTCTCTAAGCACCACTTCAGTTGTATTCCACAAATGTTAGCTCATATGTTGTGTTTTTATTATCATTTAATTAAATTTCACTCATGATTTTTTTACACATGGGCTGTTTATTTTCAAATCTTTGGAATTTATAGGTATTTTATTGCTATTGATTTCCAAATTAATCATGCTGTGGACATAAGACATATTCTGTAAGACTTGAATATTTTGACATTTATTAAAGTACATTTTGTTGTCCAAGATGTGGTCCATCTTGGTGAATGTTTCTTGTGCCGTGAAAAATAATGTGGATTCTATGGTGATTGAGTATAGTCTTCTTTAAATGTCAGTTAGGTCAAGTTGGTTGACAGCGTTGTTTAAATTTTTTGTATTCTTATTTTTTTCCTGTTTTGTTTTTCAAATCAATTCTTGAAAAGCAATATTACAACTTACAACTATGATTGTAGATTTATTTATTTTTTCACTAGTTCTGTCAGATTTTGCTTTATGTATTTTGAAACTCTATTATTAGGAACCTACAACATTTAAAATTTTCATGTCTCCCTAATGAACTGTCTAATTAACTCCTTAATGAACTTATGAAAAGTCACTATCTTTGGCAGTGATACTTATCTTGAGGTCTATTTTGTATGATATTATTATAGCCTTACCAGTTTTCTTATTCTTATTCTTTGCACAGTCTGTTTTTCCATCATGTTATTTTAACCTGCTTCTTATGTTAAACTACACCTTCTGTAGACAGGATGTTGTTGACTATTGATATTATTAATCCAGTCTAATCATCTCTACCATCTAATTGGAGTATTCAGCCATTTAAGGTTAATGTAGTCTTTGGTGTGGTTGAGTTTTAGTCTGCTATTTTTCTATTTGTTTTTCATTTTTTTCTTCCTCACCAATATTCCTTTTTTCTTAACTTTTAAAAGATTAACTGGAGATAATTTTAGCATTCCACTTTATTTCCTCTTTTGGAATTTCTGCTAAACCCATGTTGTATTTTTTTAGTGGTTAACCTAGGGATTCTAATATGCATCTTTAATATACCACAGTCTATTTAACTTATCACATATTATTTCCAAAATATAAGAAATTTACAATGATATATTTCTACTTACCCCATCTTTTGTGCTAGTTTTGTTATGAATTTTATCTCTACAGTTTTTAACCTCCACAGCAAAATATTATATTTTATTTAAATAGTCATAAATCTTTTAAAGAAAAAAGAGAAAAAATAAAACACTCATCACTTCTGGTGCTCTTTATTTCTTCCTGTAGATGCAAGTTTCCATCTGTTTTCCCTTCATCCTAAAGAGTATAAATATTTCTAAAAATGAAATACTGAAGAGTTATAGTATTTCTCTGATGGCAATGTAGTCTCTCAGCTTTTGTTTATCTGAAGTTAAAAAAATCTTAGCTTTTCAAGGATAATTTTAATGAGTATAAAACACTGGTTGAAAGTTTTTTTTCCCCAACTTTATTAAAATGTCATCCCGTTTCTTTACTCTTCCTTCCATTGTTTCTGGAAAGAAGGCAGTTGTCATTCATGTCACTGTTCCCTTGTATGTAATGTGGATTTTATTTTCCTTGGTAGCTTTTTAACATTCTCTCCTAATTATTAGTTTTCAGTTTACCTCTGATGTATCTAGGTAAAGTTTCTTTTGCCTTCATCCTTGTTAGGTTCACTAAGCTTCTTGGATACCCAGGCTGATGTTCAAATTCTTCTTTTCTGCCCCATATCTCTCTCCTTTTGGGACTCTAATTGCATATATGTTAAATTGCTTGATATTTTCCCACAGGTCATTGAGGATGTGTTTATTATTATTTTTCAATGTTTTTCTCTGTTATTAAGATTGGATGATTTTTATTGATCTGTCTTCAAATTTACTTATTCCTTTATTGACAGTCTCCAATCATCTGTTAAGTCTATCCAATAAATTTCTGTTCTAAAATTTCCATTTGTTTCTTTTTTCTTTTTTTTTATTTTTTTTACAAGTTATATTTTGCCAGCATGGGATTGTATGGTACATGGTGTGTGGCTTGCTTTTTTTCATTCCTCAATAAATGAGCACATGATATCTCATGTTTTTTTATTTTCATTTTAAAAAAATTTATTATTATTATTTTTAATTTTTTGGACTATAGTTGATTTACAATGTTCTGCTAGTTTCAGGTGTACAGCAAAGTGAATCAGTTATACATATACATATATCCACTCTTTTTAAGATTCTTTTTCTATACAGACCATTACAGAGTATTGAGTATAGTTCCCCATGCTATACAGTAGGTCCTTGTTAGTTATATATTTTATATATAGTAGTGTGTATATGTGCAATCTTCCACTTTATCCTTCCCCCACCTTCCCTAAGAAGAAATGACACCTTCCCTAAGAAGAAATGACACCTTCCCTAAGGAAATTCACAGTTCAGATGGCAGACAGCCAAGTAGAGAGATATTAGCATTATAGTGTGATGAATCCTATGGTACAGGCATTGTAGAAGTGCCTAAGCAATCCTGGATGGGAGTCTTGAAAGACTTTCAGGAAGAGGTAGTGCCTATAATAAGTCTTGAAGGTTAAATTTGTATGTCTTAGTCAATTTAGGCTGCTATAACAAGATATGATAGAGTGGATGGCTTAAACAACAGGAATTTATTTCTCACAGTTCTGGAGGCTTGGAAGTCTGAGATCAGGGTGCCATCAGATCCTGTGTCTGGTGAGGGCCCTATTCCTGGTTTGTTGTATCCTCACATGTTAAGGACAGTGAGCTCTAGTCTCTTTCTAGTCTTATAAGGGCACTAATCCCATCATGGGGGCTCCACCCTCATGACCTCATCTAAAACTAATTACTTCTCAAATGTCCCACATCTTATGGGATTAGTGTTTCAACCTATGAATTTTGAGGGGACACAAACGTGTAGTTCATAACAAGGTATTATTAGGCAGAGAAGATGGGGAAAGTATGTTCTACAAAAACAGAGTGGTACCTGCATAGCATAGAAGCAAGAGGGAGAAAGGAGTTTAGGGGGCCATGCACAAGTGTGAGAGGGGAATGTGGAGACATTTGAGACTGAAGAAGAGGATGGAGAAACTTGACCTTTATAATCAGATTGTGGTTTTTTAAAAAAACAATGTAGACACAATAGAAACAATTGGTGGGGATCAGTCTGGAAGCAGGGAGATAGGTGAGGAGGATGTTGGGGGTGGGGGGACTCTGGTCTTGGGCTGAAAAGAAGGATGGATTTCAGGGAATCTGGGCAAGTATAATTTAAGGATCACATGACTGACAGGAGGAGGACAAAGGTACATGAGAACAAGATGCCTCAGAAGATTCCTGTCCCTCTGTGTGGGGCCTCAGGGGATCTTAGTGCCATTCTTTAAGATCCAGGAGAAGTAAGAAGTTTAGGAGGAAAGAAATGATGCTTCCATTGTCATCATGTTGAACTGGGCGCTGGGGCCCACCAGTTGAAGAAGCCCATAGGACAGATGTACACACAGGGCTGGATTTCAGAGGGATGAATTTGGGAATTCACATCATACAGTTAAAATTTGGAGTTTTAACATGACTAGCCCTGTCCAGACCCTTGGATTCAGTCAGCCAGAGAAAATGGGGAATCCTATAAATCATCATGTAGATAAAAGAGCAATTTTTCAGGCCCTTATTTACAGTGGCTTTAGTGTGCTACATTTCTAGGGAAATATATGTTCTTGTCACCCAACTGCAAGAGAAATAAGTGAACTTGAATCACATGAGTAAGTTTAAACGCCAGCCTGAAATTTAGTAAGCTGCTTTGCACCTTCTCATCATCTTCTTCATTAAAAGTGTGCCATTTTCCTTGTGCCTTGGGGTATAGATTAAAATAAGGCTGGCAGTGAGTTTTAAAAAAAAGAATGACATATCAAGGAAACAAGACGTTCTTGTTATGAGGTCAAGTGGATCCTTTGGTGAGCCTTGCTAAGCAACACATCCTACTGGAGACCTGGAAAAGGCCAGGTGTTGGAGAACTTGGGTCTCCTCCCATCCCAGGCTAGCCCCTGACCTAGGGATTGCCAGGATTTTAGGGGCTACAGCTCTTGCTTGAGACTCTGGTCTGAAAGCTGCTTTGGGGTAGGGTCTTGTCTCTCTTGTTTACCACTACATTTCCCTGGCTGAGTGCCATGCTCAGGGTATAAGAGGTCCTCAAAGAGGTGTGGGGGTGAATGAATAAATGAATGAACTAGATACCATCCTATATATATTGATTAGGAATCTGGTTTGAGTCCTGACCTTAGGTTCCTTCTCTAAAAAACAGAGCTGCTGTGAGGAATAAATGAGATAACACATAATATGCTTGGTACTGTGCTTGGCAAATGGTAATGGTTCAATAATTCAAGCTGTTGCTATTATTGTTGTTGCTGTTATTTTTATTATTATTGTCTGTTCCTTGTAGGTCTCCACAATACGTTGGTTGGTCAGTCAAGTGAGCTCTCCACACTTCAGCTTCTTCCTTCATGAAGTGGTGATTGTTATTGCTGGCTTGCCTCCCTCTCGGCTTGTTATTGATTATAAAGTGTTAGATGAACACACACTGAGGTTGGATCTCACTGTCTTACTCTCGAGAGAATGGTGACTCAGAGAGGGCAAGGAACTCAGAGTGAGTGGCACAGCCAAGTGGGATATGAATGCGAGAATATTCTGGAAGGTGAAATTCATCAGCAAAGTATAATAGTAAATAACTCACTATTAATACAGCTTTGTGGAGCCGAAAATGTATGGGCTTTGGAGTCATTCTGGCTTCATTGTCAATCCCAGCTTTTCCTGTACTGGGTACATGATGGAGGTTTCCTGGACCCCATGTGAAAACCAGAGTGTGAGGCTGAGTCACAGCCTGCTGTGAAGATAAAAGAGAGGAGGGATGTGTGGAAAGGCCAAGCATAGCCCTTCATACAGCGGGTGTTCCATCTACACTGTTGCTGTTTTATGACACAGCTAACAAGGGGGCAGACTGGGCTAAGAACGTGTGTCTGCTGGAAGCAATATTAAGTCTCTCCTATATTTAGAAGGAATGTGTGTCACATGGAGAACCCCGGGGTGCCCTTTAGCACGTAGGGGTCAATGTCAGGACTGTGGGCTGAGGATATAGGGATGCTGTGGTGCCCCAATAGCCACCTCGCCTCCAGTGGAGGGTGGCACATAAAGTCTCCTATGAGCTAAGAGGCATCAAGCCAAAGCCACTGGGCAGGCAGGACCCTCAAGGACATTTGTCTTGGGCATCCCCACACCCTCCACATCTGACCCATCTCAACGCTGCTCTGTAGGCAGTTTTGCAATGCCTAAGGGCAGCCAGTTGTCAGCCAAAGTTCTAGACTAGATTCTGAGGCTGGGTTCAAATCCCAGGTCTGCCACTTCATAGCTGTGCCTCAGTTTCCTCACCTGTAATGTGGGCTCAGCAATAGCACCTGTCTCATGGGTTAATGTTGCAAGATGCCTGTGACCTGGGAAGCAATATGCAAGTGTTCGGTATTATGACTGTCGCTATAGCAGGAGGCTGTTAGAAGAACATCATTCCTGGTCCTGGGATCTTTAAGGAGACTTTCAGCCCCGCCATTCTGTGATAGGGCCTGGTCCCTCTCCCTCTAACTGGACCTTCGTTAATAGTGGGCATCAGAAGGGCACAAAGGTCCTCAGTGCCCGAGGCAACTGGTTGATGAGTGATAAGCCAGGACTATGCCTCCAGGTCGGCTTTTTGGAAACTCGGTCTACTTGTGACATTATTTGTGTGTGCAGCCCAGAGCCAGGAGAGCTGCCACCCCCGCTGGCTGTCTCTGCGGACAGAGCCTGGAGTGAGTGGCGCCCTGTCTGGTCCTCACCCTGCAGGTTTTGAGCCTCCATTTAGTGGCCGCGCTCAGGGAGGCTGGCCCCACTCACCAGCCTTCCCAGTTTGTAGATTTCAGCCGGTTGCCAGCCCCCCACTGTGGAACAGAGCCCTCACACTGGCATCGTAAGCAGGAAGTGGGCTGGAGAGTTGGGATGGACGGCTGTGAACACCCCCTGGGCTGGGGAGGGTCTGAATCCAGCTGGGGTCCAGAACGCCAGCGTTCAATAAGCCTTTGCTGCATGAGGACGGGCCAGGGGTGTGGTCCTCCCAGCAGCACATCTGGCCATGACCCCGCTTACCCTGGGATGGGCCTGGCCAGCCGAGAAAGACACGTGCTGTGTACCCCACGCCTCTCTCCTGGAGGGAAACACAGGCATCTCCTTCTTGTACTCCTTAATTCACAGGCTCTGTCGGGATCCTAGCGCCTCTGCCGACACCTGAGTGACAGCTCATGTACCATTCCTTACCCTCACCTCCAGGGTTGGCTGTTTTGGGGATAAAGTTTGCTCTTTGAGTTTCTCTCCATATTCCACGCAAGGTCCTGCATGCTTAGTGGGGCCCCTCTATCCATTGCGGTGAGGACCTGGTCGAGAGCTCACCAGAGGCCCCAGGTCAAAGTAGAAATATGCACGAGAGCGCCCCAGAACCAGCCTCAATCTGCAAACAGAGCCCCTGCTGCAGGATAGGAGCCACTAGGCTGCAGGCAGCAACTCAGAGACATTGGAGTCAGGAGGCAGTTAATATGCGGTGTGATAAGGAATAAAAGAACAATTAATAAGGTGCTTTGCCGACTTGATTCTGGCCCCATTAAACTTTTTCTTACCTTATTTCACTCTCCATTTCCAAAGCACCCTCTCTTTCGTTCCCCACCTTTAATGGTTCTGGCAGACGTGGGCCCTAATGAAGTCTGGCAGCATAAATTTAAGGCAGTGTCTGGCTGAAGTGAACAGAAGCTCCCATGTTCAGGAGAATCCTTGGGGTGGCTGGAGACATAAATCTGGCTTCCATACTGTCCAATGGATTCTGTAGGCAGGCGGGGGGAGCCAAGTGTGCCTCAGGGCTGTGACAGCCATGAGCAATGGCACCTCAGCGGTTCCCAGGCAACTTGAGTGGGGGACAGCCCGTCCTGAGGGCAGAGTCATGCATTTCTTCCCTCATTCATTCATTCCACATCACGCACTGGTGCTGGACCTCCTGTGTGTTTCATATCCCTTCCAGGTGGGCCTCCTCTCCTTGCAACCTTCATTGCAGATGAAGACGCTGAATGAGGCTCGTTGGGTGTCAGTGGCTCACCTGAGCTAACACCTGAGGGAGCAGTGAAGGAATAAGAAGAAACCGGCTCTGTTCCTCTCTGAGACCATCTTTATATTTCTTGGTCAACCTCCCTCTGCTGCAGCTGCAGGTCAATGAGTTATCTTCAGCTGGTAAGAGACATGGTCGCTCTCCCCTGGAACTCACTTTCTGGTCTGTCCTCAGGCACTTCCTTGCTCTGTGTGTGGGGCTGCACTTCACCTGTCTCACCTGTCTCACCTGTGATCATCGTCTGGCACAGTGTTGGATCAAACTTGGGTCCCCCTGGGTTCATGGCAGAGCCTTGTAGCTAGGACCTGGGTCTCCGGAGTCCCTGTCTGGGGCTCAGTGTGACATGAGGCAGGTGTGGTGCCAAACCGACTTGGTTTCAAACTGGGTGGGCTAAGCTGGGCCTGAGGTGGGAGAGTTCAGGCCTGAGAGGGAGATGGGGAAGGGGCTAGGAGAGCAAAAAGGTGAGTGAAGGGGAAAGAAAGCTCAGGACCTTCCCACAGGTAACTCCAGGGCTACCTGGGGCCCCTCCTGGTCAAGGGGAATTGCATTCCTTAGCCTGACCTCTACTTGGCTTGTACTAACTTTGGATACTCCTGACAATGAGGCCTCAATTTGAGGCTGGGATTTTGTTATCATGCTCTTCTTTTCAACTTAATTGCCCATTCTTTTCTCACTTTTCAATTTTCTCTTAGGCTCCCTTACCCTTTCCACTACCCTTCAAAGTGGCATGGCTCTGTGAGGCAAATCTTAGTCTCTCTGATGCTAGTAGTGATATTAATGCTGATGTTTGTGTCATTGTTGGTAGTGGTGGTGGAGGAGGTAGCCGTGTTGGTGCAGGTGCAGGTGGTGGTGGAGTAACAGTGATGATGATGTCACTAGTGGTGATCATGGTAGTGTTAGTGGTGTTGGTGGTAACGGTCACGGTGATATTGCTGTTGATGGTTGTGATGGTGGTGGTGGTGATGATGCTGGTGGTGGTGATGGTGGTATTGTTGGTGATCATGACCACGTGGGTGATGCGGATGGTTATGATGATGGTGGTAGTTATACTGATGGGCACTGAGCCTCTGAAAGTAGAGAAAAAATAGCGGCTCTGGAGTCAGACAGACCTGTGTGCCAATACCGGCTCCCGTGAATTCTTTAGGGTCTCTGAACCTCTCTTTCTGCATCTGTAAAGTGGGGATAATAATATGTGATGTCTTGAGAATAAGGGATAGTGTGTATGTCCCACCCACTTCCCCCAAAGTCCCAGGGCTCCTTGTCCTTCTCCCTGGGTGTGGGGGAGATGCATGTGTGTCCTTTCCTCTGTCTGTTTTCCTTTCTTTGGGGTTTTCCTTTGTCTTGCGGTCTCCTGGCAAGCAGGCAAATGAGATAGACCCTGTCTGACACCTGTGGCTTCTCACATCAGGCCTCAGGACCGTGGTTCAGTAGCCCAGGTGGGCTGTTGCCCTTGCTCTGCTCCCTGCCCCTGATTCCCCCTCACCTGGCCCAGCCACCTGGTCACACGGTGGAGCCAGATGGGAAACAAGGCAGGCTCTGTGCACACAGCACCACTGCCCAAGGATGGGAGCGGGGAGTTACCATCTCTATGTCACCTGCTTAGAGAACACCCCCTGTTCCAATGATCTACTACTGTAATAGAAACTACCCCAACTTAAGGGCTTAAAGCAGCATGCATTTTACTCTGCTCATGACATGAGGGTCAGGAGCTTGGACAGGGCTCAGCAGGGCGATTCTTCTGCTCCATGAGGCATGGCTGGTGGGATTCAGCTGGCAGCTGAAGGTCCCAGGAAGGCTTCACTTACATGCCTGGTGCATGGGAGGGTGTGGGGTGTAGGATGGGGGACTGGCTGGGCTTAGCTGGGCACCTCCTCCTCTCTGTGGAGTGTAAGAAACCCGATCATTTATCCTGGAGAAGTCCATACTCAGGATTTGGCTCATTGCTCCAGCCTGATGCTCTCTGAGATGTTACTCCATCTCTCATTTCCTGTAAACATGCAGTCAGATCTAGGGGCTCTGCTGGGCTTGGGTTTCTGTCTTCGCAGGGTGGTGATGGGTCTTGGGGGACTTTCTATTGTATCACATCAGGTGGCATATACTGTCCAGTTGTTCTGTCTTTCCTGATGGTGGATTTGTGTTATCAACCTGAACCACCTTTATAATGTTCCTTATCATATCTTTACCTAATGATTTCAGCTTCCATTCATAGCCATTACCTAGATCCATTACATCATTAGGAGTTGCAAAATGGTGCTTTTAAAATTCTCTGAAGCCTTTTGCATTTACTAGCTGGAGTTCTTTAATAAAGAGAGATTTCCCTTATGAAATATTAGTTACTCTAAAATGCAGTTTGGGGCTTCCCTGGTGGCGCAGTGGTTGAGAGTCCGCCTGCTGATGCAGGGGACACGGGTTCGTGCCCCGGTCTGGGAAGATCCCACATGCCACAGAGCAGCTGGGCCCGTGAGCCATGGCCGCTGAACCTGCATGTCCGGAGCCTGTGCTCCGCAATGGGAGAGGCCACAACATTGAGAGGCCTGCGTACCACAAAAAAAACAAAAAAAATGCAGTTTGTACAGTAAGGACAGAAAAAATCTTGGTTCTTAGCCTTTATCAATGTTTAGAAAAATGAGTTGATTCCCTAGCAAACTCCTACGGGGATCAATGAGGCATCTTTGTTTTTGTAAATATCCTGATGAACTTAGATTTTTAAAAAATCTTAACACCAAAATTCACTAATTATTAGGGAGAGGATACAAGGAAACAGTTGGCACAGACCCAGCATTACAGCATTGGTCTCTGAGCCATCAAATGCAGTTTCAAAAAACAAGTGTGGAAATACGCATAACATAAAATTTTCCATTTTAAAGTGTACGATTCAGTGACATTTAGTGCACTCACGATGCTGTGAAACCATCATCACTATTTAGTTCCAGCGTTTCTTTTGTCGTCTTAAATGGAAACCCCATGAGCATTAAACCATGACTCTTTACTCCCCCTCCTGCCGCCCCAAGTGACCACAACTCTGCTTTCTGTCTGTGTAATTTGTCTTTTCTGGACAGTTCCCATATATAGAATCATACAGTATGTGGTCTTTCATGTCTGACTTTTCTTTTTTAAATAAACTATTTGAGAATAGTTTTCAATCTACAGAAAAGTGGCAAAGACAGTACAGAGAATTCTCATACACCTTACATTCTGTGATGGGTGTTTCACAACTCTTGGATTTTATGTATTTCATGTATTTTAATCCATTCCAGAGTTCATCTCTTTTTGAGGCCCTGATTGCCCCATCTTTGGCTAGTGGGAGCTCCCTCAAGTTGGCTTCGTGTCCTTTCTTGATGACATGTTTATGAACTTAAAGAAGACAAGTCTTTTTAGGATAAAACCTAGAAGCCAGCTGTAAATCAGCAGTGTGCCTGTGTGTTTTAGGTGGGAAAGGAGAGTTGAGGGGAGGGGATAAAAACCTTAAAGTAGTAAAAGAAGAAGAAGAATAATAAGATGCTAGTTCAGTTTCTAGGGAAAACAGCATTTTGTACAATATGCTCCAGAGTTTTGAACTCTGCCAGTATAGCTCCCACTGGGCCTGAGATTCCATCCTTATTAACAAACCCAGGCTGGCTTCCCTCCACCCAGGTTCTGTGCAGTGAGAAACCAGGACCTGCTGGGTTTGCTCTGCCCACGATAATTAAGCTGGCCCAGCGTCGCCCTCCTTCAGCTCATTAGCCTCAAGCCTTTGGAGCTGATTAGAAAGCGCTGCAGGGCGCCAGAGTCCTATGCTTCACTGGGAAGAGCCGCTGCAGTTTCCTGCCTGCAGCATCCAGGGAAGGCAGCCTCAAGCTCACCTGCTTGGTGAGGGTTGCCCAGCCCTACGTGTGGAGTGAAGGCTGGCCAGAGGAGGAGAATGCCGACAGAGGAGGTGCCCAGCACAGGAACATGCTTTGAGTGGCAATTTTGCAGTTACTTTCTCCTTTGATCCTCACAATAAGAACTTTCAAGTGTTTTGTATGTTCAAAGATAGGCGCTGTGGGGTAAACGGTGGGGATGGCACAGTCCTTGTCCGCAAGAAATTTTCAAAGAAAGGGTAAAGCAGCACTGCCAGGCCATCTATGAGTGGTCGATAGAGGACAAGGCCGCATCCTGCCAGAGGGCTGGGCTGTGTGGGAGGAGGTCAGAGAGGGAGGCTGCATCTCTGTTATAATCGGCATCCCCAGGAGCAAGACTCTGTTAGGCTGTGGTGTGCACCCATGTCTTGCTGGCTGGGGAAGCACATCTAGGCCCCTGGTGTGCACATGTGGTCCCCAATCTCTGCCCAGAACAATAAGCAATGATACTAGTGGAGACTCATGAAGGCAGATATCATGGATTAAAGAGAGCACCTGGATACTCATGGGACAGTGAATGGAGCAGGGAGGTGTAATGGTCAGCACGGGCTCTGGGGTCTGACCATGACCCTAGGCAGCTCTCCATACCCTCACTATCAGATAGAAACTCATCTTCTCTCTCCAGTTGTTCTGAGAACACAGTGAGAGCATGTGTGAGCCTGGCTCAGGGCAGGTGCTCAGTAATGGTGGTTGCCATCAGTAGAGGTTTGCTGAACACACCCAAGAGTGACTATGTATCATTGCCGGTTATCTTGGGTGGAATAGCCACAGTCACCATGACAACAGAGATGCACAGTGTGTCTGAGCATGCAGCTCAAGGCCCTGGGAGACACAGGGGAAGAGGAGAAGGTCTGCACCCATTGCCAAGGTGAGTCCCTAGACCATGCTGCAGGCTCTGCACTCCAGCTTTGGGTGCTTGTTGGTGTGGGTGCTATGCTTCCATGGATTTCTGGGGACTATGGACCTTGTGCCCCCAGCTGTGATGGTGAAGCCAAAAGTAAGATAAATCTTTGGTTGGCCTTTCCTGGACAGGAAGGAGCTCACCCATTACCTGGTGCTGAGCCACCAATGATCTGATAGACCTGTGTGTGGATGGCTGGGCTAGAGGCCTTCCCATCATCCTGGTGAAGCAGGACGCAGCCATGTGAAAAGGATTCATATGAGATGATATCTAATTAGGGCTTCTTAGAAGAGGAAGCCCTGAGCTTCGCCTCAAAGGACAGGTAGGATTTGCATGGAGGCAGCAAAGAGGAAAGGCATTCCAGGTGAGTGACATGAAAATCCACTGGTCTTGGAATCAGGAGATCTGGTTTGAGTCTTGGCTCCACAGCTCACTAGCTGTGTGAACTTGCTCAAGTCACTTAACCTCTCTGAGCCTTGGTTTCTTTATCTGTACAATGGACATGATAATGCCACACTTGTCATTAGGATTAAATGAGATTGCCTTTATAAATCATCCTAGCCAGGGCCTGGGACCTAGGAAGCACCTAGGAAATGGTAAATCTGTGGGAGAGAAAGCACATGGACAAGCAGGGCTCAGCTCAGGGTCCATGGGCAGGGCCCACGAGTGGGCTTCTGAAACTACATTTAAAAGTTAGTGTATTTGTTCTCCTTTTCTGGAATGAAGATTTTGTAGATTTATCAGACTCTCAAAAGAGTCCATTAACCTGAAAAAGATAAAGAACCATCAATGTAGAGCTTTAGACTTTACAAAGTGTAACTGCTCATTATCTCACTTGAACCCACATGAGCCCCACTTGATAAGTTGAGCTGTTATTATTATTATTCACATTTGACAGTTGAAATAATGGTCTTAGGGACCAAGGACCGTGGTGGACTCTGGACTCTTGTGGGTAGCTTCTCCGCCATCTTTCCCTTTTTCCCTTCCCAAGAGCTCCAAATTCCCATTGGAATTCCTTGTACTTCCGTGAAAACAGGCCCTTCCCCAGGACCAAGGGCCCAGGAAGGTTGACCAGCATATTTGATCTCAGGGGCTGCTCTGATTGGTTCAGGCATGAACATGTGACTCAGCGGTCCAATCAGAGTGAATCTCCAATTTTTAACCATGAATTCTCGGACATATATTTATTTTATCTTCCTATGGACTATATGTAAGTAAAGGGACTGCTACAGCCACTTTGCTCTCATAAGCTCTCATAAAGTTGACCCAGAGGAAGCAGATAATCACAGAGAAGAGGGCCGTATTCCTGATCAAGCTGTCCAAATTAACTCTGGGCTTCTTCAGACACATGAATCATATATTTTATGTTATTTGCAACCCAAACCTCCTAGTCAATATAGGTGCCTCAAGCAAGGTCACACAAGACATTGTTGACAGAACTGGGTTGTGAACCCTACATGCTCTGGCTCCCATTAACAACCATTTAGTTCAACCCTTCACCAGGTGGTCATGACCTTTCCCAGGCTTGCTGACAGCTCAGCCTGCCTCACCTCTTGAGGGAGAAGGTCCTAGGAATTCACTTCTTGATGGGCAAACAATGTTTTTAAAATCAGGTACCAAAATCCTAGGTGGCTTCTCTCACAAATTCCAAGAAAGAACTTATGGAGCTAAGATTTGGTGAACTGATCTACCCCTTCCAGGAACTCCTGATCTCTCAAAGCCTAGACAGAAGGGATGAGCAGTGTTACTGTTCTGCCCACATTCTGCTCACTCCTCCATCAAATGCACATTGAATGCCTCCTATGGGCAGGCCCTGTGCTGGTTGTGGGCTGCATTGCACTGAAACATATACACGGCCTGCCTGTGTGGCTTCTGCCAGTGGAACTTTCTGGTGTTGGTGAGCTCAGAGGGGGCTTTGTGTGTGTTGGAGTGTGAGGGCAGGAACTGCTCATTCAGACTGAGGAGGTGTGTCCTTGGGGAACTGCCAGCACCTGGTTTGCACTGTGGCTCTGCAGGGGACCCAAAGTCCATGTGCAGCTGTCAAAAGCCCTCACACGTATGTGTTGTGTGTGCTGTAGTGGACGAGTGTGGCTGTGGCTTGGGCAGGGCATTGGTCGGAGTGACTGGATCTTGGCCAAGTGCATTAAATGCTCAGAACCTTAGTTTTCCTTATGATAAATGTATACATGCCCTTTATATTGTTCTTGTGATTCCTAAGGTAATGTCGGTGAATGCATGTTCTAGTAACCAGTGTCTAGTCGATGCTCCATAGATTTAAGTATCATTTTCTATGTTACCTTTACAGCACGGTTCCTCCATCCAAATTCATGAAAAAAAAAAAAAACCAAAAAAACCTTCCCCCTAAAAGCCTAGACTGAACGTTATTAGGAAAGAAAATCATCATTTCCTGAATCAACCCTGCCCTAAATCATGAAGTTTAATCCCAGGGACTTATTTGCATGCCTTGTGTCTTTGGGATCATGCTGTCATTACAGCAGTTGGTGTGAGGTCAGCTGAAGGGAGGGTTAAGGAGGAATGAGCTGACCTGCTCTAAACATGGCTCTGTGCTTAGCAGCAGCTGTGTGACCTTGGGCAAGACATTTTATCTCTCTGAGCCTCAGTTTCCTCTTATGTAAAGTGGAGATGATTTTTACTTACTGCTGTGAATTTTGGCAGAGGTTTTGCTAGAGTTGGGTAGAGGTCAGATTTTTCCAAAAAGGCAACCTCACTGGATCAGATGTATGTTTCTTTCTCTGTGTTATCTGTTCTCTTAGAGGTAAATGCATCTTTCCCCCATCAGAACACTTTGGGATTGATTAGGAGCAAAGTAACTTGAGAAAGAAGGGCCAAAGGAATAGGTGGCACCAGGCCATGGCAGAACTTCAGCCACATTTGTGACTCTGGATGGCCAGCACAGCTCTGAGCGCTTCACCTGCTGGGTAAAAGCACAGCTTCCTCCAGGACTGGCCACTCTTCCAGGGCGGGTGGGTGGCTGCAGCCTCAAGCAAAACACAGACCCTGAAGAAGGTGGCCATCTCTGCTCTACTTAACCCTCTATATGAGGCCTCTCTGGGGAGACTTGAGGCAGCCCAGCTTCTGGTTCCCATCTCTAGTGCTGTTGCAGGATCACATGGGAGATGGATGGGAATGCACTCAAAAAATGCTAGGCCTCCTGTCTTCTCAACACTTGAGATTTGACTGCAGGTGTGAGCCTGTGGGTTCCCTCTCCCCATGTCAGCCTGGAGGATAACTCACTCTCCAGAGATAGGAAAGATTTTACATCTAACTTAGAAATTAGAGTACCATGTTATAAACAAAACAAAATGAAACAAAATGCATTTTCTTGTCATTTTGACTCATTGGGGCAGGGGTGTGTGTGTAGGTCGTGAAGGGTTGGGTCGGCTGGGAGATTGTGGTCCCCACGGGGTGGTGGTGAGTGCATCCCCTCAGGTTATGCCCGCGGCAACAAGAGCTCATTTCCAATGGCTTTCGGAGCTTAGTGCAAGATACCAGATGAGTTGGGTTTCTCAGTCCAAGGCCAAAGCCTGTGCTTCCCCTCCAAAGTCTTGGGGGATCCCTCAGATATTTAAAGTGGACCCAGACAACAAAGCTTTAATATAGTTGCACCCCCCAAATGGTAAGTGTCCAAGTGTGGGTTTTATTTTTCTCATTTGCAGGTGGGGGTGGGAGGGGCTGCTGGTTCTTTAGAGTCTTTTCATTTCCAGAAGAGGATTTATCCCCACTTCCCTTCTTTAAGTGTGGGCAAAAGGGGGGGAAAATAGAAACACACACAGTGATGTGTCTATGTGACAAAAAGAGAAGGGCACAAACAGAAAGCCAAGGAGGGGAGAAGAAATCTAAGAAAACAGAAAACAAAACAAAAAGATTCAGAGGAAACTAGCAGAAAGAGGAAAAGCTACCCTCAGTGTCAGGCTGTTGGAAGGGTGAGCTTTTTCCATCTCATCAGGGTGAGTGAGGAAGGTCAGTGTGTGTACGGGCCAGTGGGGCTGGTGAGGGTCGGGGCAGCTGGGCAGACAGAGATGGTGAGGATGGGAGAGAGGGTGGGGGAGGGAAAGCCAGCACAGGAAGCCTGCACCCGGGGCAAGGGCAGGTGAATGAGGGTGTAGGACCAGGAGCAAAGTGAGATAGAAGAAAAGAGACACCTTCCCTGGCACTACCACCAGAGTGGTATTAGCTTGGGTCCTGGGGGAGTGATGGGAGGGGCCCCGGCTCTGGTCTTCTGGAACCGCTTTGCCACCTGCATGCACTGGATCCTGAAAGGGGATGGAGAGCATCTTCCCCTGGTTGTAGCCACTCCCTAGATGCTCACCAGCTATGCTCGCCCCCAGAACTAGTGAATGGAGAGTGGATGCTTACCATTCGGTGGAACTGAGTCCTCTTGGCTGACAGGTGGTGGACTGTCCCGGGAAAGTGGAGGGGATGCACAGGGCACCCAGATCCACCCACCTTCTCTTCCTAATGTAGACCATTCCCAGGGCTTGGAGCATCTCCATGAGAGGTTTCAAGCTCTCTTATATTTTGGGAAATGCTTTTAGTTACAAAACAAACAGTTCTATTATTATGCAATAAAACTTGCTGGATCCCCAGTTCCATGAAGATTGAATTGTCCTGTTGTGGACATTGCCTTAGTCCCCTGTTCTGTGGCTGGTGTCCAAGATCCTGAGGCAGGTCTGCATACCCCTTCCTAGGCTGACCCTGCAACCTAAGGCATCAGGCAGTTGTTGGTAAAGGCTTCCTTCCTTTATATGTCCAGCAGGGGACTCTGCTGGCCTTAGGCAGAAATGACGAGGGCACACGGTTTCTTTGGCTTGTTTGAAACATTGGAATTTATGGCCAAGAGTGAACTCTCTATTGATCCTTTTCTATACTCTTCAGAATTCATTTTGTTCCCTCTGAAAAGCAAGTTTCTTCTGAAAGCAGAAGAAGCATCAGTGATTTAATTGAACAGACCTATGACAAGGGTCTTTAATAGAAGAAGTTCCTAATAGGAGAGTCCAGGGATCTTGGCACTGACAAAGTGTGTCTATTTTTCCACCTAGATGTGGGCCTGAGTTGCCTCAAATTTTAATTCTTTGGATGCTGTAGATGTGTTTTCCCCTGGGGTATCTGTGTGTATGTGTATGTGTGTAGAGGGAGGGGCAAGTGGCAGAGACAACTAATGCTCCACAGTTTCCAGAAGACACTGCTAAATTCCATTCGCCCACCTCCATAGATGTGGGGTGTGGCCGTGTGAGAGAGTTCCAAGCAATGGAAGCGATAGTGTCACCTCCAGGACTCAGCACCCCAGACCTCCCACGCCCTTTCCCCTTCCTGGCAGGTGGAATGGAGGTGACCCCACAGGTGCCTTCTTAGGTCGGGTTCCCTGGAAACAGATGGAGATGGAGGTCCATGGATGGTAAGTGTCCTAGTGTGGGTTTTTTTTTCTCATTTGCAGGTGGGGGTGGGAGGGGCTGCTGGTTCTTTAGAGTCTTTTCATTTCCAGAAGAGGAGTTATCCCCACTTCCGTTCTTTAAAGTGTGTGCGAAAGGGAGGAAAAAATAGAAACACACACAGTGATGTGTCTATGTGACAAAAAGAGAAGGGCACAAGCAGAAAGCCAGGGAGGGGAGAAGAAATCTCAGAAAACAGAAAAAAAAAATGTCAGAGGAAACTCAGAAAGAGGAAAAGCCTCTTTCAACTGAGTTCAGCTCCAACAGAGGCCTCGGCAGATCCCCTGGGGCCACTCTGAAGCTGGGCTGGCCCTTCAGAAATGCCCCAAATTGAGGAAAGGGGGCTTTTGTACCCCAAGTCACTGTATGTGATGTGGGCTTTCTCCAGGGAGGGTATTGCCTCAGGGGAGGCAGAACCTTTTGGCAATACCCCGAGAGCATCTTGGCTGTGAGCCCCCCTTAAGAGAAGACATTCATCAGCACTCAGGCCCTAAGGGGGATCTTGGGGTGTCCTCAGCACCCACTGCGGTGACAGTGGAGCCTGAAATGAATGTGGCAGAGCTGTGTTGGCCAGGGTTCCTGAGTGTCTCCTGTGTACTCTCACGGGAGGTGAGGCAGAAGATGGAGGCGTGAGGGAAGGCACACACTGCTCTGGTTCCCAGTGAGATTGGCCCTTTAATTTTCTAAATATCCAGTGAAAGGGTAAGTCTGTCATAAAGAAAAGCAACTGCAGTGGAAGTTGCTGGAAGAAAACTTGTTGGTATCCAGGGATTGCCATCTTGTGGCTTCCTCCAGATGGCCAGGTTTGGGCGCCCACACGTGGATACCTCTCTTTACCTCTTGTTATTCACAAGTTAGATGTTAGCCTGTGCTTGGCAGACTCATCTGAGTTTCTTCTGCTGTTGGCGTCCATAGCTCTAAATAATAGGCAGAAACCCATTGTTCTTTATTAATTTATCTAGTAATTATTTATTTCGCACTATGGAAGGTAAGCTTTTAGTACTCAAACATCAGGCCCTGCATCTATCTCCCCTCTCCCTCCATCTCAATAAAGTTAAATCATTATTTTGGGTTCAGTCAGTATTCCCTTGTTTACTACTATGATTATGTAAATTTTGCTCATAGGTGATCTTACTTATGTTCTATAATTACATTTCATTTCTTGTGCAGTGTTTAACTTTTCTAGGAGTTAATTATTGACTTAAAAATTGATTAGTTTTCTATGTATTTGTGCTAATTCTCCCCCTACCTGTGAGCTATCTGCAAGCCCCTCTCAATCTGGTGTGGCAATTAAGTGCTCTGTTAGTTCTTGGCAACTTCCCTCTTGGAGCCCTCCACTCTCAAACATCCATCTGGACAGGTTGCTGCAGGCCACCTACACAGCTGCCTCCCAGACACTTCCCTTCACTATTCTTATCTGAGCTTTATAAGAGCCTGAGAAAATGTTTGAGATATGAGAAAAAACTATTGGCTCCCAAAATAAAATTGCAAATTAGAAATAAACAAACATTTAATTAAATTGCATAATATCGTGTCAGCTAGTCAACTGCAACTCAACTCAACTCATTCCTCTAAGCAGCTCTCTGACTCTGATCCAACCTGCATACATGGCTGGATCCTGAGAGGTCCCTGAAGACACCCACAATGCAGTTCTCCAGTTCCTTCATGCAGGTGGAGTTGCCGTGGCAAAGAGAAAGGTCTTCATGTGTTTGGCACTGATTCAAACCCATCCTCACAGAGAAGGGTTACCAAAGGGAAGCCCAGAATTTTTGGAGTTATCTTCTTGTTATCCACATATCTAACTCCTTGCTTCATTTTCTCACCTGCCACTGTAACCAACCTCGCTTCTCTGGTGTGATCCACCATGCAGTTTCTAAGATGTGTATCCATTTTTAACTCCATCCTTTATCTCTCCTCCTTGGACAGGGATTCTACAAATGATCTTGTGGGTGTCAACTTTGCTGACCAAAGTGGCCTCCAACTCCTCCCTCTGCCTAGGCTTAGCTCCTCCTTCGGCCACAAGGTAAGGGCAGATCAAGAAAGCAATCTTTCCGACTGTCCTCCTCCTGGGGGGTGCCTTCTCCTTCCAGTGTGACTGTCCGCTCCTTTTCACTGGCCAGTTCTATGAACGAGTCCCATTTGCTGCTTGTGGATTAAAAATAAGGAATGGGTGCGGCACCTTCAAGGTGGTGGAGGAGTAAGACATGGAGATCACCTCCCTTCCCACAAATACATCAGAAATACATCTACATGTGAAACAGCTCCTACAGAACACCTACTGAATGCTGGCAGAACACCTCAGACTTCCCAAAAGGCAAGAAAATCCTCACGTACCTGGGCAAAAGAAAAAAGAATAAAACAGAGACAAAAGAATAGGGACGGGACCTGCCCCTCTGGGAGGGAGCTGTGAAGGAGGAAAAGTTTCCACACACTAGGAAGCCCCTTCACTGGCAGGGACGGGGGTGGGGTGGGGGGAAGCTTCAGAACCACCGAGGAGAGCACAGCCACAGGAGTGCAGAGGGCAAACCAGAGAGATTCCCCCACAGAGGATCAGTGCCGACCAGCACTCACCAGCCTGAGAGGCTTGTCTGCTCACCCGCTGGGGCGGGAGGGGCTGGGAGCTGAGGCTCGGGCTTCAGAAGTCAGACCCCAGGGAGAGGACTGGGGTTGGCTGTGTGAACACAGCCTGAAGGGGGATAGTGCACCACAGCTAGCCGGGAGGGAGTCTGGGAAAAAGTCTGGACCTGCCTAAGAGGCAAGAGACCATTGTTTCAGGGTGCACGAGGAGAGGGGATTCAGAGCACCGCCTAAACGAGTTCCGCAGACAGGTGTGAGCTGCAGCTATCAGCACAGACACCAGAGACAGGTGTGAAATGCTAAGGCTGCTCCTGCAGCCACCAAGAAGCCTGTGTGCAAACAGGGTCACTATCCACACCTTGCCTCCTGGGAGCCTGTGCAGCCCACCACTGCCAGGGTCCCGTGATCCAGGGACAACCTCCCCGGGGGAACACATGGCACACCTCAGGCTGTTGCAACGTCATGCTGGCCTCTGCCGCCACAGTCTTACCCCGCATTCCATGCCCCTCCCTTCCCCCAGACTCAGCGAGCCAGAGCACCCTAACCAGCCGCTCCTTTAGCTCCCTCCTGTCTGGGTGAAGAACAGACACCAGAGGGCGACTTCCATGCAACGGCAGGGCCAAATCCAAAGCTGAATCCCAGGAGCTGTGCGAACTAATAAGAGAAAGGGTAACTTCTCCCCGGAGCCTCAGAAGCTGTTGATTAAATCCCCACAGTCAACTTGATGTACCCTGCATCTGTGGAATACATGAATAGACAATGAGCCATCCCAAAATTGAGGCGGTGGGCTTTGGGAGCAACTGTACACTTCGGGTTTGCTTTCTGCATCTAATTTGTTTGATTTTATGTTGATCTTAGTTTAGTATTTAGAGCTTATTATCATTGGTAGATTTGTTTATTGATTTGGTTGCTCTTTTCCTTCTTTTTCTTTATATATATACATATATTTTTTTCCTTTTTCCCTTTTTGTGAGTGTGTATGTGTATGCTTCTTTGTGTGATTTTGTCTGTATAGGTTTGCTTTTACCATTTGTCCTAGGGTTCAGTCTGTCCTTTTTTTTTTTTTTTTTTTTAGTATGGTTTTTAGCACTTGTCATCATTGGTGGATTTCTTTATTGGTTTGGTTGCTCACTTCTTTCTTTTTTAAATTATTTTAATTGTTTTAAATAATATTTTTAAAACTTTTTACTTTAATAACTTCATTTTCCTTTCTTTCTTTCTTTCTTTCTTTCTTTCTTTCTTTCTTTCTTTCTT
>NW_021703772.1:107175488-107205622 GCF_005190385.1 Monodon monoceros | reverse complement strand
CTTTCTTTCTTTCTTTCTTTCTTTCTTTCTTTCTTTCTTTCTTTCTTGTTTTGCCCTACCTTTTCATCTGAGCTGTGTGGCTGACAGGGTCTTGGTGCTCTGGACAGGTGTCAGGCCTGAGCCTTTGAGGTGGGAGAGCTGAGTTTAGGACATTGGTCAACCAGAGACCTCCCAGACCCACATATCAATTGGCAAGAGCTCTTCCAGAGATCTCAATCTCAACACTAAGTCCCAGCTCCACTCAACGACCAGCAAGCTCCAGTGCTGGACACCCTATGCCAAACAACTACCAAGACAGGAACACAAACCCACCCATTAGCAGAAAGGCTACCTAAAATCATAATAAGTTCACAGACACCACAAAACACACCATTGGATGTGCTGCTGCCCACCAGAAAGACAAGATCCCACATCATCCACCAGAACACAGGCACCAGTCCCCTCCACCAGGAAGCCTACACAAGCCACTGAACCAAAATTACCCACTGGAGGCAGACACCAAAAGAAATAGGAAATATGAACCTGCAGCCTGTGAAAAGGAGACACCAAACACAATAAGTTAGGCAAAATGAGAAGACAGAGAAATACACAGCAGATGAAGGAGCAAGGTAAAAATACACCAGACCAAACAAATGAAGAGGAACTAGGCAGTCTACATGAAAAAAGAATTCAGAGTAATGATAGTAAAGATGATCCAAAATCTTGGAAACAGAATGGAGAAAATACAATAAACGTTAAACAAGGACCTAGAAGAACTAAAGAGAAAATAAAAAATGAGGAACAACACAATAAGTGAAATTAAAAATTCTCTAGAAGGAATCAGTAGCAGAGTAACTGAGGCAGAAGAACGGATATGTGACCTGGAAGCTAAAATAGTGGAAATAACTATCACAGAGCAGAATAAAGAATCAAAAGAATTGAGGACAGTCTCAGAGACCTATGGGACAACATTAAACACATTGATATTCAAATTATACGGGTCCCAGAAGAAGAAGAGAACAAGAAAGGGATTGAGAAAATATTTGAGGAGATTGTAGTTGAAAACTTCCCCAATATGGGAAAAGAAATAGTCAGTCAAGTCCAGGAAGCACAAAGAGTACCACACAGGATAAATACAGGGAGAAACACACCAAGAAACATAATAATCAAACTAACAAAAATTAAATACAAAGAAAAAAATTAAAAGCAGCAAAGGAAAAGCAAGAAATAACATACAACACAATCCCCAGAAGGTTAACAGCCCTGGACCCAGAAACATCCAATAGGAATGAAGTCCTAAGTTGGGATCGGATAAGACTGAGATCTGCTTGGAGAGGCCAGGAATAGGTAGAGCAGAGAACAGTGACATCTGCATCTGAAAGAGTGAGAAGACAGCTTGTTATCAAGTTTGGAGATTGAGCCCAGGGCCTTGAAAAGGGGTAATACCATCAAACTAACTTTTGTGGAGGCCTTATAACATGTTGGGTACTAAGCGTTGCTCATTTAGTACTCACAATTGTCCAGTGCAAACTGTGCATAATTATTCTCACTTTTTTGATGAGAAAACTGAGAATGGAGAACTTGGTGCCCTAACCAGGATCACAGCATTAGTAAGTGAAAAATCAGTATTTAACTGCAGTTCTACCTGCTTCTCAACTTGAGTCTCAAATACTCTGCCTTTGTGTTATCTGCTCTGATTATTACAGCAGAAGAATGGGGTGGTTGAGTCAGTGATAGCTTCAGGAGTGCAGTGATAGTGATAACAATAGTGATAATAAATGGTGATGATGAAACATGTTAAAGACTAACATGATTAGTCTTTAGTCCCATGCCAGGAACTCCTAGGGCCTTCTGCACATCTTCACTTTCCTCCACACTTTTGGAAGCAAAAACTGAGTCATTCACTTAGGAGGGTGTCTTGCACAAAGCAAATTAAACAATTCTCATTGCTCCTACTGCCCTCAATTTGATTTCAGTTAAAGTACTGGTTCTTTAGTACATACTTGCTCTTAGCTATATCAGGACTTTATTCAAAAGTCACTCTAGGGTTGATCTTCAAAAGAATTCTGTCAAACTCATACAGCTCAAAAAAAATCCAATAAAAAAATGGACAGAAGATCTAAATAGACATTTCTCCAAAGAAGACATACAGATGGCCAACAGGCACATGAAAAGATGCTCAACATCTCTAATTATTAGAGAAAAGCAAATCAAAACTACAGTGAGGTATCACCTCACACTGGTCAGGGTGGCCATCATCAAGAAGTCTACAAATAATAAATGCTCGAGAGGGTGTGGAGAAAAGGAACCCTCCTACATGGTGGGAAAGTAATGATAAATTGGTGCAGCCACTATGGAAAACAATATGGGGTTCCTTAAAAAACTAAAAATAGAGCTAACATGTGATCCAACAATCCCCCTCTTAAGCATATATCTGGAAAAAACAAAAACTATAATTTGAAAAGATACATACACCCCAAAGTTCATAGCAGCACTATTTACAATAGCCAAGACATGGAAGCAACCTAAATGTCCATTAACAAATGAATGGATAAAGAAAATGTGGTATATACATACAACAGAATATTACTCAGCCATAAATAAGAATGAAATAATGACATTTGCAGCAACATGGATGGACCTAGAGATTATCATACTAAGTAAAGTAAGTCAGACAGAGAAAGACAAATATATCACTTATATTTGAAATCTATGATTTTTACATCTTTACTGGAGTATAATTGCTTTACAATGGTGTGTTAGTTTCTGCTTTATAACAAAGTGAATCAGTTATACATATACATATGTTCCCATATCTCTTCCCTCTTCCGTCTCCCTCCCTCCCACCCTCCCTATCCCACCCCTCCAGGCGGTCACAAAGCACCAAGCTGATCTCCCTGTGCTATGCGGCTGCTTCCCACTAGCTATCTACCTTACGTTTGGTAGTGTATATATGTCCATACCTCTCTCTTGCTTTGTCACAGCTTACCCTTCCCGCTCCCCATATCCTCAAGTCCATTCTCTAGTAGGTCTGTGTCTTTATTCCTGTCTTACCCCTGGGTTCTTCATGACCATTTTTTCCCTTAAATTCCATATATATGTGTTAGCATACGGTATTTGTCTTTCTCTTTCTGACTTACTTCACTCTGTATAACAGACTCTAGGTCTAAAAAAAAATGATACAAATGAACTTATTTACAAAACAGAAACAGACTCACAGTCATAGAAAACAAACTTATGGTTACCAAAAGGGAAAAGGGGAAGGGATAAATTAGGAGTTTGAGATGAACAGATACACACTACTATATATAAAATAGATAAACAATAAGGACCTACTGTATAGTACAGGAAACTATACTCAATACCTTGTAATAATCTGTAATGGAAAAGAATCCATATATATGTATATGTATACATATATTTGAATCTCTTCATTGTACCCATGAAATCAATACAACATTGTAAATGAACATTGTAAAAAAGAATCCTATTGAATTGGACATCAGAAAAATGATGGAAGTGGCAGCTCCAAGCTCTTGTTTCCCACAAAAACATTAAAAAGCAGGTGAAAACTTAAAGAACCAACTTTACTGGAATTCTGGAAAAAAGGATTAAATGCTTACAGCAACTAAGTGAATGCTGAATCAAGAAAAAGGCAACCTAAAAATGTTCTTGGTATTCAAAACAATACCTGTCAAAAGGTGACCACAAGCTAAGGAACAGATTTCGTTGACCACCCAAGATAGATAATACAGTCTATGAAAAAATTGTTTGGAAAATTGACTAAAGAGACTACAGCAATCAAAAAAATTAGAAAACTCTGAAGTAAAGAGAGAATTTCATTTCCATAGTTACCACATTAAAATATTCAAATGTCAGTGTTTAACAAAAAAATCACAAGGCATACAAAGAAACAGGAACAAATGACCCATCAAAGAATAAAATAAGTAGAAAGAAACCATCCCAGAGGAAGACTAGACATTGAGCTTACTAGACAGACTTTAAAACAATTGTTTTAAGTATTCTCAAAGAGTAAAAGAAAAACATGGACAAAGAACCAAAGGAAATCAAGAAATGAAGTAAGAAAAAATGAGAATATCAATAAAGAGATATAATCTAGTAAAAAGAAAAACAAATTTTGGAAGTGAAAAGTAGAATGACTGAAAAGAAAAATAAGCTTAAAAGGGTTCAGTAGCAGATTTTAGCAGGCAGAAGAAAGTATCAGTGAACTTGAACATAGGACAATTGAAATCATAAAGTATGGGGAGCAAAAAAAAGAGTAAAGTAATATGAACAGATCTTAAAGGATATGTGGGACACCATCAGGGACGCCAATATATGTGTTATAGAAGTCCCAGAAGGGAAAGACATAGGGAAAGGAGCAGATAGAATATTTGAAGAAATAGTGTTTTGTTTGTCAAAGGATATTATCAAGAAAGTAAAATGACAAATTACAGAATGGGAGAAAATAGTTAAGATTCAGACAACTGTTTACTGTCTAGAACTTATAAAGAACGCTTACAACTCAACAACTAGGCAAATAACCCTAGCTGTATGTAAAAACAATTGGTGAGACATTTCTTAAAAGAAGATATATAGGAGATTTGTTCAAGATGGCAGAGTAGAAGGACGTGATCTCACTCCCTTTTGCAAGAACACCAGAATCACAGCTAACTGCTGAACAATCAATGACAGGAAGACACTGGAACTCACCTAAAAAGATACCCCACATCCAAAGACAAAGGAGAAGCCACAATGAGATGGTAGGAGGGGTGCAATCACAATAAAATCAAATCCCATAACTGCTGGGTGGGTGACTCACAAACTGGAGAACACTTATACCACAGAAGTCCACCCACTGGAGTGAAGATTCTGAACCCCACATCAGGCTTCCCAACCTGGGGGTCTGACAATGAGAGGAGGAATTCCTAGAGAATCAGACTTTGAAGGTTAGTGGGATTTGATTGCAGGACTTCGACAGGACTGGGGGAAAGAGAGACTCCACTCTTGGAGGGCACACACAAAATAGTGTGCACATTGGGACCCAGGGGAAGGTGCAGTGACCCCAGGGGAGACTTCTGGTGTTGGAGGGTCTTCTGCAGAGGTGGGGGGTGGCTCTGTCTTACTGTGAGGACAAGGACACTGGCAGCAGAAGTTCTGGGAAGTACTCATTGGGGTGAGCCCTCCCAGAGCCCACCATTAGCCCTACCAAAGAGCCCAGGTAGGCTCCAGTGTTGGGTTGCCTCAGGCCAAACAACCAACAGGGAGGGAACCGAGCCCCACCCATCAGCAGTCAAGTGGATTAAAGTTTTACTGAGCTCTGCTCACCAGAGCAACAGCCAGCTCTACCCACCACCAGTTCCTCCCATCAGGAAACTTGCACAAGCCTCTTAGATAGCCTCATTCACCAGAGGGCAGACAGCAGAAGCAAGAAGAACTACAATCCTGCAGCCCATGGAACAAAAACCACATTCACAGAAATATAGACAAGATGAAAAGACAGAGGACTATGTACCAGATGAAGGAACAAGATAAAATCCCAGGAAAACAACTAAATGAAGTGGAGATAGGCAACCTTCCAGAAAAAGAATTCAGAATAATGATAGTGAAGATGATCCAAGACCTCGGATAAAGAATGGAGGCAAAGATCAAAAAGATGCAAGAAATGTTTAACAAAGACTTAGAAGAGCTAAAGAACAAACAAACAGAAATGAACAATACAATAACTGAAATGAAAATTACACTAGAAGGAATCAATAGCAGAATAACTGAGGCAGAAGAACAGATAAGTGACCTGGAATACAGAATGGTAGAATTCACTGCTGCAGCACAGAATAAAGAAAAAAGAATGAAAAGAAATGAAGACAGCCTAAGAGACCTCTGGGACAACATTAAACACAACAACATTCACATTATAGGGGTCCCAGAAGGAGAAGAGAGAGAGAAGGTACCCGAGAAAATATTTGAAGAGATTATGGTTGAAAACTTCCCTAATGTGGGAAAGGAAATAGCCACCCAAGTACAGGAAGCAGAGAGAGTCCCATACAGGGTAAACTCAAGGAGAAACATGCCGAGACACATAGTAATCAAATTGGCAAAAATTAAAGACAAAGAAAAATTATTGAAAGCAACAAGAGAAAAATGACAAATAACATACAAGGGAACTCCCATAAGGTTAACAGCTAATTTCTCTGCAGAAACTCTACAAGCCAGAAGGGAGTGGTATGATATCCTTAAAGTGATGAAAAGGAAGAACCTACAACCAAGATTTCTTTACCCGGCAAGGATCTCATTCAGATTCAATGGAGAAACCAAAAGCTTTACAGACAAGCAAAAGCTAAGAGAATTCAGCACCACCAAACTAACTCTACAACAAATGCTAAAGGAACTTCTCTAAGTGGGAAACATAAGAGAAGAAAAGGACCTCAAAAACAAACCCATAACAATTAAGAAAATGGTCATAGGAACATACATATCGATAATTACCTTAAACATGAATGGATTAAATGCTCCAACCAAAAGACACAGTCTTGCTGAATGGATACAAAAACAAGACCCACATATATGCTGTCTACAAGAGACCCACTTCAGAACTAGGGACACATACAGACTGAAAGTGAGGGGATGGAAATAGATATTCCATGCAAATGGAAATCAAAATAAAGCTGGAGTAGCAATACTCATATCAGATAAAATGGACTTTAAAATAAAGATTGTTATAAGAGACAAAGAAGGACAGTACATAATGATCAAGGGATCAATCCAAGAAGAAGATATAACAATTATAAATATATATGCACCCAACATAGGAGCACCTCGATACATAAGGCAACTGCTAACAGCTCTAATAGTGAAAATCGACAGTAAGACAATAATAGTGGAGGACTTTAACACCTCACTTACACCAATGGACAGATCATCCAAACAGAAAATTAATAAGGAAACACAAGCTTTAAATGACACAATAGACCAGATAGATTTAATTTATATTTATAGGACATTCCATCCAAAACCAGCAGATTACACTTCTCAAGTGCGCACAGAACAGATCACATCTTGGGTCACAAATCAAACCTCAGTAAATTTAAGAATATTGAAATCATATCAAGCATCTTTTCTGACCACAACACTATGAGATTAGAAATGAATTCCAGGGAAAAAAACGTAAAAACCACAAACACATGGAAGTTAAACAATACGTTACTAAATAACCAAGAGATCACTGAAGAAATCAAAAAGGAAATGAAAAAATACCTAGAGACAAATGACAATGAAAACACGACGATCCAAAACCTATGGGATGCAACAAAAGCAGTTCTAAGAGGAAAGATTATAGCTATACAAGCCTACCTCAACAAACAAGAAAAATCTCAAATAAACAATCTAACCTTACACCTAAAGGAACTAAAGAAAGAAGAAGAAACAAAACCCAAAGTCAGCAGAAGGAAAGAAATCATAAAGATCAGAGCAGAAACAAATGAAATAGAAACAAAGAAAACAATAGCGAAGATCAATAAAACTAAAAGCTAGTTCTTTGAGAAGATAAACAAAATTGATAAGCCATTAGCCAGACTCATCAAGAAAAAGGGAGAGGACTCAAATCAATAAAATTAGAAATGAAAAAGGAGAAGTTACAAAAGACACTGCAGAAATACAGAGCATCCTAAGAGACTACTACAAGCAACTCTATGCCAATAAAATGGATAACCTGGAAGAAATGGACACATTCTTAGAAAGGTATAACCTTCCAAGACTGAACCAGGAAGAAATAGAAAA
Source organism: Monodon monoceros (assembly GCF_005190385.1). Lineage (NCBI taxonomy): Eukaryota > Metazoa > Chordata > Mammalia > Artiodactyla > Monodontidae > Monodon > Monodon monoceros. Next base: position 107,197,867 of record NW_021703772.1, on the reverse strand, counting down.
TATGAACAGACCAATCACGAGTAATGAAATTGAAACTGTGATTAAAAATCTTCCAACAAATGAAAGTCCAGGACTAGATGGCTTCACAGATGAATTCTATCAAGCATTTAGAAGAAGAGCTAACTCCCATCCTTTTCAAACTCTTCCAAAAATTTGCAGAGGAAGGAACACTGCCAAACTCATTCTATGAGGCCACTCTCACCCTGATACCAAAACCAGAAAAAGATACTACAAAAAAAGAAAATTACAGACCAATATCACTGATGAATATAGATGCAAAAATCTCAACAAAGTGCTAGCAAATTGAATCCAAGAACACATTAAAAGGATCATATACCATGATCAAGTGGGATTTATCCCAGGAATGCAAGGATTTTTCAATATATGCAAATCAATCAATGTGATATACCATATTAACAAATTGAAGTGATCATCTCAATAGACGCAGAAAAAGCTTTTGACAAAATCAACACCCATTTATGATAAAAACTCTCCAGAAAGTGGGCATAGAGGGAACCTACCTCAACATAATAAAGGCCATATACAACAAACCCACAGCAAACATCATTCTCAATGGTGAAGCACTGAAAGCATTTCCTCTAAGATCAGGAACAAGACAAGGATGTCCACTCTCAGCACTATTATTCGACATAGTTTTGGAAGTCCTAGACATGGCAATCAGAGAAGGAAAAGCAATAAAAGGAGTACAAATTGGAAAAGAAGAAGTAAAACTGTCACTGTTTGCAGATGACATGATACTATACATAGAGAATCCTAAAAGTGCCACCAGAAAACTACTAGAGCTAATCAATGAATCTGGTAAAGTTGCAGGATACAAAATTAATGCACAGCAGTCTCTTGCATTCCTATATTTATGATGAAAAATCTGAAAGAGGAATTAAGGAAACACTCCCATTTACCATTGCAACAAAAAGAATAAAATACCTAGGAATAAACCTACCTAGGGAGACAAAAGATCTGTAGGCAGAAAACTATAAGACACTGATAAAAGAAATTAAAAATGATACTAACAGATGGAGAGATATACCATGTTCTTGGATTGGAAGAATCAATATTGTGAAATTGACTGTACTACCCAAAGCAATCTACAGATTCAATGCAATCCCTCTCAAATTACCAATGGCATTTTTTACAGAACTAGAACAAAAAATCTTAAAATTTGTATGGAGACACAAAAGACCCTGAATAGCCAAAGCAGTCTTGAGGGAAAAAAGTGGAGTTGGAGGAATCAGGCTCCCTGAGTTCAGACTATACTACAAAGCTACAGTAATCAAGACAATATGGTACTGGCACAAAAACAGAAATATAGATTAATGGAACAAGATAGAAAGCCCAGAGATAAACCCATGTACCTATGGTCAACTAATCTATGACAAGTGAGGCAAGGATATACAATGGAGAAAAGACAGTCTCTTCAATAAGTGGTGTTGGGAAAACTGGACAGCTACATGTAAAAGAATGAAATTAGAACACAGCCTAACACCATGCACAAAAATAAACTCAAAATGGAATAGAGACCTAAATGTAAGACTGGACACTATAAAACTCTTAGAGGAAAACCTAGGAAGAACACTCTTTGACACAAATCACAGCACAGCAAGCTCTTTTTTGATCCACCTCCTAGAGTAATGGAAATAAAAACAAAAATAAACAAATGGAACCTAATGAAACTTAAAAGCTGTTGCACAGCAAAGGAAACCATAAACAAGATGAAAAGACAGCCCTCAAAATGGGAGAAAATATTTACAAATGAATCAATGGACAAAGGATTAATCTCCAAAATATATAAACAGTTCATGCAGTTCAATATTAAAAAAGCAAAAAACCCAATCCAAAAATGGGCAGAAGACCTAAATAGACATTTCTCCAAAGAAGACATACAGATGGCCAAGAAGCATATGAAAAGCTGCTCAACATCACTAATTAGAGAAATGCAAATCAAAACTACAATGAGGTATCACCTCACACCAGTTAGAATGGGCATCATCAGAAAATCTATAAACAACAAATACTGGAGAGGGTGTGGAGAAAAAGGAACCCTCTTGCACTGTTGGTGGGAATGTAAATTGATACAGCCACTATGGAGAACAGTATGGAGGTTCCTTAAAAAAGTAAAAATAGAATTACCATACGATCCAGGAATCCCAGTACTGAGCATGTACCCAGAGAAAACCATAATTCAAAAAGACACATGCACCTCAGTGTTCATTGCAGCACTATTTGCAATAGCCAGGTCATGGAAGCAACCTAAATGCCCATCGACAGACGAATGGATAAAGAAGATGTGGTACGTATATACAATGGAATATTACTCAGCCATAAAAGGGAATGAAATTGGGTCATTTGTTGAGATGTGGATGGATCTAGAGACTGTCATACAGAGTGAAGTAAGTCAGGAAGGGAAAAACAAATATTGTATATGAACACATATATGTGGAACCTAGAAATATGGTACAGATAAACCGGTTTGCAGGGCAGAAATTGAAACACAGATGTAGGGAACAAACGTATGGACACCAAAGGGAGACAGCAGCGGAGGGTGGTGGTGGTGGTGTGATGAATTGGGAGATTGCGATTGACATGTATACACTGATGTGTATAAAATTGATGAGTAATAAGAACCTGCTGTATAAAAAAAAAGTACAATAAAATTCAAATATTCAAAAAAAGAAGAAGATATATAAATGGTCAATAAGCACATGAAAAGCTGCTCAACATCATTAGTCATTAGGGAAATGCAAATCAAAACCAGTGAGTTATTACTTCACACCCACTAAGCTGTCTATGATTAAAAAAAAAAAAAAGGGAAACAACAATTTTTGGTGAAGATATGGAGAGACTGGAACCCTTATACACTGTTGATGGGAATGTAAGATGGTGCAGCCACTGTGGAAAACAGTTTGGCAGTTCTTCAGAAAGCTAAATGTAGAATTACTCTATGACTCAACAATTCTACCCGTAAGTATATACCCCAAATTGAAAAGAGGAACTCATACAGATACTTGTATGCCAATGTTCATTGCAGCATTATTCACAATAACCAACAGGTGGAAACAATCCAAATGTCTATCAACAGAATAGATAAATTAAATGTGTATATACATAAAATGGAATATTTTTCAGCCATAAAAGGAATGAAGTTCTAATGCATGTGATGACATAGATGAATCTTGAAAACATTACACTAAGTGAAATGAGCCAGACAAAAACAGACAAGCAGTGTATAATTCCACTTACATGAAATATCTTGAATAGACAAATTCATAGTGACAATCAGTAGATTAGAATTCAGCAGGGGTTTGGGGTAGGGAAGAATGGGGAGTTATGTCTGATGGTTGCAGAGTTTCTCTTTGTGATGATGAAAAAATTTTGGAAATATATAGTGGTGATAACTGCACAGTATTGTGAATTTAATTAATGCCACTGAACTGTATACTTAAAAATGGTTAAAATGGCAAATTTTATGCTATATATATTTTTCCATGATTTAAACAATTAAAAAGTTAAAAGAAAATTCTGTCATGGACATTGTCAGTTGCTTCCTTCTTCCCAGTACATGCCCAGTTTGGTTCAGGAGGCTAATCCTCCTGAGTGTATCCATGTAACCAGCAGCCAAGAATAGACAAGGGAAAGAGTGGTCCAATCACCATGGTCCCATCCCTTTTGCCCTCTTGCCTGTGATTGGCTTAGGAAGACAGGTTTAAGCCAATCAGTGAATGGGATTCCTTGAGGACTGTTATGGGTGCAGCAGGAGTAGTCAGGGAGCCTAAACGGCCCAATCAGACTGAAGGGAAGAATATTCATTCCATTGTGAGAGGTTCATTTTCTCTCTCCTTTCCTCCTGATGAATATTGAGTGGGGTATATTTTCTAGATAAATGCTTCCTTAGGGAGATATATATGTGGGGTGGGGTGGGGTTGGAGTAGTTATATGAAGAGTGAATAATCTTTTCTCTTCTATTCCTCCACACCTCACTATGAATATTCTAAAGACAGTCAAGGTCATTCATGTTTGGGATTTGTATCATGTAGGTTCCATTGTATGTCCTACTTTGCACAAGCCAGGGGAAAGCATAACTGAGACTCTTGTCAGGGAGCCCTCCTGAGACGGGACCTGTTACTTCCCTGCTGCTGTAGAAGGTGCGCTCACTTCTTTCTGGAGCCTTGGGGATTCTCTCCATAGCTGAAAGTCAGTGTCCCTGCAAAATAAGTCACAGGCACATTGGGGAAATCGTTTGCTTGTTTGTTATGGCACTGCAGAATAAAATGCAGAGGGAGAAAACAGGGGAATACTGGCTTTGTTGTTCTAACAACCTCATATCTTAAGTACTGCAATATATGCCTCAGCTGAGCTTACTGCTGTGTGATTGATTCTACCTGACTAGTTCTCCACTGGGTCCCCTCCATCAGAGACAGGCCAGCAGGGGTCTGTCTGGGCATGCTTATCTGGATGAGTATTTGTTTCTTCTTTTGCTCTATCTTCTCTGTGGGGGAAATGGTAAGGGGGCTGACAACTTCCCCATCTGTCCGAGCGCCTCTTACTCTGCTGATGTTACCAGTGAACAATGGAGCTGTCACTCACAGATCTCCCTCTGACATCAGTCAGCTTCCCTGAGGAAAAGATGAATTATTGAATAACTAATGTGGGGACAACTGGGTAGCCATGTGGGAAAAAAAAATAAAGTTAGAACTACAATCTCACTTTACCACAAAATAAATTCCAGATGGGTAAGAGTTTTAAACAGAACAGAATAAAACCATGAAATTACAAGAAACTATGCCAATAAACTTGAACACTCTGACAAAATGGAAACACCTTTAAAAAATTATAAAATGCTATCATTGAGAGGGAAGAAGAAATAGAAAAGCCTAACATTCCAATAGACACTAAATAAAGAGAAAGAATAGTTAAATATTCCCTTCCCCAAAAATGACCAAAAGCCAGATAATTTGTGAGTTTTACTAAGCTACTAATGATGAGATATTCCTTATCTTATTCATTATTCCAGAAAGTAGAAAAGGATATCAAGTCACCCAGCTCATAGTTTAACCACAATTCCAAAATTTCATAAGTACAAAACAAGAAAACTGTAGGCTCATTTCACCTTTTAAAATAAATAGAAACCTTTATTTGATTTTGGAATCAAATTCAATATGCATTAACAAGTTCATTCAACATGCTCATGGAAGGTTTATCTTCCATGTAAGGATGGGCCAAAATTAAAAAACAAAACAAAACCTCTCAATGTCATTATATCAATATAGGCAGGAAAAAACTGATAAAGTTCAACACATCATTATTTTCTAATTAAAAAAATGTATTAATGAATAATGTACTTACAAAAATGTATACAAATCATAAGTGTACATATCAAGTAATTTTCATAAACTGCAAAGCAACCAGCACTCACAATCTTAAATGTCACCACTACACCCCTTTCCTTCAACCCTGACAAGGGCAATATTTGATGTCCCTGTCTTTTTCAATTTAGCCATTCTGGTAAGTTGACAACCATCTAACAATGAAAAACATTTTAGCAAAGTATAGTGTAAGGAAAGAGACTTCCTCAATTTAGTAGAGTTTATAAACCAAAAACCTTTAGCAAACTTCATATTTAATGCAGAAATTTTAGATCCGTTTCCTTTAGAATCAAGAAGAAATTAAGAATGACCTCTCTTGCTGCCAGATTTTACATGGTATTGAAGGTTCTGGAAAATACCATCAGATAAGAAAAGGAACAGCAGTTATAAGAATTGGAAGGATGTAACCCATAGATGTAACCCATAGACTCTATTTATAGATGATTTTCTACATAGAAAACACAACAGAATCAACAGAAAATAATTAAATCTAATATGAAAATTCATTGAGGTTGCTAGATACAAGGTCAATTTATAAAAATCCATAGCATTTACCTTCAACAACAATAACCATCCAAAATACAATATAAAATAAGATATTCACAGTAGTTATAAAGACTATAAATTATCTAGGAATTGAGAGAAACTACACAAAGTTTCAACAGAGGATAATGTAAAACTTAAAGGACATGAAACATCTGAATAAATACTCATGATTGAATAAATTAAGTTCATAACTATAAAGGTGTTAATATTGTCTCTGTTAATCTAACGATTCAATACAATCCCAACAAAAATTCTAGCCTGATATTCTGAGGGCTTCAACAGAATTACTATTAAATTTATAGAAAAGAATACGTATTCATAAATAACTAAGATGATTTTCAGAAAGAAGAGCAAGGAGGGGGATTTATCCTACTACTTATGAAGAGGATTACCAAAGTAAAAACAGTGTGATACTGGTGTAAAACAGGCAAATAGGAATGCTTGATGGCTCAGGGACAAACTCATGCATACATGATATTTGATGAAATATACATATAAATTAACAAATAGAAAATATTGGGGAAACTGGCTACTTACCTTAACTCATATACAAATGGGGAATCCAGCTGCATTAAAGACCTAACTGTGAAAAGTAAAACTATAAAGCTAATGGAAGAAATAAAAGGAGAATAAGCATGATGAAGGGGGTCACACCTCTTTAAAAAGAACAGATTGTTTGCAGAAAAGGAAATACAAATGTCTCTTAAACATAGAAAAAGACTTTCAACTTCACTCAAGATTAAATTAAAGCTATAATGAATACAATTATTTTTTCATTTATCACATTGGCAAAGATGCCAAAGTTCAATAAAGGTTCAGTTGCAGGCAACAGAAACCACCTCGCTGGTTTAAGTAGAAATGGTTTTCATAAGAGAACTGGGTGCTGACAAAATAGTTCAGAGATCTGTAGGAGGAGAATCTAGGTCAGTTTCCCAGGAGACATTCCCAGCCCCCAGAATCACGCTGCCAAGATGGAGAAGTCTGTGGCTACATGATGGGGGTTGGGGGGGGGTAGAGGAAGGAGGTGTGGGAAGGCAGTTGAGAAGGCCAGGCGGAAGACATAGGAGGAGTACCATGCCTCACCCTGCATCCTGCAGGAAAAGGGGGGGGCGGTCAAGGAAGTAAGGGAATGAGAGAGTTTCAAGAAAATTCAGATTAAGTAAAGGACTAAAAGGTACTCAGATTCCACCTGGTCTATTACTTCTGCAAAGAGCATATTTCTTCTCTGGACATTCTCTGAGGGTCCTGCCTCCTCCTAGGTACCAATATTGTCTGCCTGGGGACCGAATAATCCAGCTTCTCATTGGACAAAAGTCACAACTTCCATCTCAGAACATACATAAGCAACATCCCACCAGAATCTGCGATTTCACAGCAGGCACCTGTGAAGGTGAATGCATATTTTTCCCACAATATTTTTGTGACTTTTCCAAATAGCCATCCTTTAGCCATGGACTGCATTTTTAGTTGGGAAGCTTACTCTGGGCAATAGGACCTAGTGTCCTTTCTGATCCTCAGTGTACCATGAAGTAGCCCTCTGTTAGCATACAGCTAACCAAAGTGGCAGCCTCATTTTTCTTTTCAATTTTATGGTGCCTGTAGGTCACCTTTGATCTGCCAGGGCCTAGAACTGAACTCCAGTCATTCCTAGGGATCTGAGGCTGTTCTTTGAACGTGTTGATAAATGCCAAGATTTAAAACAGGCCTTGGAAAAAGATGCACAATAAATACTTAATTCAAGCTGGGACTCAGGCATCAAATGTATTTACCTGGGCAGTGAAATATTTAAGTGACATGCTGCTAAGCTGTTGGTGATCATGGATGACATACTTATTTATGTCCATAAAGGAAAAAAAAAAAAGACCCCAAGCACTTCAAACTGATTGTTTACCTGAGCCTAGAAGAGTGAAGAGAGATGAGCAAAGCTTCTGTGAGCTTGTGGAATTGTCTCTATAGACACATTAAAGCGATGCAGCTTGTAACATCTTTTCGAGAGCCCACCTGCTTAGGGGTGATGGGAGGACTGATGAAGAGGAAAGTATTGCATGATGGGGAAGTCTCAGAAGCAGTCAAGTGGCTCAAATCATTAGTCTGGAGCTTTGAACTGGTTCAAGATTGGCCTTAATTATTAACCTTCTTTAATATTTCAGAGTATCTATAATAAAAGAAGCATGGTGCATTTAATTTATAGTTATGCAGTCAGAGACTGTTAGACCTGAAAAGGACTCAGATCATCTTGGGCAGCTGCTGGCTCCTTTTATCTTCTTCAGAGTAACTGAGAAATACCACTGTTTCTCTTGGTAGCAGTGCTCTTGAAGGCAATGGTTCTCATGGTTGAAGGGTGGGGGTGACCTAAGGGGACGGGGTTGCCCACGAGTAACAAAGTCTCCACTGTTGTGTTGAATTTGAAAAATGCCTCATTTAGGAGATCTCAAATTAAAAAGAATTCATTCAGAGTAAATTTATCATTTATTTTATTTTATTTATTTATATTTTTTGTCTGCATTGGGTCTTTGTTCCTGCGCGCTGGCTTTCTCTAGTTACCACGAGCGGGGGCTACTCTTTGTTGCAGTGCATGGGCTTCTCATTGAGATGGCTTCTCTTGTTGTGGCTCGCGGGCTCTAGAGCACAGGCTCCATAGTTGTGGTGCACGGGCTTAGTTGCTCCGCGGCATGTGGGATCTTCCTGGACCAGGGATCGAATCCATGTCCCCTGCATTGGCAGGTGGATTCTTAACGACTGTGCCACCATTTATTTTATTAATTCGTTTCTTAGCATACAAACAAGCAAGGAACCAATGGCTCCCTGGCTGATATTTTCATCATTAACCCCTTCCCTGAATTCCAAATGTGTGGTGTATGTCCAACAGGCATCTCAAAATTATTTTGGCTGAAACAGGACTCATTTTTTTTTTTACAGTATCTTCCGATTTATTTTTTTTTTAATTTTTATTTTATACTGGAGTATAGTTGATTAACAATGATGTGTTAGTTATAGGTGTACAGCAAAGTGATTCAGTTATCCATACAAGTAGTGAAACAGGACTCTTGACTTATTCTCTCCACTCATTCAGTCTACTCCTCCGTGAGTTATCACCACTGCAGGAAAGGATACCACAGTTTTTAGTGGAGACTGGAAGGATGGTGGCCCATGCCATGTGCTGGCGAAATATTTGGCAATAGTACCACCTGTGATATCTCAAAACTAGACAATTACCCAAGTAATTAAACACTCCTAGTTTAAAGAGAACAGTTCATAAAGCAGAATGTTAATAGTGTGTGTTGGCTGCTATTGGCTGAAAATAAAAGAGAATAGAGTCAAGAAATCTGGGGTCTTGTACACTTGGATGAGGCAATGGATTTTCAGTTCCAAACAGTAAAAATTAACATTGAGAAATGCTTGAGCAAAAGAGGCAGTTAAAACTCAGACTCGTAGCAAGGACCAAAATAAGGGTTTGCTCATCACATTCATTGTTTAAGACATCTGAATGGAATTAAGATGATGATCCATACAAATTTTTAGGTGGCCAAAATAGCTCATGGGAAAGAGACCAAGTGTCTAGATATCTGAAATTAAGGAGGGGTGGGGGGAAAGCATTTCTCAAGAACTCTGGTGTAACAATGGCACATGGAGTTGATTAGAATTAAATCAGTAAATCAGAATTAAATCAGTAAATCAGAATTAAATCAGAAGATGACTATGATTTTAGGTTTTAGAGAGTGATGTACTGCCAAAGAAATGAAAATCTGGACCAAAGTGGTTTGTAACTGAGACTTTATGATCTTTGGACCCCAGACCTTCTATAGAAAGGAGGTAGAGTCAGATGCTCAGCCCTGAAAAAAGGCACATTCTCTAGCACCCTCTTTGGATGCAGCCAGTGAGAATAACAGACAAGGAATGTCCTCCCCAAAGGGCAGAGCCAAGGGTCCCTGGAAGCCCCACATCTGGAACAGAGTTAGGACCTAATTAAGGAACATTTGCCTTCCTGGGTAGGGGGTTCCCCTTGAGTCTCCCCAGCAGGATTTCAGAATCCCAGTGGGCCGTTGTGGCCATGTGTCTCTCACCCTTTCTTAATGGAAGCATGTGTTTTGGTTGCTTCAATCCCTGTCTCTCTACTGTGTGTCTGTGCAGTGGGGGAGGGTGGACAGCTTTTATTTGGGGTTCATGGATCCTGGATCTAGAGGAGCCACATCTAGTCTGGACTCCATGCACTGATGGCCCCGCATCACTGCCTGGTATAGAGACCTCCTGCAGGAGCCTGGACTTTGTGTCTGAGGCCCCGACCTGAACGGGCCCCTGGGACATCACTTGCAGCATGTGGTCTAAATGTGATCCTTGAATAAATGAGTAAAGGACTAAGGGAATTAATGATTGGATTTCTCAAACCTGCTCCAAGGCCCTGGAGAAACAAAGATGAATGAGGGGCCCAGGATGATGTCAGAGGAGGTGGAACGCGGGGGACAAAGTCTCAGAACACAGGGACCAGAGGAGCTGGGTGTGAGCAGGAGGTGTGGCTGGTGGGTGCTGCTTTGCATTGCCCAGAGGAGGCAGCCCAGGGGTCCTCATAGACAGAGGACCACTCTCTTTGGGCCGAAACTGGCTCACAGGTCCAACACTTTTCCTTCTCTGCAGTATGAGATTCTTCCAAAGGCCCCAGTAACCACCCTCCCGGCCACGAAGTGTGGCAGGAGGAGGGGTAAGATTGGGGGGTTGCAGGAGAGGGTAGAAACTTTTTTTTTTTTTTTTTTTGCGGTACGCGGGCCTCTCACTGTTGCGGCCTCTCCCGTTGCGGAGCACAGGTTCTGGACGCGCAGGCTCAGTGGCCATGTTTCACGGGCCCAGCTGCTCCGCGGCATGTGGGATCTTCCCGGACCGGGGCACAAACTCATGTCCCCTGCATCAGCAGGCGGACTCTCAACCACTGCACCACCAGGGAAGCCCAGGGTAGAACCTTTAACAATGCTCCTTAGAGCAAAGCTGTGACTTGGCCTGTGGTTTATGGACCCACCCTGCTGACTTGTGTGTGAAACCCCTCTATCCTATGGGATGACTCACTTTAGGGGGGCACATACATGGTGACACCCATGCTGGGTGATTCACGCCAAGGTGACTCACACACAGGAGGTAACTCACCCAGGATCTCTCAGTGCAGAAGTTGTTTGAGCCCTATTTTTCTTTGTTTATTTGTTTGAATTTTATTTTTTTCTTTTTCATCATGGTTTATCACAGGATATTGAATATAATTCCCTGTGCTATACAATAGGACCTTGTTGTTTATCCATTCTCTATAATACTTTGCATCTGCTAATCCCAAACTCTCAATCATCCCTTCCACAAACCCTCCCCCTTGGCAACCACAAGTCTGTTCTCTATGTCTGTGAGTCTATTTCTGTTTCATAGATAAGTTCATTTGTGTCTTATTTTAGATTCCACGTATATGTGGATATATGGTATTATGTGGATAGTGATATCATATAGTATTTGTCTTTCTCTTTCTGACTTATTTCACTTAGTTTGATATTCTCCAGGTTCATCCATGTTGCTGCAAATGCCATTGTTTCATTCTTTTTTATGGCTGAGTAATATTCTGTTGTCTATCTATCTATCTATCTATCTCAAATCTCCTTTATCCAATTCATTTGTCGATAGGCATTTAGATTGTTTCCAGGTCTTGGCTATTGTAAGTTGTGTCTGAGCCCTATTTTAATGTGGTGCCCAGCACTACCTTTTCTGGGTTTTCTTGGTGATGGACATGGTGGCCTCCACTCAGGCTGGTGAGTACCTGACCACAGCCTGGACAGTTCTGGACCATCCACTTCATTTTCATTTGGTCCCGGCATTACTGGTCCTGCCCAGTAAGGAACTTTGTGAAAAATATCGTCTGGGCTTGAAATACCTGCTTGAATTAAAACCCAGGCAAGAAAAGAAATGAAGGCTAATGGTCCCAAGTCACAGGCTCCCCCAGTCAGGCATGGGCTGTTTCAGAAAGTTCTGGGAGACCTGCAGTGAGAGGTCTTATGATGATTTATCGTATGAGTACTTCAGCGGCCAGATCCCATGGGAAGCTCGTGGGGTGCAGAGCTTATGGAAGGGTGTCAGAGAAGCCCCCTCGCTCAGTCCCATGGCTTGGCCCCCACAAGTCCCATTCTCAGGAAACCTCCACATCAGGCAGGACCAAGCCGAGCTGTGGAGTCAGCTCATGGTTCTACCCTTATGCAGCTGAGAGGAGGCCCTGCAAGGTCATGTTGGCTCTCTGACCCTCATTTTCCCCACCTCTGATTATATCTTAATTGTATGGTTGTGGAAGGACTGTATGAAAAGTGCTGGATACAGAGCAGATACTCAGTAACTGCCCTAGGAAAAAGGAGGAGGCATTAAAGGCCCTGTTCCAGGAATCAGGGGATGTGGGTCTTGAGTAGATCTTAAAAGTTCTCATTACAAGAAAAAAAACAATTGTAACTAGGTGTGGTGATGGATGTTCACTAAACTCATTGTGGTGATCATTTCACAACATGTGCAAATAGTGAATCTTGTTGTACACCTGAGACTAATACAATGTTATATGTCTGTTATATATCAATTTTTCAAAAAGGAATGTTTTGGATCCTAAAACTGGAAGTCCAGGGAGAGAGGGCTCAGGCATGGCCAAGTCCGGAGGCTCAGAGGATGTCACCAGGAGGCTCTCCACCCCTGGTGGCTTGGCCTTCCTCTGGGTGTACTTTTCCCAGGTGGGTGGCACAGATGGTCCCCACAGCCCCAGCCCTGGTGGGTTCTGAGCACCTGTGACTCCTCCACCCAGTCACCATGGAGACCTGCCCAGAAGGTTCTGACTGGCCACATGGCAGCCCTGCCGCAGCAGTGATCACGCTGATTGGCCAGCTTGGGTCACTTGTCTGCTGCATAGGTGGGAAAGGCAGCTGGGGATCCAGCTGTGCTCAGAGGCTGGGGGAGAAAGTGCTGTCAGGCAAGGGGGGGCCCCACGCTTTGGAACAGGAACCTCACAACCACAGCCACATCCTCAGAGAAGGGAACAAGTGACTTGGGAAGCACATATCAGCTGGACACTTAGAGAGAAGAGGAACTTAGGATTTGGGGGCAGAAGAGAAAGAGACTGGGTTGAGGAGCAGAAAATTGAGATTTTTTTCTGAAACCATCCAGATATGAACTCTGTAAAAATACTCCATGCAACCCTGAGAAATGTCCCCAGAGACCAGCAATCCCAAGACCACAATTTAAAACTTTCCACCCTAGGACTGTGATTTCTAGCACTTATAGTTAAAGACTGAGTTTGAGTTTGCATTTTGCAAATCGTTTCCTCCCTCATTTTGCTTTTTCACAGTGACTCAGGGAATTGCACTCTTTATGTAGTATCTTATGGTGGCTGGTTTCCTTCCATCTTTTTAAAATAATGCATTTCCATTTAGCTTGGGCTGTCTTCTGGGATTAATTAGTGACTGCACAAGTACATGAGGCTTTGGTGGCCAGTGCCTCTTGACAGATGGCACCTGGAAAAAAATGGGAAATGATTGCAGAGACTGTAATTATGACTTTCTGGGTGTGAGAATTTTATGAAATACCTTCAGGGTTGAAGCTCCCACCTAAGTTCTTGGGACCCCTGAGCCCCATGGCTGGGCAGAGGTCATTCACCCTCCTTCTGAGCTCTGGTTGGAAATGGTATTTCCTATTACATGGAAGGCAAGGGGGACAAAAAAGAAAAAAAAAGGGAATTTGATTTATACACAAGACTTCTGTTCCATAATTACTGTCTAGAATTAATTGAATACCCTGTAGCTTTTTGTACTGTATATGCTAATGATGACCAAAAATGGATTCTCTTCTATATTTCTGTATTAACTTATCTTAAAGTGATATACTGTGAATAACAACCCCCTGTACTGCTGGACTAGGCAAGTTTATAATTTGCAGTTCAAGCTTTTATTCTATTCAATTTGTTTAGGTAATTTATTTTTCTAGGAAGGGAAAAAAAGACCTAAATTACAGGAACTAACAGTCCCTGTTGCCACAAAGTGCCAAGGATTTGGAGTGAATAAATACTCCTGAAATGAGCTGATTGCGACATTGTGTAGGGAACTCGGTGAGCAGTCATGCTAGTTTTATTTTATGGACCATATTGAATTAATTTAATTATGGAATATCAGTGCTCTGCCTGGTAATTAGCATTGCAGCGATTTCTCCAAGCACGAGCTCCAGTGACGACCAGGGCTGTGCGGGCGCCGGGGTGCTGCCTTGCAGAGGTGGGCACTGACCCGAGGTAGCCCCTCTGAGACAGGAGGCCAGGTGGCCAGCTCCCCGGGATGACAGTTTGGGGATTCTCACTTTATCCTCTCACTATTCCAGACTCCCTCTTCCCTGAGAAATAGATGCAGGAGTCAGGCAGAGGGAGGTCAATACAGCATCTTACTTCTTGCCTTATTATGGTTTATTGCGATGTTATTGTGTAGTCTAATTTTTGGCTTTCACCTATGGGAAAACTTAACCTTTCACGTCCCGCTCAGCAGGCATCTCAGCACCTCACCCCCACATCAGATGGTACCTGCCTGAACCACAGCTGTGCCTCTCCCACCCCTACCCCCCACCCATGGAACCCAGTCTTTCTAAAAGCAGGATAGGAAAGACCTTCTCTGCGGGCTCTGGTCACTTCCTTCTGTCACCACGGTGACCGTTTAAAACCTTCTCATGTTACTCCCCTCACCCCAGCTGGTGGCTGACCTCTTCTTTTGCCAGTAATTGGAAGACTTCATTAGACAGGAATTCCCTGCACCCCAGCGAGTTAACAAGCTGAGCTGTGTCCCCATTGGCCCTCCCCTCCCCCTCCCGTCCCCCCTCCTCCCTCCCCTCTCAGTGGGAACGACCCAGTGCTCAGAGACAATCCCTCCACATGTCCTGGGTTCCAACCCTTCCTGCCTCCTTGGAGATTTGACTCCTTCGACTTCATCTCTTCTCTATCCTATATCCTCACACCTCTTTGTGTTGGTTCCTTCTCAACAGCATTTAAATCCACTCAAATCTGCTAATATGAAGAAAATTCTATTCTGACCCAGCTTCCGCCCTCCTCCCAGTTTCCCTTTCACAGCTGGGGGCTCTCTCTCCTCACGTCCTTTCCTGCATCTGTGAAGTTGGCACCTGGCCTCATCTCTCCCCTGAAACCTGGACCAAGGGCCATTCTCAGGCCTCATCTTACTGATATTATAGCCTTGGTCCCTTGTAGATGGGAGTGTAGCATAGCAGTTAGGAGCTTGGGATCATAACCTCTCTGTGCCTCAGTTTTCTCAACGGTGAAAAGGGAGTAATAATAGTGTACGTGGAAGTGCTCAGAATGCTACCTGGCATCTCACAAGCACTCAGTAAGTGCTTTTGATTATGAATATTGACCACTCCCGCCTAAACTCCATGCTTGTGCATCCAACTGTCTACTGGGAGTGTTTCCTTCTCGATCTTAACCCTTCAGCACCGAGCCGTCACCTTCCGCCCACGCCTCCTCTCCAGCCTGCCCTTTCTCCATGATTTCATCCACCGGATCCTGGCTCTTGGCCCCACCTTCTCCTTTAGCACCCAGGGCTAATCAATAACCAAACCCTCTTCTAGAACTTTCTTTTATATTTGCAAATTCTGTCTGCTGTTCTTCGTCGTCATTGCCAATACCTGGGAGCACACCGCCCCCGTGTCCTGACTGCCTGCCTCCTCTTGATTTTGGATCTGTTTTTGGAGTGGCTGTTCTGTGTTCGCGTACTGCATGAACCCTTCAGTGGCTCCCCTGCTCCAGAGAGGAAATGACATTCTCCGGAGGCCGTGCAGGGCGCACTGTGACCTACCCTTACTGCTCCTCCAGCCCAGGCCTCTCCGTTTGCCCCTCAGCCCTGCTCTGGGAGTAGCAGCATTGAACTGTCTGCAGTCACACGAGTATATTTGTTGCTGGAAATGTGACAATACCGCAGACTCAGCAGAGAACCACGCAAGGAAAGTAGAATCAGGGACAGTGCCTGTGTTGGCTCCCTGTGAAGGAGGCTTCTTGGACGCCCCTCATGCTATTTCCACACGCTTGGAAGAGGGAGAAGGCTCGCTTCTAGGAGCAGGGGAAGTGAGGACGGGTGACCATGTGCCAACCATGGGTCAATCTTTACGGAGGTCGAAGGGGACTGGGTCCTGGAGACACCAGCTGTGCAACCATGTGTGCTGTGGCCCTTCCCGGCCGGCGTGGACTGTGGAAAGGTGAACTGTGGCGCCTTGGTCTGGTCTACGAGTCCTGTTCAGCTGACTCTGTGGGTCTGTCCCCTGTGTCCCTGTGCATGGAACACCAGGGCTGGGGACCTCTTACTGCAGTGCCTGCGCCCATGTCCCACTTCCCATGGCCACTGGCTCTGAGTGTCCTCTGACTCCCCTCCCCCTCTGATCTCCTTTGGGTCCTCTGGGTAGAGAAGCTTCCAGATGACACTGCTATGACTCCCCAGGTACCCTATGTGGCCTGCAGGGAGGTTCACCAACTTGCCAAAGGTCACACTGCAGTTAGATGGAGGAGTTGGAATTGGAAATTTGGCCATCTGGCTTCTTCCCTGCACCTCCTATCATTTAAAAAATAAAAAAGTCTCATAAAGACAATCCTCTTTCTGGTCAAAGCACTTGGGTTGTACCAGTGGTTGGTATTTTGAGGGAGAAGAGATTTGTGCAGTTCCTGGCTTTTGGATATCTGAAAAGAGCCCCAAAGATGCTAAGTCTAGACCATAAAGAGTGTAGAAGGTGGAGAGGAGAGGTATAAAGCGTCCTTGCCAGTACAAAGGTGAATGGCAGCAGGCTGAAAACTCAGGAGAGTAGGGTGGCTAGAAACCCAGCTAAATCTGGAGTGTCCCAGAGCAGAGGATATGTGGAGCTGTTGCTGCCCCATCTCCCCCTCCGTGGACCCCCTGCTGCCCTCGGGGCATCTATTGGTGGGGCTGCAGGCCTCCAGCAGTGTGGATGGGAGTCAGCAGGAGACAGGAGAGGCCTGGGCAGGGCGCCTGAGGCAGCCGCACCGACTTGTGCTCAGCACCTGCCCCCCCTCACAGTGGCAAGGAACAGTCCACAGACACCACCCACGATGATAGGCTGGGGGGCTGCAAAGAACCTGAGCTGGTGAAAAGACTGTGATGAGCTGGGATCAACTCAGGAGTAGCCAGTAGGGGAGGTCCCAGGGTTGAGTGGAGACAGAGGAATGTCCCTTGGCCCCTGAGAGGCAGTGCGGAGAGCCCTGGGGCCCCGCCTGCCATGCCTAGATGCCCAAGGTTCCTATGGTATCCAAGCCTCGTTTTCTGCCATTTTCATTTAATGGAGATAACTTTCGGCTCTGCAGCCTCCAGCAAGGTAGGGCTCAGGGCCAGCTGGGCTGGGCAGGATGCACAGCTCGTGAAACTGGGGAACCGGGTGATCTCAGGGGGCTCCCTGGTTACCCCATCTCCACCCTAGGCTGAGGACTCCCTGAAGAGGGAGAGAGGGAGGGAAGAGGAGAGAGCAAAAAAGAGACTGAGTCTTTTTTTTTCTCCTTAAAGGAGCAGTCACCCAAATAACACTGGAGCCAGGGGTGGAGGAAAACATTTCTGATGCTCATTCATCCTGAAATACCTGGCTCAGATGGTTGTGGATGCTGCCAGAATTCACCTCAGAGAGAGACACATGCAGAGAAATATTCCAGCTGCGCAGAGCCACAGGGAAATGGGCACCCCAGAGGTCAGGGTGCTGAGGGTGGGCATGCAGGTGAGTCCCTTCAGCAACAGGGAAGCCCTGGGTCGGGCCTATCCCCAGCCCTCCCAAGGCTCAGGCAACCCCTGGGATGAGCAGGGCAGGTGTCCAGTGCCGGGTGGAGGGGCCCACTGAACCTCTTCTCCCCCTGCAGGGCGGGTGTTGTGATCCCCACTGAAGGGTGAAGAAAGCAAGGCTCAGACAGGTGAAGGAACTCATCTGGGCAGCGGGGACTTCAGATCAGACTTTTCTGTAAAGCTCGTGTGCTTCCTACTGCCTTGCACTGTCATCCCCAAGTCCCCAAAGTCAAAAATTTAAAGTTATGTCTGTACGATGCTGAGTCCATGCACGTGGAGAGCGTCTGTTCGTCCAGATGCACAAACTGCAGAAGCTGGTTTCAGTTCCCTCTGCTGAGCCAGGCCAGCAGAACGCCAGGGACGGGGCTGTGGCATCCTTGCTCTGCCGTGTGCCCTGGAGGCTGCAGTGTGTGGCTTGGCCCACAGTAGTGGCTGCCACGAAACAGGCTGTGTTTTAAATCACCCGTGGGCATCAGGGAGGGCTGGGCTGGGGAGTGGGGTCCCCTGTGGCTCACAGGAGGCGCTGAGGCTGTGCCCCCAGCCCTCACTGGGCTGCCAGCCTCGGGGAGCGTGAAGGGCTAATTTCATGGCTGATAAAACTCTCTGTACACGAGACTTCACAGACAAATGAGAGCACCGCTCTTCTCCTTTTATTATGACATTTATTTTCTCCTTTCCTTGAGAGTGGGACATGTTCCAGCCTCCCTCGGTCTTGGCTCCTGTGGCCCTATGAGAGGGATCAGGGCTTCAGGGATGAATGCATGACACCAGAGGGTGACGTACGGGCTCCCAGGTGCCCAGCCACATGGGAACAGAGCCGGGTCCTTCTCTCCACCAGGAGCAGAGGGACTGATGCGAGGATCCCAGTGGGTCTGCCAGAGACCCCATGTCATCCTGGAGGGTTTGTTCTGATAGGGTTTGAAACAACGGGGCTTAGTTTGACGGAGAAATGGCCTAATCAGCCTGTCTCTTCTTATGGCCGTCCAGATATAGCCTGCATCCCACGAAATCTCCAGAAGCCAGCTCATCCTACTAATCCAGGAGGCCCTCTCAGGTGCCCTGGCTCACAGCCACCTCTTTTTCCAGAACTCTGTCCAAGGCCGACTCTCCTAACCCTGATGGCTTTATCCCATGGGCCAGCTGTGCCATTTCAGTACGTTCTCCCTGGGGCCCGCATCATTTGCCCCGTAGTAGAGATTCGGTCTGGTGGGTGAGCCCCCCAGCTGGTAAGTGATGGAGCCTGATGTGGTCCGCAGCCCATCTGGTCCGAGTACAGAGTCTGATCCAGGCTGGGGTCACATGACAACTTTTCACAGGTCACGCTTTATCACCTCAGAGAGTTTGGTTTTTCTCCCTAATTACACGGGAAACTTCTTGGGAGTAGGTACCATATTTTATTTTCTCCTGTTCCCTCTCTCAAGTACGAAACACAGACACACACACACACAAATACACACACAAAACAAAAGCACAAAAAGCCACTGACAGATCAACACACACAGGACACACACACAATGCATGGCTGCCTAGACGTGTCTGAACCTTCATGCGAGGCTAGGTGTGCATGACAGAGACACGGTCACTGTCATGCAATTCCCGAGCACACTGGAGTGATGAGGAAAGAAGTGTGAAAAAGGGGTTTCGGCAGAAGGCAGGACTCATGGCTACCTTGTGTGTGTTCGGCCCCTCCTGCAACCTCTGGGTCTGGCCTGAGCCATGGGGGTGGGGGACCTGGAATCACAGCTCACTGGCTGTTCATTGAAAAAGTGTCAGGAGCTCTCCCAGCCTCACGCTGTGTTCAGTGAAAAAAGTAAAGTGTGATCAGCCTGCCCCGGGGTTGTGTGATGATTAGATGAGAACGCAAGCTACAACGCCCCTTTCATAAGAAAGAAGAGACCTATCATTTCTCCCTGAACTGCAGTGTGGCAAAGCACGTATTAGGGAGTTAATTTTATGTGCCCACCTGTCCGGGCCCTGGGATGCCCAGGTATTTGGTTAATTTCTGTCTGTGAGGGTGATTCTAGGTTTGAATCCGTAGGTTGAGTAAAGTAGATGGATCTGCCCAGGCCATTGAAGCCTAAGCAGGAAGGTACTCTGTCCTCCGCCTGCCTTCCAGCCCGGGCTTGATCTTCTGCCTCTGGACTCAGACTTACATGGGAACTTACACCATCAGCTGTCTCGTCCTTCGTACTCTAGATCTTGGGATTTCTCAGCCTCCATAATCATGTGAGCAGATTCTTTATAACAAATCCTTTATCTGTCTATGTATTTATGTATGTATCTACTATCTGTCTGTCAATCTACAATCTCTCTCTCTCTCTCTCTCTATCTATCTATCTAACATCTATCATCTACCTGTCTATCTATATCTATCATCTACCTGTCTATCATATCTATCATCTATGTATCTATGTATCTATCTATCTCTATCATCTATCTATATATCTATTTTATTTATCTATCATCTATTTATCTATCATCTATCTATCTATCATCTATCAATCAATCTATCACCTATCTATCTATCTATCATCTCTCATCTATCTATCATGTATCTATCATCTATCTTTCTATTATCTATCTATCATCTATCTTTCTATTATCTATCTATCTATAATCTATCTTTCTATCATCTATTTATCTATCTATCTATCAATTATCTATCTATCAATTATCTATCTATCTATCTATCTATTTATCTATCTACCTATCTTCTATTGCTTCTGCTTCCCTGGAACACTCTGACCAGTACAGGGAGGAAACTGTCTTTTCAAGGAACCACCTTTGGGCCGCAGATGGAGGACGGGGCTGGTGAGCAGGTCCAAGGCTGTGATGGAGGGGCTGCCTCCCTGGCCTGAGTGTCAGAAGCTGGGAGTTGTCCAAGCAATGCCTCACAGAACAGCCCTCAACAGGCTAGTGGCCCGTGTGCCGGGCTGCATTACTTTTGCTCTAAGAGAGCCAAGAGGTGAGTCTTTCCCCCCGGTTTGTTTGCACTGTGAAAACAGATGCCCAGGGGCACAGAGTGGAAGTAAACACACGTCTCTGACATGTGGTGAACTCACTCCACGGGCACCTGGTAGTAGCTGGCTCACACTGTCCCAGGATGTCATGATGAGTTACTGGAGTTGGCGTCCCAAGAAAGGGAGCTCTGTACACTGAGTGAGGCCCAGACTGGTGGGGGTCAGCCCCCCTCTTGCTTCCCAAGATTGGCAGTGCAGAGTGATGTACGGGGGGTGTGTGTCTGCAGGACTTGACAGGGTTCCGGAATGTTCGATGCTTCCTTAGATGACACAGATGTGGTAAAACAAAGTAAAGAGTTCCAAACCAGGACGTGGGGAGTGGGGAATTAGATGAGGAGGTGCGCGGGCTGGAGACCACCCCAAGTGCTGTGGGGAGAGGGTGTGTCTCCGTCTTTGCCCGCCCGCATCACTCGGTGCTGGGCAGACAGAGCTGAGCACCACACACCGGTATTTCCAGCCCCTGTCTTGAGCCACACCCTCAGTGGACTTCATGCTCAGGGAACACAAAATCACCCTCTGTTCCCAGAAAGCGTGGAGTTATCTTAAGCTTCCACACCTTGTACCTGTCATTCCCTCTGCCTGGAGCTCCCTCCCCACTGTCCCCACTCCTCCCCCTGCCCCCTTCCTCCTTTTTCCCATGCAGTCAAATACAATATTTTAAGGGCTTCTGTCCATGTCACATCTATACGGAAACTGTCCTTGAGCCCCAGGCTACCCTCAGCACAGCCATGAAACCTTGTATGTTGACAGTAGCGTGTAGTACTCTGTATGGCAGTCCCCCCTCCTCAACCTTTTGGACTTTTTAAACTAGACTGGGAACATCTTGAAGACAGAGGTGATTATTCCCCAGAGCTGAAGAGGTGTGCAGTACACACCCAGGGATGGGCACATGGACTTCACACCTGAGAGGCCACCTCCGAGCCAAGAGACCCAGGGTCAGAGCGTTCTTGCTGAAACACAGCTTAAATGCTTGCAGCTGCCACAGACAACACCTTGGACTTCTGTTTTGAGTGGCATCCAAGAGCAAGAACAAGTGGTGACACTAGTCAGTGGCTTTGAGAATTTTTGACAGTAATGCCACCGTACGAAAGTAGTGCTCCATGGTGAGCCAGGACGGGTGGACACATAAATGAAAACAAAGTTTCACCAGCTGGTACTTACTTACTCTCATACTTCTAGATAGTTTTTATTCTTTTTTCTTTTTTTTTTTCTTCTCAAGGAACTGGTCACCACCCATTAAATCAATTTTGGATCCAGTACTGGTGACCTGCACAGACTGGCAGATGGGTCCCCGCCCATGTACACTGTCTATGGAGTGCATCTATGACTAAATCCTCTCCAGAATAGTTGGGCAGTGTGTGTGTGTGTGTGTGTGTGTGTGTGTGTGTGTGTGTACACATTCCTTTATGTGTGCAGGAATTTGTGATTATAGGGGTATGTGAGTGTCTCAAGTGAGTGTGTGCTGGTGAACATGCTTGTTGGGGTGTCAACTGAGTTGTGTGGGTTAAAGCTGCCCTTAGAGTAGAACAGGGTTGACAACTTTTCACCCACCCATCCATCCATCCACCCATTCCTCATCCATCCACCCATCCATCCATCCATCCACCCATCCACCCATCCATCCA